>NC_137008.1:57187174-57419674 GCF_032717465.1 Coenobita brevimanus
CTCCCCTCTTTTCCTGTGTTATCTACTCTCTCTCTCTCTCTCTCTCTCTCTCTCTCTCTCTCTCTCTCTCTCTCTCTCTCTCCCCCCCCCCCAGTTGTGTCCTCTTCCTGTGTCCTCTTCTAACTTGTGTCTTCTCATTTATATCACGATGTTCCCCCTCCTTTTCTTTCCTGCCTTTAACTTTTGTTCTTCAGTGCCTCAGTGGTTTAGTGGAAGAGGTTTCAGGTTGGAGAGAGTCGTGTGTTAATGTGCTACGGGTCGAATCGAAGCTATATCAAGTAACACACTGACATGGACGTATGATGGTATCCTGGTGCCGGTGCTTAAATTATCTGGACTACAGTAGCCTGGTAGTGGATTTATGCATATTCGTTTATAGATAGATAAATGGATAGATATAGAAATAGATAGATGAATAAATGTATATGTATATTCCTAGCCACCCAAAGCACCTCTCCTTCCCACGAAACACCAGCCTCCCTTATACACCGCCAGGCACCGTGACGTCACAGCGCCACTCACAACCCCGGCACTTCCGGTGGTAGTGGCACCTCACACATGTTAATTCCATGCAGGACGACTTTGATTTGGCCACAGGACAGGGCCATCCAGTAGCCCAACTACGCGCCATACCACAACTCACCTCATCACCCTCTCACTACCACCACCACCTCCCGTACCTTTCGCACCCACCCCCACACACACATCCACCCACTCACCACACTACCACTGCATTTTCTCACTCTCACACACCACCACCAACTCACCCCACCAACACACCCTTTTCTCCCACACCCACACACCCTCCCACCTAAACACCGACTCATCCCGTTTGGTTCATCACCCTAGTATCAACAAACTCCTCTCTCGGATTTCTAAAGCTGTGTCCCTTTTGTTTGTCCCTTCTGTGTATACACCAATGCAAGGCTCCGTCTGTGTGTGTGTGTGTTTTTTTTTGTTGCACACTGATGTAAGGCTGTTTTATGTGCGTTTGTGTGTGCACCGATGCAGGGCCCTTTAGGTACCTTTTTTTTTTAAGACTGCAAATGTGTACATGATTTTTTTAATATAAACCAGCGCGACTGTTTCTTTATGTACGTTTCTTGTGTCCACTAGTACAACGCTGTATCTGTGTGTGTGTGTGTGTGTGTGTGTGTGTGTGTGTGTGTGTGTGTGTGTGTGTGTGTGTGTGTGAGTACAATTGTTCTCTGTACGCCAATGCAAAGTTGTTTTTCTTCATGTGTTTTGAAAGCTTTTATGACTGTCCGTGTACTCCAGTGAAAGACTTTATGTACGACTGTGTAGGCTGCACCAGTTTTATATATGACTGTGTGCACTGTACACCGATGTGAGGCTGTGTATATGTGGCTGTTCTTTGTACTCCAGTGCTGGTAGATTCAAGCCAACTATACTTACCATTACACAAGCGTTCTCCTGTGTAACGCACGTACACACACACACACACACACACACACACACACACACACACACACACACACACAGATAGATAGATAGATTGTTTGTGTGTGTTTACATACATACATACATAATACTGTACATGCATACACATACACACATACAGAGAGAGAGAGAGAGAGAGAGAGAGAGAGAGAGAGAGCACCCCTACTTTACATAACTCAGGCTCATTATGTCATTTCACACAATTCTTTTTATATTTCATCCAACAGACTCTGCTTCTCCTGTTAACCCCTTCAGTGCGGTGAATTCTTTTCTGTATTCACACTTCCAGCCGACACTCGATTGTATTCAGTGCTGGCGGGAAACATATGCTCTCTTTTTAACTCCACCTTTTGTTATGACGTCTTTTATTTTTTACTACTGCCACACGACTGTATTCAGCTTGTGGACGCCCTTCTGTACTGATAGGATTTGGAACATTCCTATATAAATTTTAATTCCTGTCACTGGCACCCGACTCTATTCAGCTTATTAGACACCTCCCGGAATTATAAGGATTGTCGCTGTTTGTGTATGTAATTCACCGGGTCGGTCAGGATCACCTGATGGTCGTGATCGTCAGCTTTTACCCTCCCGGAAGGGAGCTGAGAGCTCATATAGTCCGATCTAAGGGCAAGACTGTGACCTTCACACACGCACACACCCGTCCCCTTGCTCAAGGGGGACAGTAACCACCCACTTCGTCAGTGAAACTTTTCGCAACCTGAGCGAGGCACGAACTCCCGTCCACCAGTTGGCAGGCGAGAGCGTTACCACTGCACCAGCGAGCGGTGTGTGTGTGTGTGTGTGTGTGTGTGTGTGTGTGTGTGTGTGTGTGTGTGTGAATCGGTGGACTTCAGACTTAAGTTACTCTTCTCCTGCAGTCCACCATCCTCCTTTCGGCGGATAATGCGGGAGTTGAGGGAGTTTGTACAGCCGAGTAGTTCGTTACCCGAGTGTACTGATTCCACCGCGTGAAGGAGTCCCGCTACAGCATCAGTGATAACATTAGAGAGTCACCATCAACCCTTTTGCAGGATTGCGTACTTATACATCCCTTACTCCTCAGGTTCTCTGTCATTTCTTCTTCTTTTTTTTTATTACTTTTATTTATTGCTCAGTAGTTTTATTTTTCTCTCTTTTTCAAACATTTTTCTGATCTGTAACTGCTCTTTAAAAAATATATTAATCCCGGAAATGCATGAACTATTTTCTCTTATTTTTCTGACCCATTTTAAGTTCTCGTTTCTTCTCCTTTTCATTGTTTTTTTTTTTTCTTCTGAACTGGTTCCGGAAAAAAAAAATAAAAAATCAGTTAACACTTTTCCTTTTATTTTTCGTAGCCTTATTTAACATATCATCTCCTTTTCTTTTCTTTTTTTTCTCCCCTAATATTTTCTCCTCTGTAACTGCTTCCGGAAATGCATTAACCCCCGGAAATTCACGGACTCAAGTTTCTCTCACTCTCCGGGGACGCTTGAGTGCCAGGAGTTTCCGGAAGATTGTGAGTAAGCTGGAGGGAATGAGTAAATGATTATAGCAGTGTGTGTGTGTGTGTGTGTGTGTGTGTATGTGAGAGAGAGAGAGAGAGAGAGAGAGAGAGCATGCCCATGTAGAGTAGAGATGTTAAGGAAAGTGGACGTCATGAGTACTAAGTGTGGGCGGTGTGTGTGTGTGTGTGTGTGTGTGTGTGTGTGTGTGTGTGTGTGTGTGTGTGTGTGTGTGTGTGTGTGTGGGAGGCGGAGGTGGTGAGTGAGGTGGACCAAGTGAGTAAGCAGAGTGATGAGTGGGTGTGGGAGGTAGGGGGAGGAATGAGTGAATTGAATACTATGAATAAACAGATGAAAGGGTGATGATGATAATGATAAAGATGATGATAGTGATGATGATAAATGAATGAACTGTCTTCTTCCTTAGCTACATATTCTTCATATTTACACATTAATATCCTTCATTGTGTTATTGATGCAGACTACGTGGATATTAACAAGATATAAGTAGCATACAAGAGAATGTTAAGAGTTTATATCAATAATAATAACAGAGAGAGATATGCCACGAAATCTTTATGTCCACATGAATACGGCCTAATGGTTTAAAGTGTTGATGGTGACTCTAGCATAATATTGTTGATGATGATGATGATGATGATGATGATGAATAAATAAACCCTTTTGGGGGAGGAGCTGGTGAGTAAACTTAATACATTGAAAAACAGTGAATGCAGAGTCCGGAAGGCTGACTGTGTGAGAAGTGGACGTGATTAGGAGCAAACTGTTTGGCGGATCTGCTTCTGTTTGTGCCCCGGAACTATAAATGCTGTGGAATACGAGGCTGACGTAGAGCTGACGCGGAGAGCTGAGTTAACAAGGAACGTAAAGATGACGTTAGTGGACTAACAACTGACGCAGAAGAACAGACAGGACTGGCATAAAAAGGATGACAGAGTAACGTAGAGGAAATAACAAAACGTGTATAATATTAAGCAGCAACAGTAGAGTTTAAAAGGTGTCACTATAGCTTAGTTGTCATTTCTGGTTCTTCCCTGCCGATTTATGCACTTTCCAATATTCTCCACACCATCACCCGGCAACTACACACTCGAGCCTGTCTAAGTGGAAGGTGAGAGGCGCTATCCACTTTACCACACACGTGCAAACTGTTCTGGGAATTTTGCAAGAGCCATTTTCACTAATAAACTGCAGAAACTTACAGGAAAAAATTCTGTAATGCCGTCTAGAAAAAGTTGCATCAGTTATTACGTGTTGTTTTCCTGTATTATTTTCACAGGTAAAGTCTAGAACCTCCCCCCCCTTTTTTTTATTTTGGCTGCATTCGTAGGGGTGGCCAAATCCTGTGTGTGTGTGTGTGTGTGTGTGTACACCGATTTCCGATGACATATAACCTTTATAAGTTGCAAAGATGAATTATTATTATTATTATTATTATTGTCATTATTATTATTATTATTATTATTATTATGTAGAAGCTGACGGAAAGAACTTATGTAAAGTTGGCAAAAGAGAAGAGTGGCAAAGAGCGGACGTAAGGAAGCTGATGGAATGTAGAAGTGGCGCAACGAAAAGTGACGTAAAAAATTATATGTAAGAGACCGGCCGACAGTGACACGAAATTCCGACAAAGCTGACGAAAAACGAAATAAAAGAAAAAAAAGAAACTGGCAAGACTGACGGTAATACTAAGTCAGCAGTTCTGGACACGGATGCCCAAACGATCTCAAGATTAATACCGCGTCATGAAGGTGATTACTTCTTGCCGGAACAAAGAGAACAGTACAGAACCTTCCTTGTTCTTCAAAAGCACTTCTTGGTTTCACTAGGGAATCATTCTCAAGTATATTTGCGAATCCCATAATGTAAAGCAGGGATTCTCGGGCTGGGGTTCGCGGACACCCAGGGATATGCAGGAGGGTTTGGAGGAGGAACAGTTCATGGAAGACGAGAGAAATATCAGTATAGAATATGCCTATTCCACTGGGTGCAGTTATTGAGATGATAATACGGAGCAATAAAAAAAAAAAATGCTTCCACAAAACGTGCACAACATCCACACTGAAACTTAATTCCGGTCGTCATAAGTAAACTATTGTGTTAACATTAACGCGGTGCTGTAAATGAGTGTGGCAGCTTATTTATATGATAAAGCAATGACCACTTCAGGAATTGTGCAGTATTCGGTGAAGTAGGAATTTTTTACTAATTTGACGTTAGTACACAACCACTCTATATTTATCTTAGTAATGGCGGTACGGGTCAATGATCTGATAACTCGGGGGGTACCTGATGGGAAAGGAGTTTTGAGAACCCCTACTGTGGAAGACTGAAGCAGAGTTGAAGCAGACATGACGAAAGGACGTGACGTGGATTTGACGTAAAGGCGCGACAGGGTTGAGACAGCGGATGCACTGAAGGGCTGACGAATGATTTAACAACCCCACACAAGGAGGTCTGAGCTAGGTTGAATAAAAGCATGTCGAAAGAGCAAGGACAACACAAATAAGTCACGTAATGGGGTTAATGGAGGCTGTCTAATTCTACCTTTTCTATAGAAGGTCTTTTCTGACTTGAATAATATCGTTTATGGTAAGCCGTATTGACGAAATATTACGTTCCCGGAATGAAAATGTTGATGTCCTAAGAAAGAGAGTGGCTGGGTTGAAAGAGAGTGAAAGAGGAAGTGGGTGCTCGTTTGTGAGAGTAAGTGTCCGGTGGTAAAGAGAAGAAAAAAGCGAATTTCTTGGGCGAGAGAGTGTTTGTGCCTTGGATGAGAGAGAGAGAGAGAGAGAGAGAGAGAGAGAGTCCTGCTTAGCCCTCTGTTTACACTGGGTGACCTGGGCAGAGAGTGGAGGGAGGGACCGGAGGGGGGTTTATGCCTGGCGTGTAACTTGACTCTCGTGAGTCCCCCTGTGGTGTGTGTGTGTGTGTGTGTGTGTCTGTGTGTGTGTGTGTGTGTGTATGTGTGTGTGTGTGTGTGTGTGTGTGTGTATGTCAGAGGGGTTATAGTCTGCGTGAACGCCTGTGTATGCGTGAGTCTCGAGAATGGAGTGTGTGTGTGTGTGTGTGTGTGTGTCTGTGTCTGTGTGTGTGTGTGCGTGCGTGTCAGAGGGATGAGTGTCTGCGTGAGCTAATGGCTATGCGAGAATGTCGAGAATGAAGTGTGTGTGTAATTCACCGGGTCGGTCAGGATCACTTGATGGTCGTGATCGTCAGCTTTTACCCTCCCGGAAGGGAGCTGAGAGCTCATATAGTCCGATCTAAGGGCAAGGCTGTGACCTTCACACAAGCACACACCCGTCCCCTTGCTCAAGCTGGACAGTAACCACCCACTTCGTCAGTGAAACTTTTCGCAGCCTGAGCGAGGCGCGAACTCCCGTCCACCAGTTGGCAAGCGAGTGTGTGTGTATATGTGTGTGTGTGTGTGTGTGTGTGTGTGTGTGTGTGTGTGTGTGTGTGTGTGTGTGAATTAATGTTTATGTGCGTGTGTGTGTACGCACCAATTTACTGTATGACTGTGTTTCTTTGATGCGTGTGTGTGTGTGTGTGTGTGTGTGTGTGTGTGTGTGTGTTTTCCGTGCAGTGAGCGTTTATGTATTCTTGGCAATGTTTACATGATGCTGTTTGTGTGTGTGTGTTTGCATACGTGCTAATCTAAGTTTCTGTGTGTGTGTGTGTGTGTGTGTGTGTGTGTGTGTGTGTGTGTGTGTGTGCTCACGCGTGAAGCTTTCGATGAACGTGTTATATACGTTTGTGAGCATAATTGTTTTTGCATGTAAGCTTATGAGTGTGTCCGTGTTCGTACATATGTATCACTGTGTGTGCGTGTGTATGTGTATGTATGTTTTTGAGTGTATATGTGTGTGACAGTTTTACGTCTCTGTTTTATTGTTTGTGAGTGAGTGAATGTTTGCGTAGTTGTAAATGTATGTGATTACTTGTGTCTGTGTCTGTGTATTTATGCATGTGTCTGTTACTTGTGTGCGTTTGCTTGTTTGTTTGTAGCCATGTCTTTAACTCAGTGTGTTTTTGTGCATTTACATGTGTGGATGCGTTTGTGTGTTTTCGTGTCTGTATTCGTGTGTGTGTGTGTGTGTGTGTGTGTGTGTGTGTGTGTGTGTGTGTGTGTGTGTGTGTGTGTGTGTGTGTGTGTGTGTGTGTGCGTGCAGAGGGCCACAGCGCAGGGCAGGAGTATATAGGTCCATTCAGAAACTCCTGTGACAAAGACTACTTGTTCTCTCTCTCTCTCTCTCTCTCTCTCTCTCTCTCTCTCTCTCTCTCTCTCTCTCTGTGTGGTTGTGTATACTGCATCGTCTCTCTGCCATCCTACTATCCTTAACACACATTATCAAGCAGATGAGGTGGCAAGAATGTGACTCCCAGGAGGTACAATATTGAGAGCATTATAACCTTGGCCTGACCGTCACACACTCTCAACACACTCATTTGCACGTCTGCTGGTTCCGTGGTTTGCAACGCCTCTCCAGCTGAAGGTCAGGTTCGGTGTCATAAAAGGCAGCTTTTTTTTTTTTTTTTTTTTTTTTTTTTTTTTCCATATTCAGTTATGCGACCAGTGGCAAGATTCACTAATTAACCTCCAGTCATTTCGTTGTTGTTGCAGTTTCTATTATTATCATTATCATTATTATTATTATTATTATTATTATTATTATTAACGACAAGGAAAGAATATAATCGTTCCGTGACCCCTTTTTGTTTTTCTATACATGCATTTTAATTATGAAAGGAAATTTTTACGATCTCTTGTTTGGTTTTGCAAGAATAACATGGAAAAAAGTATGCAGAAACTTCCTATAGTTCTCTTTTTTCTTCATTCTTTATTTATTTATTTATATCTGCCCAATATAAACCTGAGTTATGAGACAGATTTAATCATCAGTCTGTTTGTGAACCTGGTCTTTGTGACGTAGGCCATTATCACATGTCCATAATCTTCTGAACAACGATAGCCCAGCCTCGGGATCCTACGCATTGCAAAGGGCAAAATTCTTGACCCCAGACAAACAGCGATCCATAAAACCAGCGTACATGTATCTTCCATCAAGCGACCTCTCATGAACCCTCAAACAGTCAGCAAACTTCTTCATGTTACTGCCTGGCTTTGTCATGCTATTTATATCTTTGGCAAAAAAAAATATAAAAAATAAAGAGTGTGTTTATGAGTTAATGCAGACGCCAGATGCAAAACCCTTCAGCCAGGCTACTAGTATACACTGGGATTTTTTTTTTACTGGAAGTTGAAAAGATGCAAAAAGTTGGGGCTTCTTTCCTTCTTAGTGTTACTGATATACAGAATAGTTTGTGTATTGCATCCCCCTGTTTTGTGTGTTTCGGGGACGACTCAGTTTGCTGTTGTCAAGAGTGGAGAAATTAATACACAGCCAAGCAGTCAATGGACGCTTAGAATAAATAAATAAATAAAATATGTCAGCAACGGAAAGGGTTCTAAGAAGTGGAAATGGTGCAGGGTACACTCTGGTAACGCTGATGGGCCGTCCTCGTAACACATGATAATTCTCCACTAGTGGCACAGGAAGAGCAATGTTTTTATTCAGTTAAAGCGAGACGATTAAATGCAGCTGAGGATATACCTTTCGTTGTAGACTCTCTCTCTCTCTCTCTCTCACTCTCTCTCTCTCTCTCTCTCTCTCTCTCTCTCTCTCTCTCTCTCTCTCTCTCTCTCTCTCTCTCTCTCTCTCTCTCTCTCTCTCTCTCTCGACCTTTCTGACCTTCACATCACAATACTTCTTTATCCAAACACAGTCTCCCCTCACCCTGCCACACCCCCACCCTGCCTCACCCCTTACCCTTCCTCTCCCCTCAATGTTCCCCTCCCCTCATCCTGCCTCTTCCCTCACCCTGCCTCACCCTTCAACCTGCCTCACCCTTCACCCTGCCATTCCCCTCATCCTGGCTTTCCCTTCACCCTTCCCCATCCCTCACTCTGCCTCTCTCCCTCACCGTGCCTCACCCCTCACCCTGCTTCTCCTCTTAGCTTACCTCACCCCTCACCCTGATAGAAAGAGCCAGTGGGTAAATATCTCTAATCCTTTCCGTTATAATCATCATCCTTGAACAAAGTCGTCAGGAGTAGTCTAAATTAATTCCCCAACTCGATCGACTGTCGGCTTCAGGACTAGCACCTTGAGTCCAATGGCGTATTTTATTTTACCTTGTTCTTACTATCTCCAGACGGACTTACTCAGCTTTAGAGGGACTCTCCGAAATGGGGTGTTTGGTTATGGCTTTGACTGGCCCTACAAGAGGTCTCCCCTAAGATGAACAAACTAATTCAGTAAACAAAGTATAACAGAGAGAAAAAAGAAACTACTGACAGCGTTGTTTTTATTGTAGCCCCAGATTCATTTGAAAGGTGAACCCAGTGAACTGCAGGCTTAAGTTGTTCATCTCGTGCAGTCGACCAACTTTTTTTTTTTTTTTTTTTTTTTTTTTTTTTTAAGGGGAAATAGGTGAGGAATGTTCGTATAACCAGGCAGTTCAGCCGCCCAGTTATATCACTGCCACGGCATGTAGGCGTCCCTCACCAGCACCTACTGAATGGGTTACACTAACGCGTTTTACTTACCGGGTAGTTCTTTCCTTTCAGTTACATTTATTACTTAGTTCTGTCGCTGCTGAGGAGCCTACACGTGGTGGCGCTGGTCACCTTGAGTGGATTAGCTGTGGTGTCCACCTGGGAGCCAAACCTCATCATATTTCCTGGCATCTTGTCGTGGGGAGAACCTCGATCCGACCCTGGTGAGACGCTATAACAAAGGGGGGAGGGGCCGAATCTGCATTGTATCGTACCTGTAGGATAGACCCATAGAAGCAATTGCTTACCTGTGGTCGACGGGTCTCCTTGGCCAGACAGACCGGAGATAATCAGTAGCAGAAACAACTTCATTCTATAACCCCCTTTCCCCCCATTGTCTTTTTTTTTTTTTTTACTCCGGGTACCACCAGTCAATTTTACTTAACTAAGGGTACGTGAAGCCTTTATTTAACGTCCCCAGCTCAGAAATTTTCCCTTAGCTTTGTGAAGTCGTTTGGAATGAGAGGGAATAAAACAATACACGTCCTCTTAGTGTTGGGATTAATGATACACTTAGTTAGTTCGTTAATTACATTTACATTTATTAATTATTTAATTACGCTTCCATTATCGCTCACGTCTTTATTTAAACTTACGTGTCACTTATTTTTTAATTTCACTTAGCTACATTTACTATATAGGTGATATCAGTTTGACCATTACCACCAGATAATTCCTGTAGTAATGGCAGTTCTACTTTTATTTTTACTGTATATCCTTTTTTTTTTTTTTGAGGGGGGGCACTGATATGAGATTTCTGAGCCTGAGTCTTCCCATCCAAATCCATGTTTCCTGTGAGTATACATCGGAGATCTGAATGTGTGAAAGCCTGTGATTATGTGTGAAGTGAGAGAAGGTTCCTGACTGTCATTGTAACCATTAATTCTCAAAGTTATATTAGTTTTTTTTATATCAAGAGGCAGAACATAGTAAGTCTGTTTTCCTTTGCTTCTCTGTATATGTAGTTTAACATTACCTCGCTATTTTTGTGTTGTTTTTTATTACGGAGGAAGGTTACAAGAGCTTTGTGGAATGGCGTATGATGTGAATAAGACTGGAAACCACAGTACCTTCACACACACACACACACACACACACACACACACACACACACACACACACACACACACACACACACACACACACACAACAGCAGGTGGCCCTCCTATCCAACAGACTCTTGTGATGGAGGAAGTGGAAAAAGATAAATGAAAGAGAGAGAGAGAGAAACCACACAGATCTCACAACCCATACTAGTTATACCTGCCTACTTATAGAGAGTTTTGCTCTTTAATGATCCGACCTATCCTGCTTCACCTCTTCGTAATTCCTCTCTCAGCATTGAAATATTAGCCAAAAGAAAATGAGAAGCAGAAGAGGTGAAATTTTCGGCTGTACTTGCAAGTGAGTCGGTGCCACGGCCTTAACATCCTTCAGTCACGTTCATTTTAGTTATCCCTTTGTTTCCCTGTTAAATTAACATCACTGTCTAGAAAATATCTGTAATAGTGTGTATTTTTTATTTAACTTTTTGTGTCATTCTCAACATAGTAAGTTTAATCTAGACGAACGTATGATGCACCTAGACAACTATAACCCAGTATTATTAGCCAAAGCGAATGTATGACAAGTATAACAGAAGAAAGTTGTCCTGCAGAGATACAGGACACAGCTAAACGAAAATAACCTATGGAGATAAACCTAGACGAGTGTAGGGAGCACCCAGACGACTAAAATCAAGTAATAATATTGTAAGTATGGTCAGTTAAGATTCACCTAGAGAAATGTATGACTCACCTAAACAAAATATAACATAGCTTAACCAAGACGTATGTATGACTCAGCCGGACAGTAGTATGACGTATACTAGGGCTTGTATGACGTAACATAGCTGTCATTATTTATCTCTACCCACTCTTGAGGCCTTGCTACCACCACTACCCTCACCACCTCCCCCTCGGCTTATCGGGAGAGCGGGTCTGTGTGTGTGTATGTGTGTGTGTGTGTGTGTGTGTGTGTGTGTGTGTGTGTGTGTGTGTGTGTGTGTGTGTGATCTTGTGTGTGTCTTTGCTAAGTGCCATTACCGCTATCATAAGGACCGTGATAAAGGCAAGTATTCTCCTCGCCCACCAAGGCTTACCTGTTTTTTTACTTCACGTGTGTTAACCCGTACAGACCAAAAACACATTTTATATTTCATTCTTGCCACTACTAGATCATTTCATTCAGCTCTGGAGATACTTTTCAAACTGGAAGGGTTAGATAAAGCCTTCATTAACCCGTTCACTGTTAGAGCTCCTTCCTAGCTTCAGTAAAATCGTCTGGTGGCCGCCTGACTGAGCTGAATATGTATAGATAGATAGATAAATAGATAGATATACAAGAAATGGTGTATCCAAGAAATGATGTAAAGGGCCTCTGGTAAGTTGGTTCAGATAATCCAGCTGCAACAATATGACTTACAAGATAACTGCTATTTCCACATTCTTCATCCCAAACATTCCTCTCTTAAATCTGAAGAAAGTTGTCTGAGGGTAGCGAGATTAAAAATTCGACTGAGAAGGTCTTTGTTCCTTTTATGTGTTATTTATGCAAACTATATTGTTACAGAAAAAAATAGTGCCACTTAAACTGATATCAACATTTGGTAGGAGAGAGAGAGAGGGGGTAGGGGGGGTTGAGAATCCGGGAGCGTTAGCACGTGTGGGTGTGTGCAAAAGAAAGTGCGATTAAGGGAAAGTTTTGTGACAGTAAGTGTGATTTAGTATATGCTAATGAAAAGCGAGAGTGAGTGACTTAGAATTTGGAATGTGCGAGTGTAAGTGTTTATGAGTGTGTGGTAATGAAAGTGAGAGAGAACGTGAAGTGTACGAGAGTGTAAGTGGACTTGAGAGGATAGTGTAATGCCCTACCCCGCCTTATCCCCCCTTTCACTCAGTCCCCAGCTCCTTATCCTCTTCTTTTTTCCCCCATCCCCTATCCCCCTCTCTCACTCTCTTAACACTCCCTGTCTCCCCTCTTCCTTTCTACCCGCTCCCTATCCCCCCCTCCCTCTTTCCCCACCCCCTATCCCCTCTTCCTCTCTCCCACCCCCTATCTCCCCTCTCCTTCTCTCCCCACCCCCACATCCCCATCCCCGTCCATCTCTTCCCCAGAATAGGGTATCACTGCCACTTACCGGGTATCCAGATTGCGATGGGAGCATAAACACACACACACACACACACACACACACACACACACACACACACACACACACACACACACACTTACATACACATGTGCTGCATGTATACATACATGCCTACCTTACATACATACAGACATACACACATATACATACATACATACACACATAAATACTGTGCGAACACAAACATTCTTTCATACATACACGCACATATGAATACACATACATATACACAGAACACACACGCTTATAAACACATACACATACACATGCGCCTTAACCATTAGTAAATACGCCTCCTCTCTCTCTCTCTCTCTCTCTCTCTCTCTCTCTCTCTCTATATATATATATACTCTCTCTCTCTCTCTCTCTCTCTCAATACAGTATATAGATTGATAGATACCTAGGCTGCTTCCCCCAAAAAAGGAAGATAGCCGAGACAGGGCGACACACTCCCAATTTACTCATCCACACACACACACATTTACTCGTATCTTAGCCCCATCTGTCTTTACATCTATCTGTTTACGATATCTGTCTGTCTGTCCGTCTCTCCATTAATCCCTCTATCTGTCTACGTATCTACATCTGTCTGTATCTGTCTATCAGTCTGTCTGTCGTACCATCAAGCTATCTATTCATGAATCTATCTCTATCCCGTGCACGCAACCATCCTCTCATCAGCATGGGTCTCACTGGGCGTCAGGGGCGTTGTGCTGCGTTTTCATTATCAGGTAGGCCAGTGGGGTACTTAGCTGCCTTTCTGTCTGGGTTGGAGACATGGCTGCCGAGTAGATTGGCGTGCTGTGTACGAGAGGCAGTCGGTAGAGGCGTGCTTTCGTCCAGGGTGAATTCGATTGTTGGTGACACCATGGTGCTACTTTACACACCGTCACACCGATACTGTTAGGTGTTGAATGTTTCACTAATTTTTTTTTTTTTTTTTTTTTTTTTTAGACAGTTTCATCAAGCTCGAGAGAGACTTCCCAAAATGAATGAGTTTGATTTAACCTTCATTAACCCCTTCATTTCTAAAGCGCTCTCCTAATCACAGTAAAATTCCTTGTTAGCTGCAAGAGAAATAAGAATATGACGTACTTGGGCTGAAGAGATTAACCGTCTCATGATGAAGACAGCTCTGGTATTCCGGCCAATACCAGACGATTTTGTTTACGTGAATGTAAGTGAAAGTAGGTTGAGAGTGGTAACTCTGGTATCGTTAAGCCTGTCAGACTCGGGACTTCTCTCGATGATAGATGCATGAAAAGCGCATGTACGAGTAGATAGGTAGACAGATAGATAGATAGAATGACAGATAAATAGATAGATAGATGCCGATATCCACAAGGGAAAAAGAGAAAAGACGAAAATAAGCCTATAATTAAGCGTGTGATATGGAGCCAACCAGGAGCCCGGAAGCGTCAGTGATGTGTGAATAATAATTGCGGGGTCCATTTCGCTGGGCATGCTGGTGACCATTCTCCCACGCTGTTCTTTCTCTTTCCTAGTTTCTGGATCCTACCTCATCTCCTCTCGAGGTGAATACTAGATCAGGATAAAATGATGATAATGATGATGATGATAAATGATGTCTTGCTACCTCCAGACGATTTCACGCAGCTCAGGAGGGCCAGCTGATAGTGAAGAGGTTGGAAACAATCTCTGCAAATTTTTTTTTCTCTCTCCAAAGCGTCTCCTTTAACACCGATAACGCCAGACGATTTTATTCAGCTTTTACGGGAGATCTTTGGCGGTGAAGGAGTAGCAGTTCCATAAAAGTGGGTCGACACAAAGGAGTAGTCATAGATAATTGTCCTTTCCTGTCAAGATGTATAATTACTGAGCATTTTTAGTAACTGGCCCACAGCATGCCTAGCCACGGTGGGAGGATCTCGCCACAAAAGAACAGTCACATAGGAAGCCCCGACGAATATACAAACATTTATTCCCTATCAAAAGAAAATGTATTATGCTTTTATGATAACTGACGGTAGAGTATAATATGTCTACATCCTTTAGCCCGAGGACGTATTTCTTACTTTTGGGTAATACCTCCACCCTCCAGCCTCCAACCTCCACCCTCCACCCTCCAACTTCCACATTCCACCCTCAGACTTCCATCCTCCATAACCTACACTGTTACTACGGGATTACATTCACTAAATCCTGTCGTTGTTTTGAAGATTCCATTCACAAAATCCCTTATTTGTTTTGGTCTTGAATGACATATCCTGTTCGTAAACTAACACACACACACACACACACACACACACACACACACACACACACACACACACACACACACACACACACACACACACACACATGACTGGCAGAATAATGACACCTAGTTTACATAACAGTACAAAATCCGGCTCAGCTTTTTGCAATTCACACCATAGGCCGAGGGAAATACGCAAATAGAACACAAAGAGAATACAAGTGTGTGTGTGTGTGTGTGTGTGTGTGTGTGTGTGTGTGTGTGTCCGGCCTACTGCAGGCTTACCGTCAGATCAGTGTTAAAGTAGTCACGGTCGTGCTATAAAAGAACTCCCCTCCCTTGTGTCGGAGGCCGGTACTGGATCCCGGCCTGCCACACAGCCTTCACGTTGGCTCAGTTTTACCATTGTTATTGGCGTTGTCGTCCTAGCTGGCATCCTCGTCAGTATCGTCATCTTCATCATCATCGTCTTTAACATCATCATTATCGCCATCCTCTCATTTATTTTCATCATCATCATCATCATCATCTTCATTATTTTTGCTATTTTTTCAGAATGCTGAGTAGAATTTACAAACGAGAAAAAGAGGACAGACCTATAATAGTCATCATCATCATCATCATCACCATCATCATCAGTCATCATCATCACCATCATCATCATCACGTATCCTGTGAACAGATGGGGTGAGTAAGATACAGAAGCATAACACCGAAAGCACAAAGTCGGAAAAGCATTAACAGAGCACTTGGTGAAACGGGATATACTTTCATTTATTCATCATTCATGCCTTCTAATTCATCGCCTCCACACCACAGGCACAAATTTTCCATATCACGGAGTTCATGTATGGTTATTATGTATGGTTGTATGGCAGGAGGGAGAACTATGGGATTATGCGTAGTGAAGAACATAACATGACTGCCGAAAATATTCCTTTGTCTCTGCCTTTGTCCGTAAATGTTGAACTCTTGCCCTACATCTGTATAAGCTGGGCAGTTACTCTATGTATAAGTTGGCTATTTCTCTCTCTCTCTCTAAGTTCAGCTACTCTTCTTTCAGTACATCATTTAATCTCATTTTCTATCTACGTATGAGATGAGTCCTTTTTTCGTCTGTACCTAAGGTGAGCTCTTCCTCTATCTTTATATAAACTGAACTATTTCTCTAGCTGTCCATAACATGATCTCTTTCACTACTTCTGTTTATATAAGCCTACTTCTTTTGTAACTAGCTCTCTGTGTAAGTTTTCCTCTTTCCCAAGCTCTGTCTGTATAAGCTTACCACTTTCTCTGCCTCTGTCTAGGCTTACCTTTCTCAGCCTCTCTATAAACGTACCTATATCTTTACCTCTAGCTCTGTAGGCCGAATTCTATCCACTTCTACCTTCAGAAATTTACCTCTTTCAAAGTACCTGCAAACAGCTGTCTGATATAGTTCTTTTTCCAAACGATTTTACCATAATCACAGCACAACCAGACATATCCAGTGCTAAACGAAATATGAGAAAATACACACACACACACACACACACACACACACACACACACACACACACACACACACAAACACGTATTCTGTGGACGTAGCAATCTCCCCTGGTGGCCGGATCGTGAACTGTAATGGTCGGAAGCGGATGTAAAGTACAATGAACGTCTGCCTGGTATTACGGTGGGTGAATTATAAAGAGTTGCTAGAAACAGGTTCCCTGGGGTCTCTATATTTGTTCTCTAAAATTGATACAAAGGCACTATAAAAAAAAAAAAAAGTCTAGAAAATCACTAAGAAAATACTAAAACCACTGAGAAAAGCTGAAATTGACTAGATTTAGCAAAGATTCCTGAAGAATCGTTTTAAATATAATAGCACTTAGATCTACCCATAAAATCGCTAATATAGCAGCAAAACACACACACACACACACACACACACACACACACACACACACACACACACACAGAATGGCCATCAACTTCCTAATTTCCTCTCTCCGTTTTCTGTTGTTTTGTCGGCTCAGCATTTCGTCACCCCTGCAATTGTTGAGTCTCCATATCAGTTCCTGGTTGTTAATAGTTTTATTTTTTTACGTTTACCTTTGATACTCATTGACTCATGATTTCATATATGCCTTCTACACACTGCCCCTTTCTCTTTTTCCCCTCACACTTCGTCTTCTCCCTCGTTCTCACACTTCCTCTCCTCTCCTCATACTTCCTCCTTCTTCCTTATTTACACAGTCCTTGCCTTTCTCTCCTTAACTCTGCATCCGTCACACTTCCTCTTCTTATGTCACTCTCACACTTCCTTTGTCTCTCACTATCATACTTTCTCTTCCTCACTCCCTCACATTGTACTGCCTCCCTCACTACCACACTTCCTTTACCTCCTGCAGACGTCCTCTTCCTCCCTTACACTTCCTCTTCCCCTCTCACACTTCCTCACTCTTTCTCTGCCTCACTCATACGCTCTCTCTCACCTCTCTAACCCCTACCCCTCTCTTCCCCTCAGGTAACCTCATCACCATCATCGCACTCAGCCGCAATAAGAAACTACGAATGCACGCCACCACCGCCTTCGTCATCAGTCTCTGTGTCAGTGACCTGCTCTTCTGCTCCATCAACATGCCTCTCATCGCTTCCAGGTGTGTGTGGCCAGAAACATAATCTATGTAATTTTATCTTATTATACCTTACTTAACCTAACCCAGCCTAACCGAAATTAATAAAACCTAATCAAATCTAATCTAAGCTTACCTTACCTTACCTTACCTTAACTGACTAAAACATACCTAGCCTAGCTAAACTGAACTTTATCTAGCCTTGCTTTAACCCAGCCAAACCTAAGCTATCCTAACTTGTATCAGTCTGACCTAAGATTGCATAACATAGCATACCATAACTTATCCTAACTCTGCTTTACTTTACCTTGACCAAACCTGATTTCATCTAACCTAACAAACCAAATGTAAATAGTCTAACTGAACCTAACCTGTACCTCACGGCCTGCAGGAGTTAAGTTAGACCTAACCTAATCACCATCACCTAACACCTCTACTGAGGCTGTATTACAGTGGACAATATTTTCACCGACCTCGGATTAATGTACGTTTCTTGTCAACATTGTCCACGATTCTGTGGACTGCCATACGAACAGCATGTGAGGGTTTGGGTTTTGTATGTATGTACCGTTAAATATGCTGTGTATATAGAATGACTGATTGATTGATAGTGACAACGACAAAATGCAAAAACGCTGTTTTCAATAGAATTTCAGTTGATCGTTCCGCATAAAATATATTCCTGTGTTTCCTTTAAGCCAGCCAGCATCGCCACCACTTATCCTGACTGTGTCGCACCAAATTAGGAGTTACTGCAAAAGTAACTGCAACACTCTCCTAGGAAAGACCAAACGTTTAAAAGTATATATGTTATTTTTGTGGCTTTGGTCAACTGTAAAATCGACGATCATACATTCTTGGTTTACTAGCAAGTCCACACTTTCCGCAGATTTCTAGTGCTTGATCAGAGAGTGAGACCGATGATCGTTGGAATATTTGCCCAGTATGATGGTAACTTAACTCCTCTTTCCTCCCCCACAGATATATCCACGAGGCCTGGGTGCTGGGCGAGACTCTGTGCAGTATCTTCCCGTTCTTCTTCTACGGAAATGTGGCAACGTCGCTGCTCAACATGGTGGCCATTACCGTCAACAGGTGTGACATATATCGCTCTCTCATCGTCTCTGGGTTCTGTGTCTGTGTATGATTGTGTTACTGTATTATGTATCTACGTGTGCGTGTCCTTTCCCCACTCCCACACAGGTAAATATCACCCTCACAACCAGTCTTCCTTTACATACTTCACAGTCGTGCGGAACTATTTAACTCTGTGCCATAATACTCAGACTGTAACCCCTTAATGCATAAAAATAATAAAACCAATAGAAACGTGCATGGTGTTCCTTGTGGTGGCAGCATCGGTGTAAAATCAGCAGAAAATATACAAGAAGGGGTGAAAATCTAACTTCTCTGCTTAAGTTATTGATGTTAAGCTTGAGATTCGTTCCCTCTGATGTGCTTGACAAGATCAGGAGCATAACTCAGCTTGATATATTTCATGATTAAGGGTACCATCCCCCTCTCCACCCTCACAAGGGATGTACTGTAACTCCCACAACGCTCTCTATTTCTAACACACACACACACAGTCCTCTCTCTCTCTCTCTCTCTCTCTCTCTCTCTCTCTCTCTCCAACAGATAAATATTTCCCCACAAACACCCTCCATTCCCCCACAGGTACATTCTGATCGCCCACCACGGCATCTACGACCGCGTGTACCGCCCCCACTACATCTACCTCATGATCGGTCTGGTGTGGGCCTTCTCCTTTGGCATGATGGTCCCGCCCTTGATCGGGGTGTGGGGCCGCCTTGGACTCGACCCTCCCACCTTCTCCTGCACCATTCTGAAGAAGGAAGGATCGTCCCCAAAGAAATTCCTCTTCCTCTTCGGGTTCCTGCTGCCCATGATTGCTATCGTCGTCTGCTACTCGGCCATTTATTACAAGGTACATTTTGATTGTTACTGCTTATCCTGTTTTCAAACCTCGTACCATTCTTAGTGGAAAAAAAAAGTTAGGGTAATGATTTTAATGATGACCTTACACCTTGTTTCCCCATAACCCTTTTTTCTCTGTTAAGAATAAAACATACGGACCTTAACTGAACACCCTGCCTATCACTCAGTCAGTCTCTCATACATAAAGAAGATTTTATTTTTTTTCATTGACCCTCACCGATCGTCTCTTTCACATTGTCTCTTGCTTGCTTTCTCTAGCTCATCTGTCTCTCCCTCCTCCTGTCTCTCCCATCCCCCGTATCTCCCTGTCGTCCACCTTACATTAAAAAAGGCTAATTTTGACTGACTCATGCTGTGTCACTCCATCACACTGAATAAAAAATACTGTTCATTACGCAACTCTGGTGATACATAGATGATCCTATGGCTTTACGTGCATCCTCCTGTGCACGTGTATACATACGCACCGAGGCCCGTATACATGTGCACTATGGGCCCTGTACATATGCACCGAAAGCCGTATACGTGCACTGAGGCCCGTACACATGTGCACTAAGGTTAGTATACATATGCACTAAGAGCGGAATACATGTGCACTGAGGCCCGTATACATGTGCACTAAGGGCCATATAAATGTCCACTGAGGGTTGTATACATGTACACACTAGGGGTCATGCATATACACTCAGGGCCATATACATGTGCACTAAGGGCCACATACAAGTGCACTAAGGGCCATATCCAAGTGCACTAAGGCCATATCCATATGTACTGTGGGCCGTATACTTGTGGGCTGATGATCGTACACATGTGCTCTGAGGGCGGTATAGATGTGCACTGTTAACCGTATGCATGTGCAGCAGCAGCAAGAATAAGCTAAAAAAAAATAAAAATGCGTGTGTTGTGTCCTCCAGGTGCGACAGTCTCGACGCAAACTGGCAGCACACGCAGGCAAAGGCGGCACCATAAGCCCCTCCAGCGTCGCCGTCACCAAGAAGGAGGACATGAGGCTCACCCGCATGATGTTGACTATCTTCCTGTGCTTCCTGGCGTCTTTCCTGCCCCTCATGATCGTCAACGTGGCCGATGATGAGGTAAGAATGGGAGACAGGGAGGAATGGAGGGAAATGTATGAGGAAGGCAGGTATATATGAGGGTAGGGAGATGTAGATGGGAGGTAGGAAAAAATGTATGAAGGTAGGGTGGTGGATAAAGGGGGAGGTAGTGAGGCAGGCAGACTGAGAGGAAAGCGTGGAGGAAGACAGACTACTACTGTTGGATGGCAGGTAGGTAGGTTGGAAGGTAGAGAGGGAGATAAGTACGCATGGAAGTAGTCGAGAAAACTGGGAGGGAGACAGGTAAGTAGACAGGAATGAATAAGGTAGGCAGGCAGGGAGGTGCGGTGGCTGGTAGGTAGGCAAGTAGACAGAGAGAAAAAATAAATCAGGCAGGCAGGAAGAGAGGCACCGAAGTAGAGAGAAAATGGACCTGTGTCTCACCCATATGACGCTCACAATCTTTCTCTTCCTGACATCATCTCAGCCTCTCATGATCATTAATGTGGCTGATGAAAAGGTAAGAAAGGAAGGATGGAAGAAAGGGAGGTTGACAGGAAGAGGAGAGGTAGAAAGATAGACAGAAAAGAAGGTACTGAAGATAAGAGAGCAGAAAGGTAGGAAGGAAGGTATGGAGGTAGGTAAACTGAGAGGTATTGAAGCTGGGGAATAGCTAGCGAGACAAAGAAGGCAGGCAGGGAAGTCAATAGGAAGGATAGGAAGTAAGCAAGCAAACAATATACGGTAAGAGGAAGACAACCGTAAAGGAGAGCGGACAGGCATGGAGGCGGGCAGGCAGTCAAGGTGGGGGTAGATATCCAGGAAAAGATCGGGCCAGAGATAAAGCATAATATAGAGTAATACTAATATCCATTTTAAGTACAAGCATGTGTCTTAATAAATCGCTTTCTTACTCAGTACATAGTATCACTGTCATCGTACAATCAGGCCGAACTTTTGTAAGAGGGAATGTGTGAAAATTAACTCTGATCGCCACCTGAAGACCATATGTGTATGAATGAGCGTAGGTGGTTTGGGTAAGATGATGTGTAGGGTAGGGTGGTTTGGGCAGGACGTAGGTGAGTGGAATGGCAATGGGTAGTGGTGCAGTGTAAACCAGGTGGATGATGGAGTGGAGGAGGACGTGAGGGAGGAAGGCATGGAGTGGCGCCAGGGAATAGCAATGAGTGGCCACGGAGAGACCTAGTTCTTCCACCTTAACTTCGTCCAGCTGAAAGGATTAATGAACTGAGGCTTGTAGGCTGCTTGATTGTAATGATAATAATGACTGATTGTGGCGATGATGATATTGATGGTTGACTGATGATAATGATGGTTGATGGTGTTAATGGTGATGAAAGTGATGTTTAACTGTGATGGTGATAATGATGCATGATCGTGATGATAATGATGACTGATTGTGACGATGATGATCATGATTTTGCAGTGATGATAATGACGGTTAAGTATGATGATAGTGATAATGATAGTTCATAATGTTACTGATAATGATGGTTGACTGTGATGATGGTAATGATAGTTGATGATAATAATAGCTGACTGTGATAATGATAATGATGACGATGATGGTGATAGTAATGATAGTTGATGATAATGATAGCTGACTGTAATGATGATAATGATGATGACAGTGTTAAATCTTCCTCCTGCTCGTGTCCGGTACAGGTTCGAGTCCCGTCCATCCACGTGCTGGCATCGGTACTCGCTTGGGCCTCGGCAGTGGTCAACCCCTTCGTCTACGCCGTCACCAACCGTCAGTACCGCACCGCCTACAGCAAGTTATTTTGTTGCTGTCGGGGCAAACCATCTCGCAGCTCGAATTCCCACTCCAAAAGCAACTCCTCTCGCACCTTTGTCACCGAGTTCCAGTACCATGCCTCCACGGGCCACGTCACGAGCCCTGTCCTCTCCACCCCGGCTAGCGAGGCATGAATTTTCGGCGTCTCCGTCCCGACCAAGAAGGCTTGAATTGTCGGAACCCCCCTTGACATCCCGACCGACGATGATTGAGCTGTCGGATCTGCCTACAACGTCCCGACCAACCGTGCCTGAATCATCCGGACCAACGATGCTTGAGATGTCGGACCTCCCCGCCTCATCCCGGCCAGCCATTCACGAACCACCCCTGTCACCCGTGCGTAAAGTGTCCTCACCGTCCACACCAGCCATGCCTGAATCATCCCGACCAACGGTGCTTGAGATGTCGGAACTACCCTTAACATCCCGACTAAAGAAGATGCTTCAGGCGTCTGATGTGCTCTCCCCATCCCGACCAACCATTTCAGAATCATCCCTGTCATCTGTGCCTGAATTACCCTCACCGTCCTCACCGTTCCGACCAACCGTGCCTGAATTACCCCCACCGTCCCGACCAACCGTGCCTGAAATGTCCCGACCAACGATGCTTGAGGTACTTGAGGAGTCCTTGCCATCCCGACTAAGCGTGCCAAAAAAGCCTTCACTATCGCAATCGACATCCGAACTTTCCTCCCCTGAACCGTCCCGACCAACCGTACCTAGACAGCTTTCGTCATCCCAATCAACATCTGAACTATCTTCCTCATCACCCCGACCAACTGTACCTGGACTCGCCCGAACAACAGTGCCTGAACATCTCTCGTCATCCCGATCAACATCCGAGCTCTCCTCGCCATCCCCGCCTAAGGATCCCTCACCAACCCTCACCTCAGTCTCACGGCAGCCCTCAATCTCACGAACTGTCATCTTCCTCCAGCCTCCCTCACCCACTACACCCAGACGTTCATCACCTCAGACCCACACACCCACTCACTTACCCAGTCACACACCCACACACACATCCACTCTTACACCCACACACACACCCACACACACATCCGCTTTCGTACCCACTACTCACACACCCACACTCACGCCCATACCCAGACGCTCCTCACTCCAGCCCCCCACACCCATCCAGGCACCCACACTCACACACACAGGCAGTCTCAATCACATACCCGGAGAGAAGAGAGCAAGTTCAGGCAGTCCTAGGTCAAGGGTTCAGGAGCTTAGGGCATATTTTTCCCAAGCACATAATCCTTCATCTTTACCGTCTTCACGTAACCCCAGTACCAATTCCTTGGCCTCATCAGGACATCACTTCGATAATTCTACATTGGCCCCTCCTAAACGTAACCAACGATCATTTTCTTTGACTCCTCCAGTGCATGACCTTAAAAAATCCTCTGTGACCTCCTCAGCGCATGATCTCGGTAATACTGATGACCATGGCAGCTTCTCTTCGACCTCTTCTGCGCATGACCTCGGTGACTTTCCCCTGACCCCTTCAAAACATGACCCCGGCAGCTCCTCCCTGACCTCTCCCCAGTCCTCCTCTCCGGACCGTCGCCTGTCTGCCTCTGTGTTCATCACCTTCGCCCGGCTTGATGTTACTCCCGTCTCCTCCTCCGCCCCCAGCCTGCGACACACATCACGATCGTAAGCCAGTTCTTTCTACGTCCTCGCTCTCCCTTGCTCACTCACTCACTCAAAGTTTGGCTTCTCTCATTTGTTCATACCTCGCCTTCGTTTATGCTTCTCACTCATACCTCTCACTCACACGTTCACACATGCTTTTCACTCACTTGTATCCTCCCTCCCTCTCTCCCTCCTTCCATTTCACAGTACCCCTTCTTCCCTCACTCCCTTGCTTCTGCTACCTCATCCCTCACACTATGCTTATTCCACGTTTCAGGAGAGGCAAGGTGTCACTGAAGAGGTACGGCCAAGAGTCAGTGGAGGGGAGTGGAGGGACGGAGATTAAAGGAATGGGGGGGGGGGAGAGGGTGGATGGATGAGTGTGTGGGAAGAGAGATGAGGGAAGGTGTCGGGACAGCAAAATGGGAAAGTATAAAGCCAGAAATCACAGCGCATCTCCAGCATCACATCGCAACAGAGACGCCAGTCTTGCATCTTTGACTTAAAAGATAGAAGGAGTATTCATAGTAAAGACAGGTTGTTCAGGGATATGTGTCCAAAAAGTAGCAAAGCCTATTCGTTGAGTTATAAGTATCCATAAGTAGCAATGGCTATTCAGATTAAAGAAAGTTTGTTCAAATGCAAGTGTTTAAAACGTAGCTAGGCTTATTCAGACTAGAGAATTAGTTTGTTCAGAAATGTGTCCAAAAACTAATGAACACTAACTAGAACTACGCAAACTAAAGAAGGTTTGTTCCCATATAAAGTAGCCAGTGTCCAGCGAGAACCACTCTGACCAAAGTAGGTTTGTTCAACTTTACGTGCTTTTTCAGACCCAAGTGTTCAAATATTCCCCAGGGTCCAAACAATCAGAGAATCTCATGTACACTTAAGTAGATTTTGCTATACAGTATACTTAGAGAAGAGTTAAGCTGACTGCGCTATATTATTAGAGAAGTGTTTTAAGTAGACTGTGCCATATAATTACACAAGTGTTGTACTATGATTTTAGGAGTGTTGTAAGCGTACTGTGCTATATTTAAAGCAATGTTTTAAGTAGACTTTGCTATAGTATTAAAAAGAGTGTTATAAGTAGGCTGAGTTGCAAGTAGTATGTATTTATGTATGTGACTTGTATGCAGTGAGGCGCCAGGAAGACTGCAAACCCAACGCTTTGGATCAGGTGACTCCCCAGTGTAACATGATGACAACAATTGCTCGCCCAAGACATTATGTTAGCTGAAAATAAGCATCTGTTTGGCTAGACCACAGCTGAGAAAATAGATTGACACGGAAGAAGTGCAGGAATATACAAAAGTAGAATCTGTGCCAGCTGTCATGTTACATTGTAGATGAGGATAATATGGAAGAGGGAAAGAAGCTGCAGACTGCAGAGGCAGGTAACAGAAGAGCAGAACCTTGGACATTTGTTTCTTTAGACTACATTGAGCAAATGTCAAGTTGGAAAATAGTAACAGAAACATACACACAAACAGAAGGATCCGTTGTCTAGACAGCAAATGAAAAAGCAAGTACTGGTAATTTAAAAATACAAAAAGGATAGTAACTGTAGACATATGCAAAAATGTTGTCAAAATAGAAACGGGAAGTAAGAGACAAGCCCTATCTGTACAGAAATACTAACGTCTGGTGGCCAATGCTGAAAAAATATATACGACAGTGAAAAAAGTGCAGTAGAACAAGTACATGCTCTACAAATTCCAGTGACGAAGATTGAGTGAAGCCTGTTGTTAAAGACGATTGAAGTGGGTCGAGGGAGATTATTGGAAGAGAGGAGTCTCGTGTTTGTGTGCTTCTACGTCTCTTCAGAGCTTTATTATTGTTATTGTTATTATTATTATTATTATCATTATTATTATTATTATTATTATTATTATTATTGCCTTGAGGCTTGACGACATTCCAAGGTGAGTATAGCAAATGTCTCGCATAAAATTTGATGAGGTCTGCGTAAGTGTGAGAGAATCCATTCGCAACCCCTTTTGTAAATCTAGACAGCGAGTCTGTGTATTGTGACGTGACGCGCACACCAACACGCACATCATAACTGTTCGTTTGTGTGTGTGTTGTGATGTGGCCAAGGATTCGTCATACAGAAAGGTGCAGGGACTGGATTAACCCACTCTCACGCAGACCCTCTTGAACTTCTGCACGCTTGCTTTAGTTTACTTGATCACAGTATCTTTCCCATCATTCAGTACATTTACCTAACCTAATCTAACCTTGCTACGTTTACCTTGTCTTCAGATGATTCCGTTTGTATGCTTGGTTACTTTGTGTCAGACAATAGCCAAGATATACTCAGCCTTGTACAGAATATTACCATATAATGTAGATAGCTAGAGTAAAACACATCTTAGCAACAACAACGTGGGTGTACCACACGTTCTTCACATGTTTCGTGGCACATGTAGGTAACAGGTGCTCAACTTAACGTAAATGTATACCTAGATCAGTATCACAGTATGTATTTATTGTATACTGTAACGAATGGCTCCCTTAGGCATGACATGGCTGGCGATACACGTTCTAGCCATGTTTTACGGGTCCTGAGAAGCAAGTGATCCGTAGGGCCGAGACACCACCTGTTGTCGCCCAAGAAATGGCCCGACCCCACTCACGAATAACAGTGCTGAAGTCATTAGAGGTGTAGGGTGACAAGTGCATGTGGAAATGTGTTGTCCTGAAGTGGCAGTGCATGGGAATGAGAGTCTATCCAGCATATGTCTTCGATGAACTTCCACAGAGTGCGAACATGGGAGAACACAATAAGAACACACTACTCCTGCACCCAGTTAAATGCCCGACCCCATTTAGAACAGAACCAAGGCCAAGGTGACAGGCAGATAGGCACGCTACGCACCCTCACTGAAACTAAATCCGGGTTTATGGTGACAGGCCAGCTGGGTTCTTCTGTCATGGCACCAGGTTCGTTTCGTTGGAGAACTAACTTAGACATTGTACACCCACAGAACTTTGTGCTTTCGGAGTTAACTTAAATCATTTAGTCCTCTATTTTTATATGCCAACGCGTTTTCGCCAGTATTATTTATAGATGGATACCCAGATTAGTTAAGCTAAGCCAAGAACATCTCTTTTATGTGTACTGACAAATTAAAATACACAATATTTATAAAATAAAAAAAAATGTGTAGAAACAAAATGACATTTTATTTCTCAATTTAGAGCAGTTTTATACCATGCAAGAGCTATTTTATATCAACAAGTTAGGACATTTATCCCATCTAGTTAGGACACTTTTTATATCAATGTAAAATACTTGTATGGAGAATTTTAAACAAATATTTAGTGTACCAGTATGTTAGAACACTTTTATTTACGTACCACCCAGGTAGGACAAGTTTTCAAATATAGGATGCCCCAGGAGAAGTGTTCCAAACTTTCGGAGGTTATTCTTGGTCTAAACTTCAGTAATAAGTACAGAACTGTATCAACATAGGTTCACATCTCAGCCATTACGGAACTGTAGGTACTGATGGCTACATGGATAACTAGAAAGCACTCAGAGAGCGCATACCTCCGCCATTGCCGGATCCGGATCCAGATCGGCCCAAAATTTAATCAGTTCTTTCATGGCCCATGGCCGACCTTTCCACAAGATTTCATTGAAATTCACAGATGTTTTGGAGATATCGTGTGGACAAACAAACAGACAAACTTAGGTGAGTATGTAAACTCCAACTTCGTTGGCGGAGGTAAAAGTTGTCTCTATAATTGGCCCATAAGGTCATCAGTGATCTGCATTTCTAGCTACGAAGCTGCTGGCCTGATAGTACCTGTGTTTGAATCCTGGTGCGTGCATCTGGTGCCACTCGACCATGGTGGGTTGATGGACCAAAAATTAAGGCCTAAGTTACGGAGATGAACACCGCAGCTAATCACCTCCGTGTTTGCCCCCAACTTTTCATTTTTTTTTTTTTTTACTCAACGGTTGAGAATTGAGTCATTGTCGATAGAATTATAGATTTTGCTTCTCAGAATTATCCCCAAGAACAGCCTCTTAAAGTTGACCAAGCATTTATTACCCAAAGTTAGCTCAAGAAGAGGCGCCTGAAATTTAGCACACTTTCTCCGGGACACCCTGTATTCATCCACAGTACATGTTTCATCCTTTGCTTGTAAATATATGCCCAGACCAGTAAGTTAAACCAAGGTAGTTTTTTTCTATATAGTTTTAATATTTGTACAGTAGATTTAACATAGCGTAATTATATGTAGAGCAGGTTTATTCTGTTGACCACTTCAGTATGATGACGTAATTTTTATTGTTCTTGCTAACTAGGACGATTATATTCAGCTTAAGTAAAAAAAGTCATAGTGAGGAGGTAAGAAGAGCCTGCTTCCAATCCCTTCGTTATGAGTGGTCTTCCTTAAGATGAATAAAATCATGTATTATCGTCACTTTCATCATCATCATCATCGTCATCATCATCATCATCATCCAGGCCTCCTTTCCCACCTAAGGATGGGGTGAGGTAGGGTCGTGTCGTAGCGAGGGTGTAATATAGGCGTCATCGTGTTGAAAGGATCATGGTCAGTATTGTACAATCAGGTTTTTTCTCACGTTATTAAATGAGTAAAAATTGTACTCACCGATGCGACGCTGGTAGCCAAGTGAAAGCATCAGAAATGTGAAAGACTCAGAGCATGTTAGCTAAAGTATGGACATGTTACCTCAGAGAAAGACTTAGAAATAGTAGCTAAAATAAGAACACACAATATGTTAGCTACAACCAGAAAATGTTAGACAAGTGTGAGAATCAGACAGTGTTAGCTCGGTGAGAGAATCAGTGGTAGCTAAATGAAGGCATCAGGACATGATAGGTTAAGTCAGAAATTGTTATTAAATTAAGTATATAATCAGAAAAAATTAGTAATTTAAGAATAAAAAAATATTAGTTAAGTGAGACTAGAAACATCAACTACATAAAGATATTTTTTATGGTCAGTGATGAGACACTGTTAGCTTAATATTTCAGAAAATCTTATTCCCACTGTGGAAAAAACTCTTACTCGTGACACGCGCTGTACTTTGGCCAGTCGAGAAGCTTTAGAGTTTTGACAGACGCCTGGTAAAGTAGTGGTCCACGGCGTCAAACGGGATGGTCATGTGTGTGCATCCATTCGATTCCCCAGCAGCTGGCTAGAGGCTCCTAGATCATCACCACCTGGCTTTCTCCAGTTCACCTCAGCTACATCCAGCCAAACACCGTCTCTCAAATCGCCCTTCTTTATATAAATGTGCCTTTATGTTACCCCGTAATAATAAGGTGTAAATATATTTGATACTATAAAGCATTTAGTTATTGTTCCAGTGTTTGGTATTACCCCATTTTTGACCCACATCATTATCGTAGTCTTTTTGCCTTCCTTCATGTTCGTGTATTTTATCAGCGACCTTACCTTCTAGGCAAAGAAGTATTATATATATATATATATATATATATATATATATATATATATATATATATATATATATATATATATATATATATATATATCTTTTTATTTAATTATCAGTTGCACTTTTACTGCTAGTGACTCATTTAGATATTTTATTCTGATTAACATTTAGCGATTAAATTCAAATAAATTAGGTTGGAGCTGTCAGGACGCCAGAATATGTCTTGCGCTTATCTCGTCAGCCATTTATAAGTGGTATTTAGACGTCAGTGAGCTTGTATCCCGTAACACGATAGGATCATTAGTAATAACCACAAAAACAGCTCAGTGTTAATGTTCACTGATTCATATCACACACACACACACACACACTAGCGTTCTTGTGCTTTTGTGTATTGCTCGGCACTTCTGCCGTTTTAATCTCTTCATTACGAGGGAGTCTTTCCTGTAAGATCAGTTGAATCGTAAGGAATGTCAGTATCAATCCTTTCAGTCCGATTTCGTCTTAATAATTCCCGCCACCGGACGATATTATTTATTTTAATGGAGACCTCTTGCTGTGGAGGGGTTATGGTGGGCGTATCCAACAAATGAGCAAAAATATATTGAAAAAAAGTCGTCGTTGTAAATGGATTAAGACCTTTTTATATTCCCACATCCGGTAAGATCAACGATCTATCGTCAATAACACGAACAAAATTATCTCGCTGCTGGCAAAGGGTTGTGTTATGATGTTAGGTGTTTTGTGGCCTTAACCTCTTCAGTACCGCCACATCTTTGTTTAATTTATTCTTGCTGCATCCAGACGATTAACCTAAGTGTAGGAGAGCTTAATCGTAGACGAAGGGTTAATTAAGGCTATACCTAACTCTCCCAGTTCGATTTGTCTCCCCTAAACTGAATCACAATGTCTAGATAAAGCTCAAATTAATTTGGAAAGACGTCAGCGTGTTGACTGGGTTCATTCGGTGCCTTCGACAGAAGCACCTTGTCTGTGTAAGGCGTTGAGTTAACTGGAGTCCATGAAGCTTCGAAACAAACACTGGAGCTCATGAACGTGGCTCTCTGAAGGGTGACTGCAGATACCAGTTGAAGCTTCGGACTAACGATTCAGCAAAAGCGCAACTCAACATCCATAAAAATAGTCCTCTACTGCATTGAACAGAACAGCTTTTATGTATCGGTATGCTTGTACATGTTAGGGATATGAATTTCTGTATACCCCTACAACTGATATTATTGCAGTTTCTCCACCTACGAGATAACTTACAACGTTTTCAGTCTTGGTGACTAGTCGGAAAGCGAGACCTTCTAATTCTTGTTGACCATCTGGGGGTGTGGGACGGCCACGGTACCTGGTGGCTGCTCACTGCTGCTGCTGGTGCGTCAGTGATTCTCTGCCTGTGTTGGGATGTGGTACGTTACGTAAGCAGATGTTGTGGATGTACCTCATCTACTGTGTGTGATTATGCTAAGTCAAGTACACTGTGGAGGAATATCAGACACGGTTCGAGTAATTGCTGTGTGGGTACAATTTTTTGAGGGTTTGTGGAGCACTTAGCAATATTAAGCCTTCGTAAACAATCGGACATTGCCACTGCATCTTGTGTATGTTCTCGTGACCGGCTTCATGGCTAGACGAGTGTTCCCATTTGCCCACCACATCCACCACGCTGCTCACCTGGGACTACACGGCAAAAAGGTAATGCCCTCAATCGGGTTTTTATCTGTAGTGTTAGGTGTCAGGTAAATAATGGCGTTTATTTTTCATTTATTCATTTGTTCGTTCATAGTTCTTGTGGCTGTTAAAACCTCTCCGATGAAATTTTATTTTCAATGACTACTGCCATTGCATTATACGGTCTTTATTGAACCATTGGTACTGTACCATTGGCTGAACGTGTGGTGTTAGCAAGAGTAATATATAATGCATCCTCGGACGGGTTTTAAAAGAAAATTTATTTGTCTTCTCCACATTGACACCGTCCAGACTGTGATGACTATATTTACTAGGTGTACTACTACCCCCCCCCCCATTCTTCCCCACCACCTGCCACCATCTCAGGCTCCCTGCCCATTCCATTCCATCTACTTTACCTTTTACATGACCCCCCCCCCAACTCTTCCCCCACCACCTGCCACCATCTCAGGCTCCCTGCCCATTCCATTCCATCTACTTTAACCTTTACCTGACCCCCCCCCACACACACACACACATACCTTACATTCGACTATTACAATTTGAAATTGAAGGATTCCCAGCGACAAGATCGTTTTGATGATCTGTACAGTGATCGTCTTCACACCGTGAAGTTATCCCATCCTGCGTCACCATTCACCACCACAATCACCAGCCCATTACACCCACTCCACTCTGCCCACTCCACCCATTGCTACCATACCCATTGATTTTATGGGATTTTTTTTTTTTTTTACATAACTGATCGTCCTAAGACTCCCATCTTAACAGGGTATACTCTCCCCGTCATGCCCAGCCGCCCATCCCAACCCATGCAGCTCAATACTTCTCCAATATATGTTCGTATGTGTTAAACAAAGGTAACTGCCGCGACTGTACTGCACCCAAGAATGTAACATTTCACTAACTGTTGAGAATCCATAGGAACTTGGTCATGCTGCTTTGTTGTTGTGCACTGGTGTTGGCCAGGCTGTGGTAGTGGGCAGTCTGGTGAGATCAGTACCGCTATAAGTGGGAAATGGATGATGATGATGATGATGATGATGATGATGACATTAAAGTGAAATAATGAGGAAGATATATTTGACAGCGAACTCTTCTCCCGCTAACAAGCAGACTGGGGCCAAACAGCCTGGCCTTGTAATAGGTGTGTGTGTGTGTGTGTGTGTGTGTGTGTGTGTGTGTGTGTGTGTGTGTGTGTGTGTGTGTGCGTGTGTGGGTGTGCGTGTAGGTGTGCGGGTGTGTATTAAATATTTATATGTTGGTGTCTGAAAATTGTTAGCGCTTTCTTATTTGAGAAGAAAGCAAATTTGTCTCGCAAAATTCCTAATGCTGCCAAGATTAAGGGCAAAGAATGTTAAAGTTGGGACTAATATATGCTTTGATAATTATAACCAAAGAACGAAACTATTAAGGTTAAGTTAGATCCCGGTAGGTTAGGTTTATGCAACATCCCTGAACGTGGTATAATCTGAAAATCATATCCACGTGTCCCTCCACACTGAGTACCGATGGGACGACAGGGATGAAGCAATTCTTTTTCACCCCCATCACCCATTACTCACTAGTCCGTCACCCTCACATGACCTCTCACCTCATTACCTCTCACCTCATTACCTCTCACTCCTTCTCCCCTCACTCCTCACCCCTTCATTCCTTCACCTTCACTCCTCACCCCTTCCTTCCTTACCCCTTCACCCCTCGCCCCTTCACCCCTCACCCCTTCACCCCTCACCCCTTCATCCCTCACTCCTTCATCCCTCACTCCTCCACTCATTCACACCTCGCCCCTTCACACCTCATCCCTTCACCCCTCACTCCTTCACCCATCACTCCTTCACCCCTCACTCCTTCACCCCTCACTCCTTCACCCCTCACTCCTTCATCCCTCACTCCTTCACCCCTCACCCCTCACTCCTCACCCCTTTACCCTTCAGTCCTTAATCCTCGAACCACCATTCCTCCACCCCTCGCTTGTCAACCCTCACACACCCTCCTCTTACCTCCCCCCCTACTCCTCAGACCCTTTGCTTTCACCTAACTCATCCTTCCCCACCACACCTCTCACCTCACCCTATCCCTTTCAACCATTGACACCCTCACCCCCATAACGCCTCAACACCCCGACCTCTCCCCCACCCCTCCTCCCCCACCCCTCCATCCCTTTACACCCCCGCCCCAAACCTAACACCCCCAACCCCACCGTCACCCCCAACCCCACCGTCACCCCCACCCATCCCTTCAGTTATGTTCTCACGACTACCCTCCTCCACCCTTATCCTCACTATCCTACCCTCCCAGACCCCTAGCACCCCTCCCCCACCTATCACCTCGCATTACTCTCCCCTCCCCCACCCCTATCACCATTACCCTCCCCTCCCCACCTCTATCACCATTACCCTCCCCTTCCCCACTCCTATTAACGTTACCCCCATCCTCCCTCGCCCCTGTCACCCCCACCCTACTCTTCATATCCCTGCTCCTTATCACTCTACTCCCCATCACCCCCCCAATACTTGTGATCCCCCAATACTTATCACCCCACTCCCCACCATCCCACTCATCACCCCATTCCCCACCACCCCACTCCCCACCATCCCACTCCTCATCACCCCACTCCCCACCACCCCACTCCCCACCACCCCACTCCCCACCACCCCACTCCCCACCATCCCACTCCCCATCACCCCACTCCCCATCACCCCACTCCCCACCACCCCACTCCCCACCATCCCACTCCCCATCACCCCACTCCTCATCACCCCACTCCCCACCATCCCACTCCCCACCATCCCACTCCCCACCATCCCACTCCCCACCATCCCTCTTCCCATCACCCCACTCCCCATCACCCCACTCCCCATCACCCCACTCCCTATCACCCCACTCCCTATCATCCCACTCCCCATCATCCCATTCCCCACCTCCCCACCACCCCACCTCCCCACCTCACCATCGCCCCACCTTCCCACCACCCCACTCCCCACCTCACCATCGCCCCACCTCCCCACCACCCCACTCCCCACCACCCCACTCCCCACCTCACCATCGCCCCACCTTCCCACCACCCCACTCCTCTCCACCCTACTCCCATTCATCCTACTCCCATCCACCCTATTCCTTCCCCTCTACTCCCCCTCACCCCCTGACATCCCACACCTTCATCCATAGCCTCACCTTACACTCCCTTACTCCTTTAACACCCCCATCTCGTCCCACCCCCCCAAACCCCACCCCTCAGCACCCCACCACCCCAAACCCTACCCCTTAGCACCCCACCACCCCAAACCCCACCCCTTAGCACCCCACCACCCCAAACCCCACCCCTTGGCACCCCACCCTTAGCACCCCACCACCCTAAACCCCACCCCTTAGCACCCCACCACCCCAAACCCCACCCCTTAGCACCCCACCACCCCAAACCCCACCCCTCAGCACCCCACCACCCAATCCCGCAGCAGGAGCCCCAGCATGGCGTCCCTCCTCTCTTTATTACGGGGATGAGATGATTTCGCACGCCCTCACCCACACACCCTGCCTCCCTCACTGGCTGCCTCCCTCACTGGCTGCCTCCCTCACTGGCTGCCTCCCTCACTGGCTACCTCCCTCACTGGCTGCCTCCCACACTGGCTGCCTCCCTCACTGGCTGCCTCCCTCCCTGGCTGCCTCCCTCCCTGGCTGCCTCCCTCACTAGCTGCCTGCCTCCCACACTGGTTGCCTGCCTCCCACACTGGTTGCCTCCCACATTGGTTGCCTCCCTCACTGGCTGCCTCCCTCACTGCCTGCCTCCCACACTGGCTGCCTCTCTCACTGGCTGCCTGCTTCCCACACTGGTTGCCTCCCACACTGGCTGCCTCCCTCACTGGCTTTCTCTCTCACCCGCTGCCTCCCTCACTCACTGCCTCCCTCACTCACTGCCTCCCTCACTCGCTGCTTCCCTCACTCACTGCCTCTCTCACTCACTGCCTTCCTCACTCACTGCCTCCCTCACTCACTGCCTCCCTCACTCACTATCTCCCTCACTCACTATCTCCCTTACTCACTGGATAGATGGGTGGATGGATGGATGGATAGATAAACAGATACATGGATAGATGGCTGGATAAATGCTGGTTGAGTTGCTGGACACAAAGATAACTGAGTGGGTGATTGAATGCACTGTTAATTTTAGCTGAGTGGCTGAGTGAATAATTGAATGGAAGTTTGCTGACTGGCTGGGTATACAAAACTGAGTGGATGACTGTTTATATAAAGAGCTAGGTGACTGTGTGTTCAATGGAGGGCTGCGTTAATATGTAAAATGTTGGCCGAAGGGTGGAGGATCGGTGGGTTATTTAGCGGCTGTCTAGGCAGGGTTGTAGCATGATAAAGTAAATGTCAGAGAGAGAGAGAGGTTTGTGTGTGTGTGTGTGTATGTGTGTGTGTGTTTGTGCGCGTGTGGATCCACCAGAAGAACACCAGGTTAAATTAATGGCTATATTAACTCTCACTTCGATATTTTTCCTTTCCTCCTGACGATTTATTCAGCTTCGAAAAAGTCTTCTGTATCGAGAATATTAACGAGGACTACAGCACATCACACACTTCCAGTTTAAAATTCTCGAACTAAAAAAAAAAAAAAAATGTCTGGGACCAGCAAGAATATGATAAAAATTTTCTTCGGGCTAATAGTAAAATTATATGCAAGACATCTTTACTGATATTTATGGCACATCTGAGCATTAGAAGACGCTATTCTGCATGACGCCTTACGTAACTCATTCAGCACCGAGGTAGAAAAAAAAAATCCACCTTCCCTCTCCTGATGCCATCTGCTCACTTCTGACACCACTCGCCCTCGCGTGGCATTATACCTGACCCTCCCTGATCCCACTGTCCCCTCTGCCCTCACACTCACCTCCCTCTTCTTTCCTCCCCCCCCCCACCTTCCCCTCCTCACCCGTCACCTCTCCTGACCTCCCCTCGCGACTACCCCCCCTCCCTTCACAGGCTCCTCATCCCTGCCTGGCCCCCCTACGGCACGCGACACTTGACCCCATGAATCCTACACTGACCATGTGACACTCCTCCCATCTGATGGCCTCCCCCTCTTACACCCCTCCGGCCTTAACAACTCTTGCTATTCCACACATAAGGTCTATAAAGCGATCAGCATCAGCATCATTACCTGCATCATCAGTATCATCATCACCATCATACTCGTACCATCATCATCATCATCATCATCATCATCATCCCTCCCTTACCCAACCCATCTTGTGACCCCCCTTGACCCTCTGTGGATCCCCTACATTCCCTTCCCCTTACCCCCCACGAACCCCCTCCCCTCTCCTCTCACCTTATGACTCTCCATGACCTCTAGGCATCCAAACTTAACTCACAACAAGCACCATCTGTAAGTTATCTAAACCAGGTCAAGTCATAGGGGTGGGCTTAAGAGGAGGGTATGGCAGATTACAAGACACAGACGATGAAACAGAGGGTACTGGTGGCAGACACTGGTATGGTGTAGGTACAGTTACGATTGGTTATGAGGTGGTAGAAAGATACAGTCCACAGACAGTGAAACAGAGGATGGTTTTGTAACCAGTAATAAGTAAGGTATAGGTTTGTTTTATTGCTGGGGATAGGTGTTAGCTTGTGGCGTCCGTCCAACAAAATATGATACAGTTGAGAGCCGTTCCACACCATAGCAGCCCCCGAATCAGACGCCAGTTCCAAACCAACAGAGTCCTTGAGTCACCCTCCTCTGTGTGCTCTTTTCTTTTTCTAATGTTACTTCCTCACCCTTACTCTCTCACCCTTTTCTCCTAGTCTCGTTTTCAACCTCACCCTCACCTCCTCCCTCCCTCACACACACACACACACTTGCCGTACATTCTCACTCCCTACGCCATCACTCACTCACTCACTCAGGACGGTTTATGCAAGTCTCACCTCTCTTACCAGTAGCTTCACTTTCACTCTCACCACCTTCACATTTTCATATTCACTACGCTTTAACACACCCTTACCCTAGTTCACCAAAGTATCATCTTCACATGCAGGACTTTGACTTCTATCATCATTTCACATTTTTATCATTTCGCCATACTCGATTCACTATGCCCTCTTACCCTTCCATCCCCCCCTCCCCTTCCTTTCCCTCCTCTTCCCTCATTTCCCTTCCCTCCTATTTTTTTTCTCCTCCCCTCTCCTTTCCCTCTTCCTCCCCTCCCTTCCTTTCATTCTTCCTCATTTCATCTCACCGAATCTCATTTCCCTTAGTTTTTCCTTCCTGCATTTCCTTTTTCTCCCCCTCTCCCTTTCCCTTCCACTCCTTCACCTCTTCCATTTCCCTCTTCTTTCCCCTCCCTTTCTTACTTTCCCTTCCCTTCTCCCTCTTATTTCCTCCTCTCTCTCCCTTCCCCTTCCCTGCTTCCCTTTTCACTTACCCTCATCTGTTTTATCATACTTCACCCTAGCCGCCCATCACCCTCATCCTCTTTCCCGCCCCCTCTCACCACTCTACTCACATCATACTCACTCACCAGCAGACTTACTTTTCACTCACCTCACCTGCTCATTCTCACCACACCTTACATCTCCTTTAACCTTCTCGCTCAGCTTCCTTTCACCTTCGCCTCACACCAACCTTCATCCTTCATCCTCCACATCCTTCCCTTTCCTGCCTCGAATCCTCTTTCTTCTCGCTCACTTCACACAGCATCTCTCTCTCTCTCTCTCTCTCTCTCTCTCTCTCTCTCTCTCTCTCTCTCTCTCTCTCTCTCTCTCTCTCTCTCTCTCTCTCTCTCTCTCTCTCATACATAAATACAAACAAATACACACACATACACACTGTGCTCACATACATACATACAGAGTGAGAGAGAGAGAGAGAGAGAGGGGGGGGGCACTCTTCTCCGGCAGCCACACACTGATTCTGTTGTGCCTTAAACACTGACCATCTACACAAGCGCTAAAGAGGAGTAGACCTTCTTTGTTCTTTATGCCCCCCCCCCTCGTATTTTTGTTGTGAGTGTTACATAATATTGTTGTTGTTGATTTAGCTCTTGTTATTGTTGTTCTGGCTGTTGTTTTTGTTGATATTCTTGTTTTCACAGAGGCCTTACACAAATGAAGCTTAAGTTCGCGATCAAGACTATTGTATGAGAGGATGTTTACGTAATTAAAGGAACAGCTCGATTTTTTTTTCTAAACACATTTCTGGCGTAGTTTAAGCACACACACACACACACACACACACACACACACACACACACACACACACACACACACACACACACACACACACACACGCACGTCACTCAGGCAGCCCTACATGCTGTCCAGGGAGACAGAGGGGGGACTCTCTTAAATACCTCCATTGTGCTCGAATCAACATTTTTCTCCCTCTTTTTTGAGTGAGGGACACGTGACTTCAGCTCCACACAGTTTATGGCAGAGATTGTGTGTGTGTGTGTGTGTGTGTGTGTGTGTGTGTGTGTGTGTGTGTGTGTGTGTGTGTGTGTGTGTGTGTGTGTGTGTGTGTGTGTGTGTGTGTGTGTGTGTGTGTGTGTGTGTGTGTGTGCGCGTGCGTGCGTGAGTGCGTGTAGATTAAAGTGAGGTATGACATGGGTTAGATATATGGATTTAGTAAATATGGATGTGTCAGTGTGGATGTAGATGTGAGTGGAGTGGAGTGAAGGGTGGTATGAGTTACAATGTATTGTTGTGTGATAGTCGGCGTGGGTGGAATAGAGTAAGTTGTGGCATTAGATTAGGTCTGTGTGGAGTGAGTGGTGAACGTGGGTGTGTGGAGCGAAGTGGGTGGAGTGGTGTGTGGAGGGGAGGCGTCTGTCCATCCATCAGAGTGAAGCACCACCCGTCACCTCCACTCACCACACACGCCATAACACCCTCACTCTTGTCCACCCTCCCCCCCTCTCCCCACCACCTCCTCCACCCCTTTTCCTCCTCCACCACCACCCCCCTGCTCCATCCATCCCCCCTGCCCTTCCACCATCCACCACCACCCTCCTTTCAACGTCCACTTTCCTTTTAACTCTCACTGTCTTTGTTTTTCTTGTTCTTAACCTGTATATTAATATTCTCTCTCTCTCTCTCTCTCTCTCTCTCTCTCTCTCTCTCACACACACACACAAACACACACACACACACACACACACACACACACACACACACACACACAGCGATCATGGTTTATTCATTTCATGCGTCTACTAATTCCCTCACTGTCCTCGGTGGCATTAGTGGGAAGGCGAGGGACTCGGCAACCCTACACCCCTCACCAGCACACCGATTCACTTACATATGAGGAGTAAATTACATTGTCTAAAAATGCCCCTAAATCATCACGTATATAGATAGATAGATAGACAGATAGATATAGACAGATAGAGGTAGATAGATAAATACAGATATATATTTGGACCTTTATATCTTTTTCTTCAGACCAACCCATCCTCTTCTGATGCTCCAAGTCTCACTATGGAGATTTCATGATTCCTCTTTCTCGGCGAATTTTTCCCTGATTTTCTTTTTAATTATTATTTTCCTGGTCGTTACCTGAGCAAAATTATGCCCTTATCAGAAATATTTAAATAAAAAGGGAAAAAGAGGATGTACTACGTATAACAGAAAAATTGCTGAGGAAATGTTTAACGAAGTCTCCCAGACCATTTAGAATACGACTCTCCATCTTGGTCGAAGGACGGTCTGACTTGGGTTCGAGCATCACTGATTGCCACTAAGGTCTTCAATAACAGCCAGATAACCAAAACTACACTATAAGACTGCTCTCTCTCTCTCTCTCTCTCTCTCTCTCTCTCTCTCTCTCTCTCTCTCTCTCTCTCTCTCTCTCATCTGTTCTACCCTCCTCCTAACCCTTTCTATGACTCGATCACAACTAAGCCTTCGGCGTTGCTGATAACCCCATCAAGCAGAGGACTTTTTTTTTTTTTCTTGCCATATACTCCCTGACGTACCGTACTGTATTTAACTTAGACAAGCCCTTTCATATGAAGGAGTTTAATGGAGAGCAATCTTATCTCCTTCACTGCAAGGTGATTCTCCAAAGTCAAGTAAAACAGTTTGGAGATGTCAAGAACAAAATATCAATAAACGCCATCGTAATGAAGAGGTTAATCCAAATGGTATCACGCGGCAATAAACTGTAATTCCAACCTGCGATTTGAATGTTACCTGCCGCACTATGATCATTCTGCCACAGTTACAGCACATAATAACTTTCAATAATAACTCACGTTGACACACTTTCCTTGAACCTGCATTATCAAATTTAACCGGCCTAGGATTATGACCACTATGGCAGCTCCCTTCCCCCACCCCCCCTTGCGCACGTACCAACTCACCCACATACCAGTTCACTTCATTTTATGCTTCACCAATTCTCCAATCTATTCTCCTCACAGTAATACCAATCTGAGTGAGTGGAACGCAAGAAGCTCTGGGCATATGTATTGCCAGACTATAGTAACCACATTCGCGTGGTGCTAGGAGGTTCTATTAACACCTCTTCATATAAGCAATATAGAAGTTAAGATTTCTCACGTCCCGAAAAGGATTACTGGAAACTTTTAAACCCTAAAAGACAGGAAATGATTCCTAACCTGAATAGAGTTTTTAAAGATAGTTTGTGTAACATAAGAGATTTTCACTTCCTGAAAATAAATTTCAAAAAATCTTGTAATGTGACTGTACCAGGTTGTAGTAATATAAAATGACTTACTCTGGCAGCTTTTTTGGCTGAAGATTCAGAGAAGGCTGCAGTAATCTGAAGAAAAACATCATGTGCATTAGGGCTTTAATTAATATTGGTGTGAATGAGAGGTTGTAGAAATGACAGTGGACATAACAGCTTAGATGAGACACCTTATAATCATACATTTAAGATTTGGTGAAAAACCGTGTATAGAAATTTTATTCAAATACAAACAGCTTGTAGAAATACTGATGACCATAAGCTCTTGTAGAACACCTTATACATTTCAGTCTGGAGATAAAAACAGTATATAGAAAAAACAGAAATGATAATGGGCATGACAACTTGAAGAAACGTCCCACACATATGAGTTTGGAGATAAAACATTGTGTAGGAGAGGTTGGAGTTAAAACAGGTTGTGTGCATTAGATGTCATAGGAAAAATATTGGGCCTAGAATAGCCTGCGTGCATGAAAACTTCAAGGAACAACAGCATATATTTATTTGGGAATTTAGAAGAAAAGCAGTGCATGTATACATGAAGACCCGGAGGAAAAATAATGTGAATTAGGGTTTAACCCTTCAGTCCGATGTAGTTTTAATCTAATTACTGGTATCTTCAAAATATTTATTTAACTAAGCAGAGACATTTCGAAATTGAAGGATTAGATATAATCCTTTTAACCCCTTCACATCAGGATGTCTGTCTGTCCTAAGCTGAATTACCGTACTAGCAAAAACATAAATAAGAAAACACGTCCTAGGATGGAAGGGGTCAAGGGAAAACATCACAAGCATAATGAGCTTGAAGCCAGTTCATCCTTTCCCTTGGTCCCGCCACGCCTGCAGATCTTTCTCAGTGTTTGTTGTTGCTTCAGACGCAGCGTAAACTGGGGCGCCGCGGCATCTCACATGTGGTGCTCCATGGTGGTGCGTAGGGTGAGGAGAAGCAGGGATGAAGTAGAGCTTTTCATCAGCGAGAGAATGGTAGGAAGGGAGGGAGGGAAGGAGGGAGAGAGCAAGAAAGTTTAAAGAATGTGGCCTGATATGAAAAAGGCGTGATTAGATAGAAAAAATAGACAGACAGACAGACGGACAGAAAGATAGATGGACGGAGAGAGAAAGAGGGGAGGGGTGATGAGGAAGAGACCCCAATCTGCTGGGTACATGTAATAATTTTCTATCACACATGGGTTCTCGCATGTGTTCCTCCTCTAGTGAGTTTATAGGACGGTGGGTCAGTGATGGAGGAGGAGTTTGTTTTTCCTTCCAAAGAGTGATGTTCCTGCCTCACTGGTAAGAAAGGCACCCAGACAAGCCCCAGATTACAACACGCAACAGTGGAGAGAGTAGGGATATTACTGTTTCCACTGATATATATACTAACTCTAACACACAACAATGAATTATATATCATACACTGTTCTTCACGCGTTTGTCGCCCAGAAAGATTATTAGACCACATGGGTTACTACTGCTGGATTTTATTTATAACGCAGTCATATTATTGTTCTCATTTGTGTACCATCGGGGATATTAGTCCGCAAAATCCTTCATCTTGTGTAATTCTCACTGTTATCTGCTGACCAATCATCCTAAACTGAGGGAATATGTTTTTCCTCTCAAAGATGATGCTTTGATTATGATGTTTTAGGGAGAAAAATGCTCTAAGTGTGAAGTAAACACTGTGGAGTATCAAACTTACGCCCTTGAGTGTGCACTTCAACTAGAACTCCAACACACGACTATGTAATTAGCTATTTTACTCGGCCTTCACCGTGTTTTAATTATTTCCAAAGAATAGGTTACACCTTCAGCTGTGACGCTTAATAATCTGAACGCATGCAACATTACACCCTATAAAAAATTCAGTCTCTATTTCCATCCAAATTTATTCGTCTTAGGAAACATCTCTTATATTCAAGGAGATAATGAGGGCTGTATCTAAACCTTACAGTCCAAAAAGTCAATCCTTATCTTAATAAATTCGTCTGGAGACAGCAAGATTAAACCAGTAAAACACATTATCTACTTCAAGGAGATAAAAGGCTCTCCAGCACATTTTTTTTTTTTTTTTCTGAGAGGATTTCTTCTCCAATGAACTGCTGCTGTACCCACTGCGGTACTGAGTAACAAGGCCTGCAGCATGCAACACTTTACTTTGCTAACTAACTTTAATTCTCACACGTGTTTTTCATCCAGTGATTTTGTGAGACTGCGATTCAACGCTGAAGATGGATTTACATATCTCTCCGAGGAATTGTGCTGTCCTACTCACTGCAAAGCAGAGTATCGAAAACTGCAGCATACAGCAACATATTCTGGTGTCTTATTGTTCCTCACTTTTATTTTTATAGAACGGTGACTTATATTAAAGCTGGATATACAAACATACATACATACATATATATATATCTATCTGTCTATCTATCTATTGCCAGACGCCTCAATCCCGTTTGGGGTGGCCACAAACAAATCGCCTCCAAGTCGCCCTGTCCCCCGCCATTTCACTGCCCTACTCCCAACTCACACCCCCCTCTCTCATATACCTCTCCACCCCATCCCTCCATCTCATCCTCGGCCTCCCCCTCCCTCTTCCCCCCTCCACCTCACTCACATACACTCTCTTCGTCAGTCTTTCACCCTCCATCCTCTCCACATGGCCAAACCACCTCAGTGTGTTCCTCATAACGCTTCCTATCACATCAACATCCACACCACAACGCTCCTTTATATCCTCATTCGTCAGCCTGTCTCTCCACGTGACTCCACAGGCTCCTCTTAAATAACTCATTTCCACTTCTCTCACTCTTGATTTGTGTCCTTCCAATAATGTCCAAGCTTCACTTCCGTACGTTAGAGTTGGTATCACAATACTGTCATGTAGTAACTTTTTCACCTCCATGCTCACTTCCCTGTTTCTTATCACTGCTTTCAAAGAACCAGCAACCTTTCTTCCCTGCTGTACCCTTTCACGCACTTCACTCCCCAAACCTCCATCCTTACTCATCACACTACCCAAGTACTTAAACGTACTCACATTTTCCAATTCCCCACCATCCAACCTCGCTGTACATTCACTAACTTCACCTCTCTCAAAGACCATCACTTTACTCTTCCCTACATTCACCTTTAGATTCCGTTTCTTACACACTCTCTCAAACTCATCCACCAAGCCTTGCAGCTCCCCTTCGTCTTCACTCAACAACACAGTATCATCTGCAAACAACAGTACAGGGAGTTTCCAAACACTATCCTCTCTCACCAGGGCCACTCCAACATCCACTACCCTACCTTGTACCTCTTTTATTACCCCATCCATGTACTAATTGAACAACCATGGAGACATGACACATCCCTGTTTCAAACCAACTTTCAAAGAGAAAAATTCACTGAGTTCACCATCCACACGCACTGCAGCCTTCGCACCATCGTACATACTCTTCACAGCATTCAACAACTTCTCATCTACTCCATATATTCTTGACACTTTCCACAATCCTTGTCTATCCACCCTGTCATATGCTTTCTCCAAATCCATGAAAGCCGCATACAACTTCTTTCCCTTCTCTAGAAACTTTTCCACTAAAGATCTAAGAATGAATACCTGATCTACACAACCTCTTCCCTTCCTAAAGCCTCCCTGTTCTTCTCCAACTAATTTCTCTGTTCTTTCTCTAACTCTGTCTATAAGTATCCTACCATACACTTTTCCTATTATACTAAGAAGACAAATGCCCCTATGATTACCACACACTTCTTTTTCCCCTTTTCCTTTGTACAAGGGAATAATTATACCTGACTTCCAATCCTCCTGGACTCTACCTTCCTCCCAGGCCAATCTGCACATCTTCCACATCCATTCTACTACTATCTCTCCCCATGCTTCAGCATTTCACCACACACTCCATCAATTCCTGGGGCTTTCCCCGATTTAACTTTCTTCATTGCTTCCACAACTATATATATATATATATATGTATATATATATATATATATATATATATATATATATATATATATATATATATATATATATATATATATATATATATATATATATATATATAATCAACACTGCAATATCACACAACACTGTAATTTGCCATCGTACATGCCTCTTCATATTTAAATCTCCCCTGTAAATTTATAGGACCATGAGTCAGTGTTGAAGGACTTTCTCCCTCCCTCCTCCCCCATCATATCACTGTCGACTGCTATTATGACACTTTAATTAGATGACCTACAAGGGTCTTCACACGTGTCTAAGTGCCATACGAGTGTGAAGTGTTTAGGGAATACGCTGCTTTCCAAGAATTCTGACAAATTAGACCTTCATCGCACTGGGTAAACTGTTTAATGCTCCCAATAAATGTCTGTTTTCCTTGCCAGCTCCCTGGATCCTGTTTGCTCCGTGTCATACGCGAGTAGCGATAGAATTATAATTATGGCGATTCATTTTTCTCCTGCGTGTCTTTAGTAAATGGAACTTTGATAAATTAAAGTACATTAAAACGAACCTATACCTAAAAAGTCAGTCAACGGAGTTAAAGTATAGCAATATGATGATGATGATGATGATGATGATGATATTGATAATTTCTTTAGCACCATCTCTATATGACATAAATTATCAGACAGCATAGTGATAAAATTAATGCTAAAATGACTCATCCACGATCGTGTTACAGAGACGATACAGAATCTTGTGAAACTGTCTGATCCCTTCCCATAACCCCGAGGAGCTGTGGCTTGTGCAAACACTTGATATCTGGCTTTTATTGAACTTTGAAAACCTAATTAAGAGTGTACACATGTGCCTCTGTGTGGGGGGAGGGGGGGAGGGTGTGGGTGTGGGTTGTGGATGTGGATGCTTGTGTGTGCAGGGGGCGTGGGTGTAGGTGAGGGTGTGTATGTGGGTGTGAGTGTGACTGACATGAGTGAGTGATTTAGGATGAAGTGGAAGGAAGAAAATGAATGGGAGCAGGAGAAATCAACGAGAAGGGGGGATGGGGGAATGAGAAAACTATAGACTGATAGTGAAGAAGAAGAAGAAAAAGAATGAGATAGGAAGGACGGGACTGTAAATCCATTATTAATTTTTCCCGCCTCAAGGTTCGTTCATTTCTTCTGGCCATCATATATAGGAGCTCAAAACTGTCAATGATGGCGAAGTAGACAGCGAACACCATATTTCTGCTTCTTTTCAGTACTGGAGGAAGACTGGAACTTGGTAATCTGCCTTAATAACCTTCGTGGAGTCGATAGGCATAAAAACCTTAGCCTCCTACTACTTCTGTTTGTCAGCAAGTTCAGAAAATCATAATGTAAAAATAACAAGTTAAGATCGTTCAGTTACATAGAATCCATCAAGTAATGTTCGTAACAATCGACCAAAAAAAAAAAAAAGATCCATCCAGAAAATGTAAGAACAGGGTGATAGTGAGAGACTGCGCTAGGTAGTAATGGAAAAAAGCAGACATTAAATTTGGGAGCATACGATAAAACCATAGGTAGAAGGAGGCATTCTAGGTAAAAATGTCCCTTCAAAGACCCTCCCCCCTAATGTGCAAAGACTCTTATCAGTGGTTGTGTTACTTTGGCCTTCAGGGTCAACAAAGGCCATGAAAAGGCCATTTCAAAATTTGATTTTCGTAAAAGTCCATGAAGGAGTCAAAATTCGAGGACAAGGTACAAAACAAAAAATATTTCTCTTCCCAAAAAATGGTGGAGTAGACATAATTAAATTTGACATTGAAGGTCAAACATGAATGAAGTCAGAGTTTGCCCATAGCGGAAAAACGACGTAAAGAGGTTGTGTGTGACTAATACAAATGTTCCGACAATGGCCATCATATTTATTTATACGAATCGTGCTATACTTTTTTTAGGCGTTTAACCTAGTTAAAAATGAGAGTGATTTCGTAAGTTTTTCTCCAAAATTTGTTACAGAATAAGAGTAGTGATGCGCGAGCCGTCCAGCCTCCAGGACCCATATACTAGTTGGTAAGAGCAAGGATTATGGAAAGGAGAGGCAGGAAACCACAATGAAAGGGAGATATATAGAAAAACCGCTTCTGGCTCGGTGAGAGTGAGGGTGGAAGGAAGGGAGAGAAAAGCAGAATGAAAGGAAGGTAGAAGAGCAGACAGTGTGTGTGTGTGTGTGTGTGTGTGTGTGTGTGTGTGTGTGTGTGTGTGTGTGTGTGTGTGTGTGTCTGTGTGTCTGTGTGTCTGTGTGTCTGTGTGTGTGTGTGTGTGTGTGTGTGTGTGTGTGTGTGTGTGTGTGTGTGTGTGTGTGTCTGTGTGTGTGTGTCTGTGTGTGTGTGTAAGGGGAGGGGGGGGGGCAGGAGCAGTGTGATGTGACAGTGGAAGTGGAGGTGGACGGGAGGGGAAGGAATACAAAATGAATGAATCAAAGGCTGTCAACACTCTGAAGTGAATACATGATGGTTTCCGTACAGCTACACTGACATGCTTATGCGTAAGTTGTCCGGATTATTAACGAACACACAGCAAAACATTATCCAGAATTTGTGTTTGTGTGGGTTGAACTTCGATCCCATCAACTCCACTGCCCAGGGAACAATTGTATCAAGTTTGAAGTAAATTGGTGAAGAAATAAAAGGACTGTAACTAAACTGAAAAGTGTTTGGAAGAAAGAAAAAAGAATAAACAAATGTAATTAGTCTCCACACTGTAGAGACCTTAATGTACAAACAGAACAATACGACGATTGCTAAGAGTAGGAGTGGAAGGGAAGAGGAGGAAAGTTAAGATAGGGAGAATAGAAACAGTGTGCTACTTGTGAGAGAGGGATTGGAAGTGGAAATGGGAGAGGAAGGGACGAGGAGGAAAGCAGGGAGAGAGGAGGACGAACAGGAACAATGTGCAACTTGTGGAGTGGGAATGGAAGGGAGGGAGAGGAAAACAGAATGAACGAGGTAGATAGCAAAGGAGGAACAGTGGTACCCTGTCACCCACGCGGCTGTGTCGTGATTAGAACCATAAATGTAATCCCACACCCTCCTGCCTCACCGCCTCCCTACCTCCAAGCCCTGCCTTCCTGCCTCTCATTGCCGCGCCTGCTTTCATGGTATAGGATGAAACAACCTTACCAGCACAAAATAAACGATAAATAAATTGCAAGAAGTAAAGAACAAAGAAGGGTGAAAGTAAAAGGCATGAGAATGGGTACGTAACTTTTAGAGCACATAGGTGGGAAAATTGCATTAATGAATGTGTGTGTGTGTGTGTGTGTGTGTGTGTGTGTGTGTGTGTGTGTGTGTGTGTGTGTGTGTGTGTGTGTGTGTGTGTGTGTGTGTGTGTGTGTGTGTGTGTGTGTGTGTGTGTGTGTGTGTGTGTGTGTGTGTGTGTGTGTGTGTGTGTGTGTGTGTGTGATTTATTTACAATCCCCATTTCTTGTAGCAGTAGCAAAAATAAAATAATTGTGAGGGTGGCCACTGTAAAAGATTAACTCGTAAAACTCGGAACTTCTTGTATTTTTCCTGTGAGCCCCATTTAATCTTTGAACTCCAGCAGTTAGCCGAACGCTGCAGGGATTGCCATCATCTCCGGGGATCTTGTTCTCCGCATGCCGGCACCCTCTGACTCTCTTTTCCCTGCCTCCAGTTGTCTCCATGTTACTAGGATTGGCACATTTCATCTCGGAGAATCTTTGATATCAGGAGGGGCATCCGGTCATAAGGTGCTACACGCTCCAAACCTATGTCCTCTTCCCAAGGGCATCACCTTAGCCCTTATCGAAAAAAGGGGACACGGGATAAAACTCAAAAAAAAAAAAAATGAGAACCCTTTTTTCTGTGAACTCCACTTTTTGTGATCCCCATTTTTTTTCTGTGACCCCCATTTTTTCTGTGAACCCCGGCAAATATTTCAAGTCACTTTAAGGTATTAAAATATTTCTTATTACGAGCGAGCGAGCGATATTTTTTTCTCTCATCTAAGTTTGGAAATTAGCGTCCCGGCCCAACCCGACCGTAGCGTTAAGCAGAAGCTAATAACAAGTGGTGCCAAGGCACAGCAAACCTGTCTCCGGCAGTCAGTTTAGTGCTGACGTATAAACACAACAGGATAACTAGGCAAAGATGTCACATATCAAAATTGGGGTAAGTCGAGTGAAATTGACTATTTTATGCCCATTTGAAATTTTTGGCCCGACCCACCTGACACTAACCCCCTGCCCCTAACTGGGGGGTGACCCCCCTAATGTAATGGAGCATGTTACAGGATGCAGATTTGAAAGATCCACCTTTAGGTTTTGGTTTCATGTCGATATGACGAATTTGAATGGAATTATGGCGAACAAAAACTATTTTTACCCGTCCTCATTTTTTTACATTTGGGGGGCCTACAGCCTGGGCCTTGGCCCAATTTGGCCCGAAATGTAACAGGGTGATCAGAAGGACATAGTCCATCATCCCTGTAATTTTAGTCAAAATCGCACCAGTAGTTATCGCGGAAAGTTAAGACAGACAGACAAACAAACAAACAGACAGACAGACCGAGTGAAAACAATGCCCGTCCTTCAGCCCCTCCGGGGCGGGGACAGATAATAACTTTACTCATATGTGAAGCAGAGTTGAAATTCATTCTGCATGTGATGCATTCATTCAAGTAAATTTGTTTATCAACTACAAACTCACCCATAAATGTGTAAGAATCCCTTGGAATCTCGAGTTTTCCAAGGGAGTGTTCGGCTGTAATCGGTGAACGCCTCGATTACGAAATCAGATTAAAAAAGATTTTCTGTCGTAACTCTGCTTTTTGGCATCAGCTCTAGCAATTAAATATCGGAGATTCCGCCTATATTTTTATATCAGAGGGAAGTTATGATAACATGGCGCTCGCTCGCTTGTCGCGCGCTCACAAAGCGCACTTTACTGGTATCGTAAACAAAGATAAAGAAGAGTAAACGTAAGCTATGCAACAAAATCAACACGAAAAACTCTAAAACCATATTAAGATTGGAAATTCGGCTTTTTGGCAACATGCTCCGACCTCTGATGATGTGCACTAATGCCTGAGGCTTCATTCATTTGCAACAGTTGAGCGACAAGGATGCTCTGTATCCTAACTTGTTTGTCTGTGATTTATATCAGTCACATAAACTTTTTTGCCCATGATTCTACAACGTCTCTAAACAGTGACGAAATTCAATATATTACTGCAGTATACAGTGTGTATGCATCAAGTACCATCTCCTTCGAAGTATGCCCAAAGAAAAACATATTACCACCTTGCTTACAGTATCAGCTGTCATGGGGTTAATATAGGCTAGAAAAAGAAATACATGAGCCCTTCAATAAGGTGACGCCTCTTGTTGCTACCGTTTGACGATTTATTCAACTTTGCGAGACCCCAAGCAGAGGAGAGGTTAATGGATGTGTTCCTAATCCCTGCACTACGAGATATTTCCTCTAAACTAACTAATATATATAATGGCGTTCGCTACAGTAGAGTAACTCACCATAGCACTAAAGAGGTTATGTAGTGATATCGCCAGGAATAACAACTCACACCTGTCAGATGGCGTAACTGGGATTTTACAGGCGTGGATAGTGTCCAAGTCAGAATACCTTTCATAAATATTTGCTGGATGTCATCTGCCATTACGAAGCATGGCAGTGTCATACCAAGAGTACATACAAGTCATTACGCAGTTACAATTAATGCAAGTGTCTTAACAAAAATATATAGGAGCCATCACACAATCACAGCTGTCACGAAACTAAACACTGTTACTGTGAATCATGGCACTATTTTAACGAAACTCTAGCAGACTTATCGAAATCGTGGTTTTGTCAATGTAATTTCATTGGCACTGCTATCGCTATTACTTGATACCTGGTGACGTCAGAACTAGTCACTATTCGTTACTGTCTGTTGGATGTGTGTGTGGGAGGGATACTAGGTGTTTGTGTGGGGGGGATACTAGGTGTGTGTGTGTGTGTGTGTGTGTGTGTGTGTGTGTGTGTGTGTGTGTGTGTGTGTGTGTGTGTGTGCGTGCGTGCGTGTGTGCGCGCGTGCGTGCGTACGTACGTGAGTCCATGTGTGTTTTACTCAGGGTGTGTGTGGTTCCTCAGTGCGGGTGAATGGTTGGGGTTAAGTGTGGCGTCAAGAGTATATTTTCTCAGTAGCGGCAACGAGCGGTGTTGTCGATAGGGCCTGTTTGCCTTCCATGAGTGAGCCTCGTTAACCCCGGGATTATGATAGTGCGGGTTAATGTAATGAAACACCCTTGCGATAACAGGCGAGTTTTTACCACCCAACTGCCTGTGCGAAGAGGCCAATTAGGAGTATGGGTGTGTACCGTAATTACACCTTGCACATAAGCAGCCTTGTAAGATGACTGGGGTAGGCGCCTCCTGATTGTGATAATGGATGAAACGGATGGCCTTTGTGTGTGTGTGTGTGTGTGTGTGTGTGTGTGTGTGTGTGTGTGTGTGTGTGTGTGTGTGTGTGTGTGTGTGTGTGTGTGTGTGTGTGTGTGTGTGTGTGTGTCTGTCTGTCTGTCTGTCTGTCTGTCTGTCTGTCTGTCTGTCTGTCTGTCTGTCTGTCTGTCTGTCTGTCTGTCTGTCTGTCTGTCTGTCTGTCTGTCTGTCTGTCTGTCTGTCTGTCTGTGTTCGTCTGGCGGTCACTTGGGTCAACATTGAAAGTACTGTGCATCTTGATATCACAGTGCCTTGAAGTTTAAATGAAATAATTATACACATACGGAATTCTCACTTCATGCAGATAGACAGATAGATAGTTGCGCGCGCGCACACACACACACACACACACACACACACACACACACACACACACACACGATTATACACCGCTTGTCACAACTTATGAGGGTCCAAGTGGGGTCTTAACTACTGAATCATCCGAATTAAGAAGGACAGTCCAGCAGGCCTCAGAGTGTACAATTCTTCCGTCTAAGAGGAGAGTTGACCCACAAATCTGAACGTCTGCGGAGCTGGGGGTATCTTTGCTTAATAATATTTTGTGATAGTAGCAAGAATGAATTACGTAGGTGCCGTCCCGCCCGGCAGAAGATTAAGATAGTTCCTACCCTGTCAGTAGCTAGAGTGAAAAACTGATGGAATGTCCTGCACTGTAAAAAAAAATAATGGATATATTAATTACATCAATGGTAACGGTAAGATAGATAAATATAAAATGAACGTACCACAGTAGGAGAAAAAGGGGTGGTCAGTGAGGCGCCCTGGCACTTACAGAGAAACATGAGGTGTACCCGGACATGGCCCCTCACCCTTCACCTTGCAGCCCTTAACCCTCACCCTAAACCAAACATTTTTTTATATATATACAGTATAGAGAGACAGAAAGACAGACAGACAGATAGATACAAATATACATGTATACTCGTATAATAAATTTCTACAGGTGATTCAAGTTTGCTATTATGTAAACCAATTAAAGGAGTAGGCCGACCACCTACCCTTTAATGTTCGTACCAATATATCTGGAATACAGGGAAACCAAGGTATGATGATGAGGATGATCATGATAATGATTTTCATCATGGGCATCATCATCATTATGATGATCATGATCATGATGGTCATGATCATGAATTGAATGATGCGTGTGTCTTCAGACGTAAGAAGGATGGTCTTAGGTGTAAAAAAAATATACTCTGGTGTGTGTTCTAGTGTCAGGTGTGATCATGTGTAAACAGAACTCTGTTCATGTGTAAAAAGGAGTGCGTTCAGATGTAAGAGGTCTACCCTCAAGTATGCTCATGTGCGTTCATGTGTAAACAGGTGTGGTCAAGTGTGTTCAGGAATTTAGGGAGGTGCGTTCCTGTGTAAAAACAGCACGCTCAGGTGTAAAGGCATCGAGATCCTGGTTACCTAGCAAATAGATATGGGTGTACACGATCCCCAACCCGAGACACGTAGAGAAATACGGTCCTTGGTATGGAGGAAGGGTCGCTAAGTTTGTTTCACGCATGAGGCACTGATGGAGGCTGATGTGACGCATGCTGCTGATGTGATGCTTGCTAATGTTGTGACGCAGGGTGTGACAATGTGACCCGTGATAAAGTAGCACATGTTTTGGTTGAATATCGCTTGTTGACGATACGGCACGCGCTGAGCAAGTTTGACGCGTGCTGAGACTGTGACTTAAGTTGAGGGTGTCACACTGGCGTCACACAGAGTATCACAGACCATCACACAAGGTCTTTACAGTAGGGTCGCAATACTGTACACAGGTGTGGCACAAGGCAGTCACATACGGGTGTCACATGAAGGTAAAGAAGTCACACAAGGGCTCCAAATTACGTTAAATGTGTTACAGATACGCGCTGAAAGAAGACGACACACAAGAGCATCACAAAAGGGCGTCACAAAGTCCCTTACATAAGAGCATCACAAAACAGCGTTACAAAATGGCTTTACGAGAGTACCACACAAGGGCGTTACAAAGGGTCATTACATAATATATCCACACAAGGACGTTACAAAAGGACATTAATAAGCGTTACAAGATGGGCAACACACAGGAATATTACACAGCGTCACGCAAGGACATTACAATTGAGCATCACAAAGGGACACACACAGCAACATCACTCATTGTCATCTAACATCACACATCACGATCGCAATACAAAAGCATCACAAAAGGACAGCACACAGACATCTGACATTATACATCACACATCACAAGATCACACAACAACATTTGACATCACATATCAAACAATGACATCACACAGACATCACAACATCACACATCACACAACAACATCACACAACGACATCACACAACGACATCACACAACGACATCACAAAATGATACCACTCAAGGGCATCACAAAAGAGCATCACAAACGAGCATCACAAAAAGATATAACACAAGGACATCGCAAAATATAATACCATGACATCACACCGGACATCACACTGGACATCAAACGAGGACAGCACACGAGGACAGCGCACGAGGACAGCACATAAGAACGTCACACAAGGGCATCACACAAGAACATCACACAAAAACGTCACACAAAAACGCCACACAAGAACGTCATACATGGTCTGGGAAATGCGTCACACAATGGCTGGGATGCGTCACACAAGAACATCACACAAGGGCTAGGAAATGCGTCACACAAGGGCTATGCAGTGCGTCACAGAGAGCGTCACACGAGCCCCGTGCCCGCAAAGTGATGAGTGGCAGCGCTGCCCTCAAGATCGGCCACCAGGTTGACATAGTCGGTGAGGTCCTCCACTCGACGCAGGCCAGCGGTCAGGGAGGCCTCATCAAGCTGCAACACACATCACATCACTTTACTATTATAGATGTCACATTACTACTAAACACTTATCCTATTCTTCTCTTTATTCAACACTTACTTTAGTCATCTCTTATTCACCTCATCTTCCCATCCGCTTCTTGTTCCTCTCTCTCAGCTCGCTTTTCTTGTCTCCCTTTCATCTCTCCTTCCTATACCCAGTCTCCTCTCCCCTGACCCATCCCTTACGTCACTTCTTTCCGCCTCTCCCTCTCCCCCCCGCTTCCTCCTAATTTCCTCTCGCTTACCCCCTTTACTCCCCTCCTCCATCCCTTCCTTATACCCTTTCATCTTCCCTTCCTCTCATCTCCCCTCCCCGTCCTCCTGACTTCCTCTCCTCTGTGTCCCCCTCATCTTCCCTCCCCTATTCCCCTGTCTCCCCTCTCCAACCCCCACCCTAATTTCCCCTTTTTCCTCTTTCCTTGCAATTTCCCCTCCTCTCCCCTCCCTTGCATTTCCAGTTCACATCCCTCCCCTCCCCTCTGCCTCTCACCTGGCACGGGGGTGTGGTGTGGATGTGTGGTCTGAGGCGCCAGTCCAGGTCTCGACACAGGCTTTCATACTCCACCTGCTCACCCTCACCCTTCACACTGGGGATGTGGGCGAAAGAGGGGACATACGTTACGCCTCAGTACTCCTCTTAACACTCTAGTACACTTGAGAGCATTGATTATACATCCGAACACACCACTCTTGTATTCGAACACACTCCGCCTACACTCGAACACACCCCTTACACCAAAGCATTTACCTTTCTCTCCTACCTTGCTCTACCATGAATTTTACTATACACTACTTCCTTCACTCCTTGAGTACACTCCTTCCATGCATTCCGACCACAAGTTCCTTCCATACACTCCCACCATACCCACTACCATACTCTCACATACTTCTACCATACCAACAACATTCATACCATTCACCTTGACCATGGAGCCATAATTGAAAAAAAAAAAAGACCGCAAAATATCCTTACCACACCATCCTTCCTTTAATTAATCACATATTCTGGTTCCACATGAGAGCCTCTTAATACTATTCAGGTGGCATCTCAGACCAGGGAGACTGCATGACCTAGCTGCATGATTATCTTTCCTTTGACGACCTGTGCATGAGTAGTATTTAGCCTTGGATGGCTGCTATGAATGGGCTGTGGCTCTCTTCGTGTGATTATATTTTGTTGATGCCTTGTGTTATTATGCTTGTTCTTGTTCTTGCTTTAGTATGTGGGTGTTGATACCGTTATTGTTCTTTCTCATCGTTGTTACTGTTGCTTCTTCGTTATTTTCATCGACACTGTTGGATATGTTTTGGCAGTTATTTTAATGTTACTGCTTGCGATAATTTTCATTACTGTTACTGCTTACTGTTGTCGCTGTTGTTTTTGTTTTCATATTTGTTACTGTTTGGGGTTATACTTTACTTCTGAAGAAAAAATATGTAGCTTAAGTCAACATAGTGAAGGGATTAACAACGTCCAGACGGGTATTTTATATGAAACTTTACACCTTAAGCTATATATTGTTACTGTTTGGGGTTATACTTGACACCTACAGAAAAAATATATAGCTTTAAGTCAACATAGTGAAGGGATTAACAATGTCCAGACGGGTATTTTATATGAAACTTTACACCTTAAGCTCAAGGACGTCGCTTCTATTAAATGCTTGCTGTTGGCAGACCTTGAGATGGTTTGGGCATGTGGAGAGAATGGAGAATGAGAGGCTGACTAGGAGAGTGTGTGTGAGTGAAGTGGGGCGGAAAGGAGAAAGGGAAGAACAAGGTTGAGATGGAGTGATAGGGTGGAGAGGTAAATGTGAGAAATGTAAGCTGGGGAGAGGGCAGCCTAATGTCGGAGGCGATTCGTCTCTGGCCTCCCTTTCCAGGAATAAGGCGTCTGGCTACAATTATAGATAGATAGATAGATAGATAGATGATAGATTGATAGGTCACCGAACTATTTTATTCATATTAGAGGGATTCCTCTAGTAGCGAAGAGATTCATGAAGAATATATATAATCACTCCAGACCCAAAATCCTAAGCTGAATGATAACGTCTGCATTTACCAGGAATAAAATTAATGAAAAACAGTTAAAATACCTCAGGATGAATAGATTAATTTCTTGTATGTTACCAATGCAAAGTATATCCATTAAGAAGATATATACAGCGTACAAGAGAATGAGTTGTAACATGCAAAATATATCGCCAGGGATGAAGTGAGCTCCATTGCCAACGGGAAAACGTATTTAAAATTCACAGTCGCATCAGCTTAGGGGTCCTTCTGTCACCTCTTCCATACCTGTGTATTTTTTGCATACGGAGCATTCATAATATTCTCTTGTTTAGCTTTGCAATCTACGCACATATAAAAAAAAAATAGCATACGGTTTTTGCAATCTACGTCCATATAAAAAGACTCAGACAACGTAAGTGATAGCAGCGAAGTGCGGTATGAAACATTAATCGCAAAGGGAAAAACGCTACGAAAATTTTATGCCACCCAGAACACGTCTCATAAGGAAAGAATTGACACTGGCTCAAGAGTTTGCGTAACATCTCCTTATCATAAGAAAACAGTGAATAAAGTACAAAAGAGTACGTGTGATTTTAAAGAGGCAAAATAAATCGTAAACAGACTGGTAAATGGACGATAACACGTGCCTAGTAAGTCCTTCGTACCCAGTCAGCCAAGTGGAAGAGTCCGTCACAATAGTTCGCCTTTGTTTCCCCATCACCGACACAAGAGCTCGGTCAGGCGTGAAATGTGGGGTGTGGTGTGGTGTGATGTGGTGTGGTGGTAGGACGGGATGTATGTGGTGTGGTGTGGTGTGGTATAGGACAGGATGGGTGTGGTGGGGTGGGGTGTGGTGGGGTGGTTTTCTGGGATGGGTGTAGAGGGACGGAGTTTGAATTGATGTGCAGTGCTATGGTGGTGTGGTATGGTGTGGCGGTCTTGTGTATGATGAAGCGTGAAGTCGTGTGGTTGGAGGGGGCTGGTGATGTGGAGTGTGATGTGGTGGAATTGTCGTGCTGTGCTGTGATACAAGATGCTGTGCTCGGATTAATGCTGTGTTGTAATCTGCCATGTCGTGTCGTGACGTGTGGTGGGATCGACCTAATGTTGTGGTGTGGTGCTGTGTTTTGCTCTGGAGTATCGTAAGTAATGTGGTGTGGCTGTGTCTTGTGGCAAGGTAAGCGATGTGTAGGCTAGTGTGGTGAATAGAGAGTTTTTGCAATAACCTTCTAAGTGGCAGGGAATTGACGGGTTGAGGGTGGAGGGAGTTGAACAAAGCCCCGCCATTATCTCCTTTTGATGGCTTGGGGGACATTGGTAACCGGAGTCAGTTCTTAAATATCAGCTTTCTTCTTTCAAGCACTTTAATTCCATGACGTCATTTTGTAGTTTATTCTTGCTATTCACAGACGCTTCTCTTACACACACACACACACACACACACACACACACTTTAACTAGTGTGTATGGTAACAGTGCACATCCATCACCAAGTAGCCCAACAATTACGTCGCTCTCACTCAACAGCCAATAATCTAAACCATTAAAGTACTGAATCTGTGTCGCCTCGTCTTACCCGTTACTCTGTTACCCTTCTCCTGGTAACGCATGAAGGGTGGGTGCTATTTTAGGATTTTTATGGTAGTGATTCGAGATGACTAGAGTATTTTGATTTCTACTCAAAAATCCCGTTTCTGAGAAGTATGACACAGACTGACAGATATTACCGCTAATAAACGGATGTAACGTTTCTATTGATTTCAGATACGTGGACTCTCTCTCTCTCTCTCTCTCTCTCTCTCTCTCTCTCTCTCTCTCTCTCTCTCTCCGAGGAAAAGTTACATGTGGGCTGCCATGTGCCACGAGAGTAAGCTGATCTGTGTAAACAAGCATTAAACTGAATTACCAAAACAAAGCAGCTGAGTTGTCCTGATAGACTAAAAGATGTACAAGTTTCCTCAACCCTTTCAGGGCGCGAGAACGCTTTTTGTTTTAATCATTCTTCTCGCAGACGGTATTCTCCAGTTTATGGAAGGCCTGTCGTAACAAGCAACATTTTTTGCCTGAAGCAGTAGATAGGAGCCAGTACGAATTTGTACAGGGCCATCGGTTAATGGGTACAGTGTCATTAGTCATCATCGCAGTATGTCACAGATGGACTGTCAGCGGTAATGGTATGAGTACAGTGTGTGTGTGTGTGTGTGTGTGTGTGTGTGTGTGTGTGTGTGTGTGTGTGTGTGTGTGTGTGTGTGTGTGTGTGTGTGTGTGTGTGTGTGTGTGTGTGTGTGTGTGTGTGTGTGTGTGTGTGTGTGTGTGTGTGTGTGTGTGTGTGTGTGTGTGTGTGTGTGTGTGTGTGTGTGTGTGCGCGCGCGCGCGCTTAATGTGTAAATTGGTGTAGTTTTCATTGTCGTTTGTGTAAGTTCGTGTATTTATATACTCGAATGTTTGTGTATATTTATTTATATCTTTAGTTCCTGTTTACCACCTCCACCAACAAAGTTGGAGGTGGTTGTGTATTTGCCAGTATCTGTCTGTCTCAAAAAGCCATCGAATTTCAATGAAATTTGGTGGATCGGTGAGCAGTGGATCAGGGAGGAGTTGATTAGATTTTGAGATGGATCTGCATCCATATGCAGGGAGTTCGTTCGTTTCGTTTTGTATTGTTTATAAAAGCTCCAACATGCTTGCATACGTTGGCCTTGGTCACCTAATGGTGGCTCTCCACATTGCTTAATCTCTGGCAGCCTCCCTATTCAGTCCTTTATTCTTGAGGTCACACTCTATGACCTCATTCCAGGTCTTCTTCGGTCTGCCTCTCGCAGCCCTACCCCCTGCGTTCACACCTCACTTTCCGCATCCAACTGCCATCCTCCATCCTCTCAACATGCCCAAACCATCACATATTTTTATTGGCACTGGCGAAGGTATGGGCCCATTGATTTGTTAACAGGGCACAGTAAGACCGAAAATTAAATGACTATAAGACCATAAAGAATTCGTCTGGGTGGGAAGAGGAATTATGCAAAAAATTATAAATTTTATTTCGTTCTCGTAGGTGTGCACTCACTGAGTGTTTTCTCATTCTTATTTTCTAAGTACTTATCATTTTTCGTTTATGCATGCTTTTCAGCACCTTTCCACTCACCTGTCTATTAGTGCATCAATGAGGGCAGGTGGTAGGGGCAGACGGGTGGCCAACAGTGCTGCCCTCACACACCCCGCCCCCAGCAGCCCGCACCTCTCCTTGTCCCGTCCCTGCAGACCCGCCCGCAGCTCGTCCATCCCTGCCACGCCCAGTATGAAAAGAACGAGAGATTCATCAGCACTCTTAGGCTCCTGTGACTCACTTGGCTGGGTTAAATCATCTGGGGTTAGCTGGAACTGAATGTTAGAGCTGTTGCGACCATGATAAGCTTTATCATGACAGTATCAGTACTCTCAGGCTTCTATTACTCTCAGCGGAATACAATCGTTTGGGGTTACCTAAGATGGATACTAAATATGTAACCATGAGAGATTGTTAGGAACACTTCCAGCACGATTACCTTTTTTATTTTTTTTTTTTTAAGTCGTATAATTACTACCTCAGTCTAGACCATCTTGTTCGGCTTAGTTGTGAAAGGGTTAATTTAGCAACCCCTCCAGTTCGAAGTCTCTCCTCAGCTAAATAATACTGCCTGGAGATGGTAAGATGTGACTTCCTTTCAAGGCGTCACCGTACTGATCCGGTTAAGGGTGCCAAAGCTTAAAAGGCTCTTGCTAACAACGTTATCCTAATCATCATCATGATGCTGATATTATTTACCACCCAATTATGAGTTATTTTTATCACCACGGTAATCCTGTATTTCACTAGAGTGAAACGTCATCATCATCATCAGCATCGTCATCATCATCATCGTCATCATCGTCATCATCATCATCATCATCATCATCATGCTAATTTTATTTTATTTCCACTGAAATATGGAATGATGAAAGCTGATCAAGAAAAATCATGTAACGGGTTTGAATCTAGGTTCAGGGGTCCCAGACCCGCAGCCCTATGAAAATAACCAGGACTAATAATGCAACGTGCTGGAAACTTTTTAGTACGGAACCCTGACTGCATGTGTAACTAAAGGAGCTGCAGGATACCTTGGCTCTCTCTTACGAATACATGACTGACATGGCCTAGTTAGGTTTGTCTTGTTTCAGTGCTGTGTATCGTTCAAAAGAAAAGATATATACAGTATTTCCGTATGTATATACCGTAGCTATAGTTCTTACATTATAATTTTTGTTGCTCCTGTTGGTGACAGCTGTAGCGGTAGTGGCATGTGGGTATGCATATGCATGTGTTTGTTGTGTTGGAACCTTTATTATTATTATTATTATTATTATTATTATTATTTAGGTGAAAAAAAGTAAAGGTTGGAAGCCTGCAAGTTGTTCTTTCCACAGAAAGATACGAGTCAAATTCAAGATCCGTTCAAATCGAGATGCCTTGACATACCGGTAATGTGTTTAAAAGTCTAGACGTCATGGGAAGAGGGGAAATACAGACTGTGGAAGGTAGTTCCAGATATAACCTGTTTGAGACATGAAGGTCTGATAATATCGATTAACTCTTGCATTAGAGTTGGGCAGAAAAAGGGTGAGAGGTGTTTGTGTTCTTGTGTGCGAAATTTGTGTACATGTTTGTGTGTTTGTTCCTGTTGGCGTGGGAAAGCCTTAATCATGTATGTGGTGTGTGTAGTGTGTGTGAGGCGCCATCTAAGACGCTTTATTGGGAGAGGCGGCGTCTTATAGAGCATACTGAGCATCTAGCATGATACACTTAAATACAGTAACTGTGCAAACCGTGAAAGTTGTGTCGCTTGAGGTGCAGCGCCGCCAGATGCGTGAGTTGCTGACGGGACAGCGGTGAGGCGCGGAGGTGTCGATGTCGGCGGGTCAGTGCTGCTACCTGTTGACGGCTCAGTTCACTACCCCCTGGGATGTAATCATTAAGAATAAGATCAGTCTTATTTAACCCAACCTGACCGTACCTAGATCTGAAATGGAGACACGGATCGTACATTCGACGGTTGCAACTGAAGGAATATGTGACATCGAAAATCGAATGTCTGTCTGAATAAACTCATCGTGATTTACATTCTGAAAAATGGAATGTGTGCCAGAATAGTGGTCAATAGGGTAAGAGCTTACTGACAGGTTAGCTTAGGAAGAGCAGGGTGAGTTAACGAAGGATAGGCTTTGTGACATATTTCCTGAAGAAAAGTCGAAGTTATTCACAGATGAATGATAGGCAGAGATTAATATGAAGTTAAATTTATCCATTTGTTTATTATACTGAAAATTCAAACTCCTATACCGAATAAAATACTTGGGGGTATGAAAGCATAAGCTATAAAAAGAGGATCATTGTAGAAAAATAATAAATGAAAATATTTCTGATCCTTCATGTTAGAGAAGCTTTCATTTGGTACAACAAAATTGTTCGAAGGAAATAAGAATGCAGTGAAAATGACGTTATCGTGTCAAAACTGTGATGTATTCGCAATAGCAATACAGAGTACATGTAGTCTGAGGCAAATGTTGGCTTATTATTCCCCTGTGCTTCACACTTCAAGTCATGTCCGTCACTTTCCTCCCTAACGAATCGTATCAAAGAGCATCGTCTATGGGCTGAGAAACACCACGCATCTGTCAGCTTAGGAATATTACAGTTCCCAGCAGAAGAAAGTAAGAAGCTGATGCAAAACAAAAATATTATACAAGCTTTTGTCCCTGACAGTGCCTTCCTTACCAAGAGCGTCTGCGAGTGCTTTTGTGGCGAGTGTGGTTGGAACGAAGCCTGTCTTGTCGGGATCGTGGGAGGTGTACTGACGCAGGAGGGCGGTCAACTGGTGATGGTCCAGGCAACGCCGTGCTGCGTCCAGGGCCACGTTGTAGTTGGCCTGCGGGAACTGTTGGGGAGGGGGTGTCAAGATTTATCAGGAAAGAGAGGGCCACGGAGGGTTAGGATAGGTTTAGGTGAACGTGAGAAGGTGTTTGCGTGGCAGGACTGGACCAGGGAAGTTCAACAGGGCCGGGGTGGGTTAGGACAGGGCAAGGAAAAGTTACGATAGGTTCAGATGGAAGGATGAATAGTAGTCCAGGTGTCAAGATGAGGTCAGAAAAGGATTAGAAGAGGCTAAGGTGAGAGGACGAGGAAAGGTTCAGTTGCCAAGATAGGGAAACTTGACTACTTGACCAGTTCACTTGCTGTGCTGTGATACATGTTGCTACTATTGGACAACAGCAGTAAAACTGTATCTAAGATTTCCCAAAGCAACAACTTTGCCCTGCAACCTGATGTAACATGGGAGGTGGAGTAAGATGATGATAACTTTAAATTCATGAACTGCATTTGTTATAAACAGTCCAAAGTTCTTAGACAAGTAGCTGAAAATCTACTCATGGAAAATAAGATTACTGGAAAATACACCTTAAGAATACTTTATTTTAAAACTGTCATAAACAGATGATACTTTTCACTGCTGTGCACACAGAAGTGAAACAATTATTCGAAAAATGAAAAATTTCAGGAATGGAAAGATAATTAGCATTTATGGGCTAGTACGTTAGAAAACACTGCGAGGAGATAATCAACCATACACTAGTTCATCATTAACACTAGCCATCTCTCTCTCTCTCTCTCTCTCTCTCTCTCTCTCTCTCTCTCTCTCTCTCTCTCACTCTCTCACCATTAGTATTCCCACAGTAGGCTATAGGAATAGGGTGGGAAGGGTTTGGGTAGGCAATAATATTCGTAGGCAAACCTCATTTCGTAGGCAGGATTGGTTCGTACCCTCTGATATGATAGGGTTAGGGAAGAAAAAGAACTGGTATTAAGCTCTTAAGATGCTGTGGATACTGTGTTGTGATCTCAGGGTTACAGTGGAAGATTATTGATGGTGTTATGTCCTATGTGCACAGAAGTTGCTGTGTTAGTCTCACTGGGTTATGAAAGGAAATTATGTGGTTTTATGGTCTTAAGTTGCTATGTCATGTCTTTCTGTGTTATACGGGAGTGGACAGGGATGATGTGCTTCTTTTCTCTGAAATAATGTGTTTTATACTGTCATGAAATGTGCTCTGCTGTTGTGTTTGGTGGTTTTATATTGAGCTGCCCTGTTGTGCTCGACTTGGCAGATGAGTGAAATGTTGTATTAAGTTGCAGATGAGCATTACTGTTGTAATGTGTTCTACATTGTACAGTTATGACGTGTGTTGTGTAAATTAGTAGTATGCTATTATGTTGTTCCTAAGCTGATTTGCCGTGTTGAGCAGGGTAAAGGAGTGTAGCGCTGTATTTTGCTGTTCTGTGTTACTGTTATAAACTATCCACACCACACCACACCAAACACGTCACCTCGTCAGCATGTCGTTCCATGTAGGCTTGGGTGAACTCGTCTGCTGAAGTAAGGGTGAAATCGTGGGCGTTGAGGGTTACACAGGCGCCCACATACAGATCCTGGGCGCTCACGTGGCCTTCCCCGCCCTCATACACCACCAGACCCCGCCCAAGGAACATACCGGCACGTTGACCTGCAGAGAGAAGGAGAGGGAAAGTTGAGTTGAGAGGGAAAGTGAGGAAGTGAAAGGGAGGGTGTTACAGAAAGGGAGCACAAGAGACGTAATGAGAGAGAGGGAGGGGAAAGAGTAAGAGGGGGAAGGTAGACTGAGTATGAGAGGAGTGGGAGGGCGGGAAGATGTGGATGAAAGGGGGTGGAAGAGAAGAAAGGAGTGGGAGAAAGGGAGTGGAAAAGGAAGATCTGGGAGAATGGAAGTGAGAGAGAGGGGAAGCGGAAGTGATGACGGTGTGAGATGGAGAGGCGAGGGGCTACTATACTTACCATAAAAAAAAATGTTTCAGAGTAACACTATCCTGTTTATGGCCTGTTATCTGGTGTCTGCGGAATATATCAAAATCACCAAAGATTCCCCCCTCCCCAGCCAGACTGAATCTTCAGTTATACAGACATAACTGGTAGAAAGGAAAAGGAATTTACATTTATTCCTGACAGAAAATACTTTCCATCAAGACTGGGAGGATTTTGTCCAGTAAATTTTGAGATATATCACGAGACTTAGGAAAGCATAGCCTACTATAGAGTTTAGAGAGTATTTTTTCGAATATGATGACAATTATGGAAAAAGTACGTTTACGTAGAGAAGGGAAAATTATGAGTAATGGGCGAGAGTTTCTAATATCACAGACTAAAACAGAGTTATAAATTCTATGGTTGGGTTTTCAGACTAGTTATGATCGTAATTAACATCTTAATTATTGGCCTATAGCACACAAGTATGATTTAATAAATAGCTTTGTAGATGCTTGTAGCTAGTGAAACAGGCAGAACCACTCATCGCCCCACATGCTGTACAGTAGTTAGTAATGTCAGTGCTGCACTGACTCTGCAGTGAAACACTGAACGTAAGACATTGTTGAAGTAGACCAAAGACTGGTAATCGGAAACATAGGCCAACAGTCTATGTTTCTTCTCATCTTTAGCTTTCATAGGATTCTTTGAGTATATTCCTGTTTCCTTTTAAAGTTTAGATGTTTTTCATTTAAAATTGGTCGAAAGCGATTAAAAGGCGGTGTTTAAAAAAAATTAACCACCAAGCGCCGAAGACAGACGGACGCCATCTTGTGATTCGCAAAGATAGACAGACGCCATTTTAGAACGCCATTTTTTAATGTTACCCTAATCTGTGTATGTGTTCTTTTAAAGTTTCGATGTCTTCTATTTCTTTTAAGAGTGCTGGAAAGCGATTAAAAGGCGGTGCTTAAAAAACTAATCACTAAAGCACCGAAAACAGACGGACGCCATCCTGTGATACAGAAGCCATTTTAGAACGCCGTTCTTGAACGATATTACCCTTATCAGAGCCTGTGTATCCAAACCTAACCTAAATTTTCGTAACTTAACCCAACCTGATTTATCCTAACTAAACCTAACCTAACCTATCATATTTTATCCTAACCTAATCTAACCTATTAAAATAGCATACTTAATAACCTAAACTATCCATAAAATAATTATAATTTCCTTGTCTATTGATGGATCCTCTTCACACTCGAAAATGCACTTCTGTACACCTTTACGAAGTCACTAAATCAATTCAATTGTACTTTTTCTTTTTTCAAATTAATTTTTATGAAGTGGCCCTGTCTCCAATATGCAGACTAAAACTTAAGCTTCTCTTCAGTTTCTCACTAGTTTCCGCACCTGAGTTGATCCGTGGTATCTCGTAGACGGAGATGGTCGAGTCAAACACGTAGAAATTCACCACGAACTCTCTGTCCTTGTCCTTTTCCTTGTCGGTGATAAGTTTAGCGCCAAAGCGCAGGATTGTTCCTTCGCAGCCGTCCCTGAAAAAAGTGAGAGAAAATGTACAGTGCACCAAACGTATAAGAGAACACGGAACTACTCCAGGGAAATTTAGGGTAAACTCTGAAAAAATTGTGATCAGTTGCAGTGAATGAAGCATTGAATTATTACGAATAACAATTCAGTATATGTTATTTTTTTGTTAAATAATGTTGTCGATATTTGTCTTTTTATACCCGTGCCAACTACGATAATTATTTAGTAAACCCTTAAGTTTCAGATAATGGTTTTCCCTATGCAGCCTGTGCAAAGGACAACAGTGGAAATCAAACAGCAACAGACCTAATAGTCCTTTCGAGGCTTTGTTACAAAGGCTGTGACTGATATCTCATTCTATGAGGTGATGGCAAGGATAGAAAAGCATGACTGATCCCCCCCACCCCGCCCCGCCCTCAAAAGTGGAAACGAGCAAGAAAAAATGAGGACTACCAGGCAGCAGAGAAAAACTACCATGGAAATTTCATAGAAAAGATTGAATATAGATAGACAGATAGATAGATAGATTCTGCAAAGAAAAGCAATATCAAAATGGTAACAATATTGGGTTGCTACTGCGCCGCATTTATATACTGTGTATATATATATATATATATATATATATATATATATATATATATATATATATATATATATATATATATATATATATATATAAAATTGTGTGTGTGTGTGTGTGTGTGTGTGTGTGTGTGTGTGTGTGGTTTTAATGAGCGACTTTGTTGAAAGTTTTTAATGTTGCTATTCCATAATTTTGGCTTAGAGCTGTACATAGATCATGTGTTTCTGGTGTGATTCTCAGTCTCAGTTCACAGTGCAAAGGATGCAACAGATAAGCGAACAACATAAATAATATTATTTGTTGCAGAGAAGATGAGTTCATAATTAAGTAGAATCAGAGGAGAGTGATAAGTAACTCCATGTGCCTGTCTCTGTCAGTGTCTGGTCTTAAATGTGGTACTGTGCTGCTTTTACATTAACTTGACCTAAAATCGCCATCTCTCCACCCTAAAACCTAAATTATAGCAACAGATTAACACTTGAATATTGTGCTAGTCACGAAACAGTGCAACGGACTGGATGCAAGTTCGTGGCATTATCTTTTTCTGCCACTGACCTTTGTATAATAAGGGGTACAAAAGAACGAAAATCTGGGCCAGGGTAGAGTAAAAACAGTGAAGCTGAGCATATATTAATTTGCCGCGATAGGTAAGGTATGTGAAGAGTATTAGAGCAATATATGACTCTGTTTTAGTGGTGTTTGGTATTTACGGATTTGTGTAAAAAAGAAGGTGTTGCGAGTGATTCTGAAGCCTTGCCTGATGTCCCTCGCATGGTAGCCTCCGACGAGTGTGGTGACGGAGGTTGGGAAGGGGTGGAGGGGGTCCCGGGGATGCTCCTCCAGCCAGCGGGGGTCCAAGGGGGTGGTGCGGGGGACAGGGGGCACAGTCAGCTTCCGGTACAGGTACTGGTACTCAACTGGAACCTGGTCTGGAGGAATATGTATTTCATTCTTATTTCCACATAGTACTGGTTAACGTTACTAAAATGTACCGTGGGACACAATCCACTTCAATCCGGTGAGGCATTTTTGTTTTTCTTCCTGCTACAGACAGACTTTTTTTCCCACCTAACAAAGGCCTCTCGCTGTGAAGGGGTTCATGAAGGCTATATCTTCAGACTGAAGTCTCTCAAAAGCTGAACAGAACTTCCCGAAATAGGAAGAATAAAATAAAAAATATATACATTATCTAATTCGAGGTTAAACATAGAAAACTACATGTGCCAGTTTTTAAATACTACTATTATTACTATTTGAAAAAAAAAAAAAAAACTTCACAAAGGCAAAAGAAAGATAGGTAAACATCCCAAGCCCAGTAAAGCTCCGATTATCCATAAAAAAAGGTGCAAACCTCAATTTTCTTCACTTTTTTTCCATAGTGCGAAGGAAAGCACGGTGAGTCCCTGTACTGGCCTTACCAATGTGAAGTACGTTCTTGTAATACGTTGTGGTGAAGGCGTCACACTCACACAGCCTCAGCACGCGCCCACACACCCTCACCTCACTCCCAAGTACTAGGTCATAAGGGGTCAGCATCCCAGGCCGAGCTCCTGCCTGTATACATGCACAAGCACACACACCGGACATTAAACACATTGATTTTTTTTTATCCCCTCCCTCCCTCTCCCCTTGTTAGCATATGAGTCAAGGACTCGAGGTTATCATTTTGCCAAGTGGACACACCCTGCCTGCAGTCCTGGATACGCCTTTATGAACTGTCTTATTCATCTCCCCACAGCCAATGGCCTCCAGAGTTTTGAACGCAGGAAAGTGTAATTAATTTTAATATTAAATTTTATTTAACTCTTTTTGGAAGTGACAAGTCTTGCAGACTCTAAGCCGTTGATGCTTTCTTTTTTTTTTAACAAAAAAAATCGTAACCACTAGCAAATTTCCCCAGGTTAACTAAGACGGTACACCAAGATCCTGACTGGTGCAAGCTGGTGCCGTTAGCATCTAAGAGTATACCGCAATAAAATATATATATATATATATATATATATATATATATATATATATATATATATATATATATATATATATATATAATATACGCAGGTGAGCATACCTATGGAAAATTATACAAAGTGACTGCCTTATGCGAATCTACATGTCAGAGTTTGACGTTGCGAATAATTTTTACTTCTTAATTTTGCTTCATTACGAGGCGAGCATATTTTGCACATCTCACTTCAGTTACAGGAGCTCCAGTCACCGACTGGAAACATCAGAGGGCAGTAATTACATCATTTCTGAGTCTATATAATACTAGCTGTCTCATGGTGGCAAATCATCTTTCCCCTTAAACATTAGCATAACCAAGATTTATCGTCGTGAGAGAATACCTGTGTGAGAGTCTACCTGAGGCCTGCGATCCTTGAGGTGTGCCCTGCCCCCTCTGAGCCCCAGCAAGTTGAGTGTAGGCCGGCTCTCAGCACCCAGCGACGAGGCACCCAACACCTCACTTGCGTCCTGTACGACAGACAGACAGACACAGACAGACAGACAGAAACACACACACACACACACACACACACACACACACACACACACACACACACACACACACACACACACACGCAGATTAAACTGATAAAATGACAAGCATAATGATTTGGCACAGGCATACTGTCTGCACACTGCGAGGCAATACCCAGCACCTTACATTCTGCACGATGGAAAGACAGACTGAGGATGCGTGGACGGATAGAATAACTGCTTTGTTCGGATAGACAGTGATAAACTTATGGATGGGTGGATGGACAAACAGAATGGCTGATTGAATGGACTGATATAGATAGGCAAAATGAATGATTGGATAGACAAAATGGATAGACAGAAATCGTAATTGGACACTTGGATAGGGATGGACAGAATGACCAAAGGTAGCACTCAGCCATGGATCAGGGCACTCCACACAATAACCCAAAAAACGACTAGTGTGGTTGACGACAATCCATTAGTCCGGTACTGCTAGGAATGATGACGTACAAGAAATTTTCCGAACTGCTAGTCCGATGCACACATGCTCCAAAATGCATTGGTCCACTTCGCATGTGACAATCTGATACCACAGGCAATGGTTGTTGCAAAATGCTCAACGATTCCATCCCACGTTTGTATACCTTTTTTCATAAGGAAGTATTACATAGTAAGCTTATTACATATTTAATTAGTAATCGCTTAAAGGCTGCCTTCGGTGGCCTCTGCTCAATGTCAAGCAACAAAACAACAAACATACAGAAGTCAGGTCATTATAATATAGATAATACTATACCATTATACTACACAATTTTAGGAGTATAAGGAGGGAGGAAGGAGAGACGAGAAAGTGATAATACAAGAAATACGTCATTCTTCTCTCTTGTGTTATGGTGGTAATTTCAACCCCGGACCAAGAACGAATCCATCCCCTCCACTCCAAACAAAAGGCTAGAAATGAATCATAACTCGGGAACCGGTCGCCCGATTGGCCTGGAAATTGTTTCATTCTTCAGGTTAGAGCATTTTAACGATACCTGGCTCTAACAAAAATTTGTACTACATGTGCCGTTTTTCCTGTGTTAGTAACAAACCAGCAAACATACAGAAATCGGATCATTATAATATAGATTGTTTTCCTTCAAGTACTCAGATGATAAAACATTAATCTTCTTTGGACATCATGAGCTGTATTACAGTAATTATTCCAGATGTCATTGGAGCCCGCCTCCGCGATACTTTTGGGGGCTAATGTACTACTATAATAATACAAGACCTACCTCGCGATAAATATATCACAATAATTCATTACATATATGTGCTCGTGGTTATGTCCTTTGTCTTCCCTTGTAATAAATCTTAGTCTACTATAAATTCCATAAAGTGTACCTTGATTGTAATTATTAGATCGAGAATAAATTAAGACGATATGTAAATATTCGTACTACGTAAATTTCCAGCAAACTACCCATTTTCTAAATATGGCACTTCGGTAGACTCCTTGAAAATTTTGCCAGTTACTAACTCTGACTGGTACAGCATCAATGAAGCCCATACCCATGTTAACGGATTTGTCAGTAATAATTCAGACTATACACTTAAGTGCCACAAAAACCGTGATTCTATTTCATACAAATCCCACCACCTATAAAGTTGTAAATATCATTTGTGGACACCCTGGAGAAGAATATATGAGCAGATGTGTAGGTAATGATGCAGAATTTAACTTTCGACTCACTTTAGGGATGGGCGACCGCCTCAGCAGCTTTGTGGGAAGTGTGGGCGGTGTGGGCGTAAGGGCGTGCTGGTGTGGGGTGAGGTGATGTACTCTCACCTCTGCAGTGTCATCCTCCAAGTAGTATCGTAGTTCCACCCTCTCTGTCACCCGCTCCGTCACACCACCCACACCCTCAGCCATAACACTACCATCCACCCACTCACCGTAGAATCTGGGGGTTATGAATACGTAGTCATAGAGATGGGGTCTCCTGTTCGAAAAGTCACAAGTCTGATCCCACGTTACGACAGGGGACAATTTACCTGAGTTTCTAACCAGGTTTTACTGATCTTCCACAAGACCCACTGACGTATCATAAAGACACCATCATCAGTCCTATATGAGGCATCCCTAGTATGTATTATGACCGATGGGTATTAGAACGGAACGACATGTGTAGGGGTGTGGCAAGTGCGAGGACTGATGGGCCTCAGGGAGCGGAATGCCAACTTTATGCCCACAATCGGATACATAAAAGAAAAGCAGATACCGACATACACAAATTATACACAAGCATATAATGTGCACATATACACAAGCATATACATAACAGTTTAGACCATGGATACTGGGACGCAGATTTCCATTCCATATATCAATTTTTCACTAGGCCATAGTACGCGCTATTTGATTTTCCCAGGATGGTCATTATTCCATTTTTTTTTTTTATTACTTTAACCTAGCAACCTATCCTATCCTATACTAACCTAGACTTCCTTGTATGAGAAAAAATGCAAAATGGATTTAGTGCATGATATTCCACTCCCATGAAAGTGCTGTACGTTAAGTTGTAACAGTAATTTTTTCTGCATTCTTTGTAAATATACTTTTAATAACAAATAGTTTTATACACGACCTTAGAACCGATTTTAATTAGTGAGACCATTATATCTCCCCTCCATACCACAACCCGAAAGTACAAATTCCTGACGTGATTCTCTCTCTCTCTCTCTCTCTCTCTCTCTCTCACACACACACACACACACACACACACACACACCTATTGTATGTGTTTCTCACCTGAGCACTTGGCCACTGTGCATAACGAAGGTGGCCAAGGGGTGTGTCTTTGGCCAGTCACCCATGAACTGCAGTTTGGCCGCACCTGTCAGCTCCGGTATCGCCTCCTGTACCAAGCCCAAGGGAAAGGAAATAGAGGAAGATATTTTAGACAGTCCTGTGTAAAGGATTAATATCTCAGTTAGCCCTTTCAGTCCCATGACGTAATTTTACTCTTGTTACCTCTTGACGATTGCATTAAGTTCGAGTTTTTCCAAATGGAGGATTTATAACGGCCTTCATTAATGCCTCGGTGCTGGAAAAGAACGCCTTCAAATTGTGGCACCAATATAACCAGGCGGTTCCACTCCCTGGTCAAACAAACGCCCCTCAATTACTCTCTTGTCTCTCAAAAGGAGGATGGCGGACTGCAGACTGGCAACTTAAGCCTGCAATCCACTGGATTCACATTTCAGATTAACCTGGGGCCTACAACCACAGAAAAAAAAAAATCATCTTCATTATTAGGGATCCTTCCTATAAACTGAATCGCTTCATCATCAGCATCCGGACCTCCTTTCCCACCCTAGGGCAGGTGAGGAGTAGTAACGTCCAAACAGCCCAAGTTTGCCCAATAGAATGGACCATCCCTGCATCCACTCATCATTCAAGTCCCCGGAATCCTGGCTCTAAATGAATCACTTAACATGAAGAAAACTTTGAAAAACGTCACCGGAATGAATGGATTAACCTCTCCATCACGATGACTTTTATTGACAGTTTATTCTTGCTACTACCAAACTATTTTACTGAGGGTATGGGAGCAATAAATTAATAGAGGGGAAGATGAAGGGTGTATCTAAATCCTCTGATTCAGAAACTCTTTACCAAGCTGAGTAAGATTATGGAGGTTAGAAGCAACTCTTCACTTCATATTTGCTGTTGCCCGACGACTGTAGTTACTCTTATGCCTGCTGCTGCTGAACAGTTATTGTGACTGAATACTTCTCGTACCGATTTATATATATATATATATATATATATATATATATATATATATATATATATATATATATATATATATATATGCCGATTAACCAAACACTGGATCTTTGGTGTCTGGTGCATGTTCTCCCATTTTTGTGTAAATTTCGTCAAGCATACAGTTTTTTTAGCTGATTCCAAATCTGAATATACTTTTTAGAACTTTTTTTTTTTTAAGTTAGGTTAAGGTAGGTTAGGTTAGGGTAGTTAATAATGATAATTAGGTAATTTGATAATAATAACAAATAATATTCAAGTATTACATGTAATTCACAATAATCAAACACAAAAGGCCCATTTACTGTATTATCTGCAAAACAGCTGAGTGGCGAGTGAGGGGTGGAGTGACGGTCAGGTGAGGACGTTTCCGCCGTCACTCCACCCCTCACTTGGCACTCAGATGTTCTGCAGATAATACAATAAATGCATCTTTTGTATTTGGTTATTGAGAAATAAATGTTATATTTAAATATTGTCATTATTAACTAACCTAATTATTGTTATTAATTAACCTAACCTATCCTAACTTGTTTTAAAACTAATCGCCCAAAAACAACATTCAAATTTGGAATCTGCTTAAAAAACTGTATTAATGATGAAATCTACATAAAAATGGGAGGACGTGGGTCTGGTTAGTACTTGGATGGGTGACCGCCTGGGAACACCAGATGCTGTTGGCATCCCTACGTCAAGTGGGGTTGGTGGAGGATTAGTGCCCCTCCCCGTAAAACAATTAACTCTAAGCCCTTGGCCACCCCGTCTGGGATACGTGGCGTCTGGCAATGAATGAATGAATGAATGAATTAACCCTTCCAATATTCTTTTTTCTTTTTTGTCATTTGTTTTTTTCTCCTATTTTACTCAGCTCAGTTTTTTTATTTTTTAAATGGAAGGATTAGATGTCACCCTCACTGACCCTTTCAAAATAAGTCTATCGTAAGACAAATAAAATTGTCAGACGGTGGCCAAAAAAAAAAAAAAAAAAATCGTGTTGGCAGACTACAGCTTTTGGCCGAGTGTGTAAATTCACCGGGTCGGTCAGGATCACTTGATGGTCGTGATCGTCAGCTTTTACCCTCCCGGAAGGGAGCTGAGAGCTCATATAGTCCGATCTAAGGGCAAGGCTGTGACCTTCACACACGCACACACCCGTCCCCTTGCTCAAGGGGGACAGTAACCACCCACTTCGTCAGTGAAACGTTTCGCAACCTGAGCGAGGCGCGAACTCCCGTCCACCAGTTGGCAAGCGAGAACGTTACCACTGCACCAGCGAGCGGTGTGTGTGTGTGTGTGTGTGTGTGTGTGTAGGGAGCTGACTGTCTTATCTGTGTCTGGCTGTCTGTCTGTCTGTATGTATGTATGTATGTGTGTGTGTATTTGCCTGTCTGTGTGTTTGCCTGTCTGTGTGTTTGCTTGTCTGTGTGTTTTACCTCGTACGTCTGGCCAGGGTTACCACAGGCGGCACAGTTTAGCATTATCGGTGAGATTGGAAAAGCTTTCGTACAGGATTACATTTATCACCAACATTTTAATTAACCCTAAAGTTTCTGCTGGCATCATTAGAACACAGACTTTCCCGCCAAAATTTTGAATTCGAATGGTGATGGCTATGCGTGAGAGATTTGTGTGCGTCCGAGAGATGTGTGTGTGCGCGCGTCCGTATCTCACCATGGCAACACAACCCTACACTTTTTCTCCGTTAAACCTGTAAGACTGGATATATTTTTTGTTGACTCTCTCTCTCTCTCTCTCTCTCTCTCTCTCGTCAGGTTATGCATATTAATCTCTACGCCTTCACTGATATCCTTACTCTGTTCGTTACCACCAGATTTTTATTGACCTATTGAGAGACTGCACATACCTACGGGGTTTGAAGTTACGGGCAAAAGCTTTCAGTAAGATTAAGTCTGTTTTCTGCTGCTGTTACCGTCAGACAATTTAAGCTTAGGGGAGACCATTCACAGTTGTCTCCATTAAACTACTCAGTCATCATCATCATCATCATCATCATCATCCGGACCTCCTTTCCCACCCAAGGGCAGGGTGAGGAGTAGCAATGTCCAGACAGCACAAACTTGCCCAATCCAAATAGGCCACACTGTCATTCACTCATCATTCAAGCCCCCGGAATCCTGGCTCTACCGGATACGCCAAAAAAAACATTCACCACATTCTGCAGGTTCACACAAACATTTCCGGTATTTTTAATTTTCACTCGTTACAACGTAGCAATATTATAGGTCCCTTCAGTACCAGGTGTCTCGCTCTAAAAAAAAAACTTTAATAATTAATAAAAATGTGGCAGTTGCAATAATAATAATAATAATAATAATAATAATAATAATAATAGAGCTATAGAGGTATGGTACTGAATCTAGGGTGGATGAGATGAGGGGTGAGGCATAAGGTATAAAATCTACACAGTACACCTATCCACTAACACTATTTCATTTTCACCTAATTGACCCTCCTAGCTGCCAAACCATTTCTCTCTCCCTACTACACGCCTGATTAAAAAAAAAAAAAAATTGGGTGGGTGTAATGCTTCCGATACACATATAACTGTTCACGTTGAATTCATTACATACGGATGACCACATGACAAGGGTGTGGCTGCTTTTGTTTTTTTTACTTGAGAGTTGATTAATTTGAGACTTGCGAAACTAACTATCTGACAGGTTAAGGAAAAATATCAAAGTATGTGCTTATGGTTAGGTCTGTGAGGCTTGATTGTTGAGTGAAAGTGTGTGTGTGTGTGTGTGTGTGTGTGTGTCATCATGCATTAGGGATGCTGTTGACTGTTCCTTCCTGCACCTTATTTTATTTGGACTCTACCTTATTCCATTCTTATGTGGGAAAAGAGGGATTGTGACGTACGGAAGGATGGATGGTTGGATGGATGGTTGGATGGATGGTTGGATGGATGGATAATAACAACACTGACGATACTGTGACCTAGATTAAAAGGTGGCTGTCTTGACGAGTGAGGTAGATTATGAGACAGAACTACAGTATATCGAGGGAGATGAGGCAAGGCAGGTCCCATATCCGCGGCTCTGAGGCAGGTTAATCACTTATCATTACAATTACCATACTGACGATACTGCGATCTACCTTAGAGGGTGGTACTGGTGATGGGTGAGGCAGGAGGTCAGGGGGCGGGGCCATACCAAGGGAGGTGAGGTATGTGCGCGTGGCGGGATCACAACTGGTCACCATATATCGTCGACCCAACACCTTCACACACTCGCCTACCTGTAATTACACCACTCAGTTAACCCCTTCAGTACGATGATGCCTAGGTGCCATCGACCCAATACGTGTAGAAACTGGCTCACCTGTTAATACACACTCAGTATACCTCCTTCAACCCCAAGTGCTGGTGCTGGACGGGGGCGCCTTCATGTGGTGGCACCGATATAAACAGGTGGATCAACTGTCTGGTTATACAAAGATCCCTCAACTCCCTCCTTATCCCCCAAGGGAAGCCAATGGACTGCAGGATGAAGGCAATTTCTGCCTGGAGGCCACCTGGTTCAAGTTTCAGATGAACCTGGGGCTACAACAACAACAACAGCAACAACAACAACAACTACTACTACTACTACTACTACTACTACTACTACTACTACTATTACTACTACATCTACTAACCACAGGTGCTAAAAAGTCTTCTTGACGAACGAGAATGCTGGCCAAAAAATTCCATACTTTAACCAATAGCAGGATCAGATGATTATTAGTATACTGATATATTACCGATTACAGTGCATTTTATGTATTTTTTTGTTACTCTCTGATCGTCATGTTCGTATGTAAGGTGGTTAGGTTAAGTGAGGTTTATTTACCATGGTTAGCTGAGTTAGGATAGACTAGAAAAAACTGGACTGTTAGTTTAACCTTACTGAAATAACACTATGGGACAACCGCAAAAAATATTAGGAGAGAGATGTGGGAGAAGAGGAGGAGGAAGAGAAGGAAAACGAATGATGTCAAGGAAGAAGGAACAAGCAGGAGGAGGAGGAGGGAGAAGGGGGGGATGAGCAGAATTAGTTTCTCCTAACATGAGGGTTAAATAAGGAATGTTTAGGTTCAGTTCAGTTCAGTTAGGAGGGTAGGTTAAGTTTGTTTATGCTTAGGTAGAGTAGGTGTTGAAGATAAGTTAGGTAAATTCAAGTTATTTCATCATTGGCTAGATTTGATTTGATTTTAAGTTCTTCCACCTTAACTAGGCGGTGATTTTAGTAATTTTTCAGCATATTCCCCGTAGCTCAGTAGCAAGTAAAACGATGCTACGTCTCTACATCCCCTCCATAACAATTTGCGACTTGCATCATATTCAGTATTCGTCTCTTGCTACAGCTCAGCAATCAAGATGGAGAGACGGCAATTTTAAGCCATGTAAAAGTGAACAGGGTACAGATAGTTTTTCAACATGTTTCTGTGGTCTTTATTAGCACCTCACCAATGCCATCTGGCGGGAGGATGAAAAAACAAGCAATAGAGAAGCCAAGCACGCACTAGAGACCTTGGGAGTGAGAAAGGGCGGAGAGAGAGAGAGAGAGAGAGAGAGAGAGAGAGAGAGAGAGAGAGAGAGACAGACAGACAGACAGACAGACAGAGAGCAAAAATATCTTATATGAATTCCGGTACAAAGGAAATAAAAGAGAAAAGGAATAAAACTGAGAACAACAAGACATAACAACCGAGTCAAAACAGAGACGAAGATAAACACCAAACAAGGCTTCTTCACAGTTATCCTTTGCATTGCTGCTGGATGCTTGCGTCTACCTGGCTCTCATACCTTTGCCTTATTATCTGTCAGGTTTTGTTGCATGACGCTGCATCCTGTGACGGGAACCCCAGACAAAGCTATATCCTGCGTCTAGTGTATCTATTGTTACTGTAATTAAATTTGAAGGTTTTTTTATTTGTTCGTTTGTTAGTTTAGTTTGACTTTTTGATTATTACAGCAGACATTATTAACACCGAATCATTATAGTCAACCGTTTAGTCTATTTTTATATATTTACATTATTTATATGTCTATTTATTCATTTATTTATTTATTTGCCATATTGTTTATAACCAAGTGAAATTACCTATGAAATGAGCTCCATCATATTTTAGAAATGGCACATGCACGATCGCTCAAAACAAAAAAAAATCGACGATATTGGGGTTAGGCAAAAACAACACAGATGATGACAACTGCCAAAGCTGGAGAACCCTGCCATATTTTGATACCTTATATAGACACTTCCAATTATGTCACGAGTGTTACGAAATATGACAGGTTTTTACGTACGACTGTGACTGTGAATTGGAGGCGCAGTGGTGATTTTATTTCTCTAAAAGATTAGATTCCATAAAGGCATTCCTGTATATGATGATGGTGTGCAAGTGGGTGTGTTTAAAAGGTACAGGTAAGGGATTTGAGTGGTGTGGAAATACAGTAAAGGTGTGGGGAGGACGAAAATGAAGGTGTGAAAGATAAGGACGAAAGTGAAGGTGTGGAAAGATATGAAGCGAAATGACGATGTGAAATTGAAAGTGTGAAAGATACGGGATGAGAATGTAGGTGTAAAAATTAAGGTGAAAGATAAGGGATGAGAGTGACGATGTGAAAAATAAGGGACGAAAGTGAAGTGTGAGATAAGGGACGAATGTGAAGGGTGAGAGATAAGGGATGAAAGTGAAGGTGTGAGAGATAGGGGTAAGTGCGAAGATACGAAAGTGAAAGCGTGAACGATAAGGGATGAAAAGTGAAAGTGTGAAAGATACGGGACGAAAGTGAAGTTGTGAATTATAAGGATAAAAGTGAAGGTGTGAATTTGAAAGTGTGAATGATAGGGGATGAGGGTGAAGGTGTGAAAGATAAGGATGAAAGTGAAGGTGTTTCAGTGCGTCACCTTGATGTTGCTGAGGTTGAGGTGTGGCGCCAGGGGGCTGGACTCTGTGGCCACTCGTTGCCGTCCCACCAGCGTGCCTGCCGAAAGTTCTATCTGAATCACTTGCCTTGACTCATCTATCTTAGCTCACCTGTCTTAGTTTACCTGTCGTGGCTCATCTGTCTTGGTTCACCTGTCTTTAATAAATGTTCTTGGCTCACTCGTCTTGGGTCAGTATTCTTGGCTCACCTGCTTTGTATCACCTATCTTGGCTCATGTTACACACAGTAATTTCATTTATCTTGATATACCTGTCTAACCTTATTCAAGGCTCAACTCACACATCATACTTCAATTACAACCCCTTCAGCCCGGATACTTTAATTCTTGCCATCTCCTGACGAATTCAGTGACCTTTTACCAGTTTATTTATGCAGTGATTTGACGGTTTTCATTCAAATTACGATATAATTGTCAAACTTGGCGGCAGCAAGAATAAAAAGGAAACTACGACCCCTGGCTCAAAGACAGCTTTATCTGTGGTTAGCTTCACACTGGTTACTTTTTTCTTTTTTCGTTCACAAATTTTCGTTATACTACCCAAATTTTTAGTGTGCATTTTCACTAGCCATATCTCAGACTTCACAAGTGGCTACAACTAAAGTCCGTACAAATAATTAAATAATTTCGACAAGGGGAGAAATAGGATGATGACTACGGCGATGATGATGATGATGATGATGATGAAGTAATCTCGCCGAATTTAGTCTATGCTAGTCATCCTTAACTTTACCTTTTTTTTTTTTTTTTTTTTTTTTTTTTACATGCAACAGCTTAAATGTGCTAATGTTCATAATAATCTGACTGCCATACTGATTTTTTTCCCCATAATTTCCCCAGCTACAGCTAAATGTGCGTTTTTCCAGCATTTAGCATGCGATAAGACTTGCAACGAATTTTTTACTTAAGGCAGGGGGGTAAAATATGAAGCAGAAGGGACAAGAGGGAAGGTAGTGCTCGACATAAATATACTGTAAATGAAGCGAAATACACCTAGTACTGGAAAAGCATGTTGGAAAAGACGGACATGCAATGATACAAGCAAATCGGAGTAAGGCGTAGAAAGGATTAGTTTTGATATTCCCGACCCCTTCAGCTGTGGTGATTTTTTTCTTTCTTTTTATTCTTGGTACATGCAGCCTATTCAATTTGGGAAGGCCCTCGCACACTGAAGAGGTTAATGAAGTCTGACATATAATCCCTCCAGTTCCTAATTTCTCTTCAAAGCTGTATAAAATCGTGTACAGATGACAAGAATAATATTTAAAAGACGAAATCAGAGTCGATATTTTTGTTACGACGAAGATTAGACCTATAGTCTGTGTGCAAAATCCTAAATGCAATCAAAGGGCAGTTTCTCGCGACTTAGAAGGCTCCTTAGGACCTCCTCCTTAGCGACTCATTTTGTGTATTATGTAGTGATGGAATGAATTCCTCCAAGTAGAGTCGTTAAATTATCATGGTTAGCGATCATGTAGTACAAATAAGCCTTTCTACTACTACCACTACTACTATTATCACTGCTCCTACTGCTACTACTACTACTACTATTACTATTACTACTATTACTACTACTACTACTACTACATACTACAGCTCCTCCTCCTCCTCCTTACTAGTGAATTAGTGTAAACTACATAAAATCTTCTGGCGGAAGCAAGAACAAAAAAGTAATATATATATATATATATATATATATATATATATATATATATATATATATATATATACATACATACATACACGTCTTTGGGCTGAAGGTGTTATGGAGGTCAATATTTATTCGCTAATATGCAAAATAAAATCTTGTCGATGATGTTTTAAATCCAAAATCTGTTTCTCGGTATACTTCAGTGGCTCTAAATTTTATTATATTTCTCACGAACATTGCAGCTTCTTAACTCATCCTATGATCGTCACTGCTCATGACTATGAGAACAAATAGTTACATTACAGTCTGTCTGCTCTTATAACTGTCCTCTTTCCAAAATGAATGATGATGTACCAAGAGGTTATCCCTAGAATAAACAGTGTCATGAAAAAAAAAAAAAAAAGAAAATGAGCAAACTATGTACAGCCGTTGTATAAACTAATGTCACTGAACTACGTGAAATACACTTCTAAAGGACAGAAATTCACCGCAGTGTTAAGGTAGACTACAGCAGACACTTGGGCTAAAGCAAGGTCTCGCATACCATTCCGTATATACTGTAGATCCATTATATAAAATTAAAAAATCGACTTACAGCTCTAACTGCTGCATGCTCTCGTTTGGTTTATCACTAACAGAAATACAGCTTACAAAAATTGCTGCTCATTAATAAAGTACTGAAGTAAAATCAGTGTTATTTTTAGTGATAATTATAGCGCCGGTTACTGCCGAAGTGATTAGCGATGAAGGTATGGCTACGATACTTTATACAGTAATAATGACTTCAGCTGGTGGGGCTAATTCCAACTCCTTTAGTCCGATTAGGTATTTTCAAATTCTTGATATCTGACAGCTGCATTGGACTTGATGATTTTTCGAACTACAGGAGTTGGATATATCTGCATCAACCCCTTCACTGCTAGAGGCCTGTCCTGAATTGACTAAAATCATCTAAAATTAGCAAGAATCAAATAGAAAATGCGTCATCGAAGTGAAAATACTGAGAACAGAGCTTATGACACTATAATACTCTCATGCTCCTGTGACTCACTATCAGAGGGACAAAAGTCGTCTAGCATTAGCTGCAATATCAGAAAAAACGCAGTTAACCACGTAGCAAGAACATGTAAGCTACTTTTTGTTTCACTTCCGCCCGAATCAGATCTTGCCTCTTTGCTGAAATATGAAAAGCACTTCTACCAACCCTGCACTCCACCCGCGTTGTGTGTGGGCGTCTCAACCACCCTGATGGTGTCGTCCTCCAGGTAGTAGTAGATTCGAACAGTCCTCCTCCCCACGCCACCTCCCTCGTCCTCCACCTCCACCGCCCCGAAGCAAAGGATCTGCACGTGTATTCATAGACGTTCTAGGGCTTAACGTTGAGCAGAGACCATATGAATATAGTTTTAATTCATACAGCAACCAAGCACTTCATAACCTATAATTCTGACATTCACACCTACCGAACACTTCACACGGATTTCAAACACTTCACAACCTATACTTTAACTTGTACAGCTACAAAACACTTCACAACCTATACTTTTAACTTATACACCTACCAAACGCTTCACCTTATACTCTTTACTTGTACAGTTACAAAATACTTCACAACCTATACTTCTTACTTATACAGCTACCAAACACCTCATAACCTTATACTTTTAACTTTTACAGCTGCCAAACATTTCACAACCTACACTTTTAAATCATACACCTACCACACACTTCAGCCTGTACTTTTTTAATATACACAGATACCAAACACTTCTCCATCCATACACTTAATACGGCTGCCAAACAATTCACAACCTATCTAGAATGCTTAATGACGGGAAAATGCGACAAATATTATTCATGAAAATATTTAAACTGATACTCCTACGTCATAAAACTGATTAAGATCTTTTGTAAATACTTCACCTGGGGTCGGCGGGATACGATTATGGTCGGGCCGATTCACATTTGGGATCTATTTCGCTTTGTAACATGGATCTGTTTTGCAGGAAGGGTAAGTGACGTGAGGTTTGCGCGTTCCACTTTCCTTTGCGATCCTGATAAATAGTCTTGATTACAACACGAAAAATAAGATTGTGAAACCAAGCCTTTTTTTTGCAGTCTTCGTACGCACCTTTTAGACACTGTACTAATCTAAATACACATTTAAAGATACATCAAAGGATACATCATGCTACAAATGAGTTACTCGTGCATCACATTGCATCTAAAGTCGACGAAGACTTGACTCCTCGTCACCTACATTGGTTCTGGCAACGGCATAAATCATTTTCCTGTTGTCAGTTGTATTTCGTCTAGGAGTGGCCTTTCGTTGTCTGTTACTGGCCAGTTCATCCGCATGAATACAGTATCTATCGTACCTACCCTGTAGAAAAAAAAAAAAAAAAAAAAAAAAAAATTAAATGCTTTCTACAATTTCCATTATCCCCCTTCAATGAGACTTTTCTTCAGCCATAAATTTATTAATCATAAGAATTCACGTAATGAAGGAATTTTTCGGGTACGATACTTTTTTCTGTCTCGAATTTAAATCGCTCGCTTCATGTTACCAATAGTTTGATACGGTCCACATTAAATACAAATAAGTACGCAAATTAGTAACATTACAGCTATAATGTCTCCCTCGGCCTTATATAGGCTAATCATCCAACTTTTTTTCAGCAGCGTAGGGATCCAGGGCTAGTCAACTCAGTCCCGACATTTAAGGCGAGTGTGACCAACTAAATTATGTGGGAAAATCAGACCTCGACTGATAACCTTAGCTCAAGGGTCTAACTCTGATAAAACCACTATAATTTATCTAATCATATGAGTGGCTGCACTTGACACAGCATCATACTGTAATTAGTCGTCTTCCATAGGCGAGGTCTAGTACTTAATATAAACCACTTAAATTCAGTATTCATATATTTAGTGTCGCGTTATATTCTGATACAACGGCCAACATAAACCACTTAAATGCAATAATCATATATTTATTGTCGCGTCATCATAATCTTGGCGGCATAGGAGGCTCTTCCCATGCTATTTGTTTTGCATATTACACCCGGGTTATTCTCTTGTATGCTGTTCACTTTTTACGTAATGAGACTTCACCAGTAACAGACAGATAAACAGATATATCAGATCAATCGCCGAGGATAAGGTACACTATATCTAAATCCTATGAGAGGACTGACCAACGCCATGTACCGAATCCAGAAACGTTCTTTCTTGTAGTTTCCGGCAATTTCATTCAGCTTAGCAAGGGTCTCTCGCATTAAAAATAATAATAATAATAATAATAATAATAATAATAATGATGATGATGGTGATGATTATCTAACGTCATTAGTTCGCCAAATGCCCAAAAATATTATTTTAAAAATCGTATGGAGATGGCAAGAATGAAATTAAATATTTGTCTTGGAATTGCAGGGGTTGAAACAAAACGCCTCGTTGTGTCCCCCAGCTCTTCTGAAACGTGAACCCAGTGGACTGCAGGCTTGAGCTGAACTTCTGTTGCAGTCTACCACCCTCCTTTCGAGGGGGTAGGGAAGAAGTTGACGGATGTTTATACAACCAGGCAGTTCAGCCGCTTGGTTACATCGGTGCCACCACATGAGGGCATCCATCTCCAGCACCCAAAAGGTCTTACTCTCATATTAACAACTTCAATCCAGAGACATTTTTATTATCTCTAGGCAATTTTATTGACGTCTGAAAAGATATCTGGTGGTGAAAAAATTAATGGTTATATCCAACCCCTCCAGCACTATCCTAAGCTGAATTATTCGTCATGAGTTAGCAAGAATGAAATAAAGATGTCCTCGAGTGAACAAGGTAACCCACTTCAGGATCACCTGGTTTATTATTGTTACCACCAAACTATATTATTCAGCGGTGAAGAACTGCAGGAATCGGACACAGTCATCCTTAACCCCTTCACAAGTAGCAGTCTGTCCCAAGTTAGATCCGTGTAGCAAGAATGAAACTTTCAAATACATCACCAGCTTCAAGAGGTTAAGGTGAAGGTGAATTTTATTACGCTAAAATAATGATGATGATGATGATGATGATGGTGATGATGATGATAATAATAATAATAATAATAATAATAATAATAATAATAATGATGATGATGCTAGTCATTCTGGATGGAAAAAGAGGTTTCGTCACACCTTTTTCATAGCAATTTATTTTACCACACCTTAAGTCTCATGTTATTTATATCGTTACAATATCGACACAGTTTGCTTTAGTAACACACGAAAGGACAGAGGTGTAACTTGCAGAATAAATCGCTAGGAAAGAGGCGTTCAGAAATTTCCACCCCCACTTAGGGGACAGCTTACTGATCATATTCTTAGTCGCTCTGATAAAATAATCTCATACTACTAACTGATTTTTTCTGCCAGTTGCTGTATTCCTGTATTTTCTCTTTTTTTCTGACTGACGCGAATGATGATATTAAAACGATATTGTAAGAGGGAATTTGAGATGTATTACGCAAAATAAATCGAAAAGAAACAGGTGCTAAGAAGTCTCCTGTGGAACGAGTACAACAAAATGTAATCAGGGAAACTCAGATACTGCCATACTGTAAGATAACACTGATAAGGAAGCATATCGCGTTTTTCTTTCAAGGTTTACAGGGACCCTTTTTTTTTTTTTTCTTTCCCCACCAGATAGTTGAAGATTAAGTGCTTAAAGCTGATTACAATTTGACATCATTTCTCCCGGCACGAGACGATCTGCTGATAAAAAGAAACCAATTAGATACAGCTGGATCTTTTTTATATATTTTCTCTGTACGATTTAATATTCAGGAAAAAGTTAACCCCTTCACTACGAGCCATATGTTTTTTCGTGCTATCTCCAGACGATTTTATTCAGCGTGTGAGACTTCTAACTGGAGAGGTTTATCAAGCCTATTTTCACCCTTTCATTACTAGCCATTTGTTATATTCCTCATACCTCCAAGGTTACTAAGCTTGGGAGACTTCAGACTGAGATGAAATACTACCTTCACTTAGCCCTTCACTACACGGTCTCCCCGAAGCTGGATAAAATCGTCTGGAGGCATCAAAAATAAAATACTACGCCATCCGAATAACCTTTCACTGCTACGGACATACCAGGGTGTTTTAATCAGGCTAATGGTTTTTATTAAGCACAGGGAATTTCATGTAGTCCAGAGGTTAATCCTGAGTTTTCTAACCATATGACCACTAGCATTACCCTCAAGTGAACAAAATCGTCCTTACCGTCAGCTGAACAAAATCGTCCTTATCCTCAGTTGAACAAAATCGTCCTTATCCACAGCTGAACAAAATCGTCCTTATCCGCAGCTGAACAAAATCGTCCTTACCCTCAGACGAACAAAATCGTCCTTACCCTCAGATGAAAAAATTCGTCCTTATATGCAGCTGAACAAAATCGTCCTTATCTGCAGATGAACAATATTGTAACCCTCAGCTGAACAAAATCATTTAACCTTCATCTGAACAAAATCGTACTTCCTTACCCTCAGCTGAATAAAACCAGTATAACCCTCAGCAGAACGAAATCATTATAACCCTCAGCAAAAAAAAATCCTTACCCTCAGCAGAAAAAACCCCTTACCCTCAACAGAAAAAATCGTCCTTACCCTCAGCTGAATAAAATCGTCCTTACTCTCAGCTGAACAAAATCGTTATTACTCTCAGCTGAACAAAATCGTCCTTCCCCTCAACAGATAATTATCCTTATCATCAGCAGAAAATCTCCTTTACCCTTTGCAGAAAAAATCCTTACCCTCAGAAAAAAATCGTCCTTACCCCCAGAAAAAATTGTCCTTACCCTCGTTAAAAAAAAAAAAAAAAAAATCGTCCTTCCCCTCAGCTGAACAAAACAGTCTTTACCATCAGCAGAATAAAATAATTCTGGGGTAGCCTAGGTAAATTTCATGTAATGTGTCAACAGAGGAATAACACACTCAGCTAGAAGTAATATCTCTGTTGAATAAACTCGTCTGTCGTGAAGTGGAATCAAATCGTCTGGTGTTAACAAGAATCATACCTACCTAATTTGGCCCAGATTTTCATCCTTTTACAGTTAGCTTTTTTCAAGTTCTCCGTGACTAGCATCATATTCTAATCTTTTGTTATATTTCGGCATTCAAGGAGACACGGCAATTTAAGACCAAGTTGAGTAAAAGGAGTACAGATGACCAGACCATGGAATAAATGGCGACAGTATAAACGCGCAGGCTCTTATGACGGGTGGATAAAATCGACCGGCGTTAACTGGGACAGAGTACTAAAACTGCCTCGACCACGAGTGGATTAACAAAGGTGGGGAGGGTCAGTGGAGACGATACGATCAAGAATTTATAACCAGTTTAAATAACTCAGTACCAGTTAACTAAAATCACACACTGCTTTATGTACGTCTCTTTCCATCTGTTTGTATATCTATTTGCCTGTCTATTTTTGCCACTTTAACATACACTGATTTTGTTAGGCGTCTAGCTGCATGAGTAAAGACATGCGTATCCAGGCAATCTTGAGAGAGAGAGAGAGAGAGAGAGAGAGAGAGAGAGAGAGAGAGAGAGAAAGGGGGGGGTCCCGGGATTATCAGTTCGCCTCATGATAACACCTTCACTTCCAGAGGTTTCTCCCAGTCGAATAACATCACCAGAGTTTCTCAAATTTTGGATAAGTTTAGAGATCAAGAAAAAAGCGAAAAATACGTCATCGGACTGAAGGCATATAAACAGCTTTAAAGTAGGGCCTGCTGAGACAGATGAGAACGGCAGTGCTTTAGTGGACATTTGTCCCGGAAGGGGGTTGGTGATAGCCAGTACCCTCATCAGGCACAAAATGATTCACATGTATACATGGCGAGTGATGAGAAGGGTGGATGGTGAACTGAATGAAAGAAAGGCAATGACTGATTATGTGTGTGTGGATGAAAGGATGCGAAGATGTGTAATGGATGCAAGAGCATATAGAGGTTGGGGGAGTGGACTTTCTGACCACCACTTGGTGGTGGTCAGAATCACGGTCCAAGTAAAATGGAGAAATAGAAGAAGGAAAGGACGGGAGGAAGGAGTATGTGCAAGGAGAGTGGAAAGGTTACAAGAGGATGAGAAAAAGGCAGAATAAAAGAAAGAAGGGGAGGAACAATTGGGTAAATATGAATGGGGAACGTGGAAGATGTGTGCAAGATATTCACAGAAGAAATATGTGCAGCATATGAGGTGGTGTGGGGGGAGACGAGAAGACAAAGGGGGGTGCAAGGAACAGCATGGTGGAATGAAGAGGTGAGACAGACTGTGGCACAATAGAAAAAAGCATACAATGAATGGATGAGAAATAGGGGCGTGGAAGAAGTTGAGAGGCGGAAGAGAGAGTTACATTAGTAAGAGGGAGTAAGAAGAGAGTGGATGAGGAATTTGGAAGGAATTTGAGTGTCAAGTGGAGGAAATGTAAGAAAATGTTCTGAAAAGAGGTAAAGAGAGTCAGACAGGGTGGCAGTGAAGTTAGTAGGGGAGTGAAAGACAAAAATGGTAGATTAATAGTTGAGAAAGGAGAAAAAACGAGCAGATGGAGAGAACACTTTAATGAATTGTTGAATATAGAGAATGAAAGTAATGCTAGTATAAGTGGCTGGGGAATGGCTGGGAGAAGGAGGGAGGTGAGAAGACAGGAAGAAATCAGTAGGATGGAAGTTGTGGAAGCAATGAAGAAAGTCAAAATGGGGAAAGCCCCAGGAATTGATGGAGTGTGTGTAGAATGGATGTGGAAGATGTGCAGATTGGCCTGGGAGGAAGGTAAGGTCCCAGAGGATTGGAAGTCAGGTATAATTATTCCCTTGTACAAAGGAAAAGGGGAAAAAGAAGTGTGTGTTAATCATAGGGGCATTTGTCTTCTTAGTGTAATAGGAAAAGTATATGGTAGGATACTTATTGACAGAGTTAGGGAAATAACAGAGGAATTAGTTGGAGAAGAACAGGGAGACTTTTGGAAGGGAAGAGGTTGTGTAGATCAGATATTCATTCTTATACCTTTAGTGGAAAAGTTTCTAGAGAAGGGAAAGACGTTGTACGTGGCCTTCATGGATTTGGAGAAAGCATATGACAGGGTGGATAGACAAGGATCGTGGAAAGTATTAAGAATATAATTATGGAGTAGATGGGAAGTTGTTGAATGCTGTGAAGAGTATGCATGAGGATGCTAAGGCTGCAGTGCATATGGATAGTGAACTGAGTGAGCTTTTCTATTTGAAGGTTGGGTTGAAACTGGGATGTGTCATGTCTCCATGGTTGTTGAATCTGTATATGGATGGGGTTATAAAAGAGATACAAGGTAGGGCAGTGGATGTTGGAATGGCCTTAATGAGAGAGGGCAGTGTTTGGAAACTCCCTGTACTGTTGTTTGCAGATGATAATGTGTTGTCAACTGAAGACGAAGGGGAGCTGCAAGGCTTGGTGGTTGAGTTTAGGAGAGTGTGTAAGAAACAGAATCTAAAGATGAATCTGCATGGGAAGAGTAAAGTTATGGTCTTCGAGAGGAGGTGAACTCAGTGAATATACAGTGAGGTTGAATGATGATGAAATGGAAAATGTGAGTACGTTTAAGTACTTGGGTAGTGTGATATGTAAGGATGGAAGTTAGGAGGGTGAAGCGCTTGAAAGTGTACAACAAGGAAGAAAGGTTGCTGGTTCCTTGAAGGCAGTGATAAGAAATGGAAGTGAGCATGGACGTGAAAAAGTTATTATATGACAGTATTGAGATACCAAGTCAAACACATGGAATTGAAGCTTGGACGTTGTTAGAGGGACACAAGTCAAGAGTGAAAGCAGTGGAAACGAGTTATTTGAGAGGAGCCTGTGGAGTCACATAGAGAGACAAACTGACAAATGAGGATGTGTAAGAGCGTTGTGGTGTGGATGTGGATGTGACAGGAAGCGTTAGGAGAAACACACTGAGGTGGTTTGGCCATGTGGAGAGGATGGAGAGTAAGAGACTGACAAGGAGAGTGTGAGTAAGGTGAAGAGGAAGAGAGGGAGGGGAAGGCCAAGGATGAAATGGAGAGATGGAGTGGAGAGGTATATGAGAGAGGGGGGTGTGAACTGGGAGCAGGGCAGTGAAATGGCAGAGGACAGGGTGACGTGGAGGCGATTTGTTTGTGGCCACCCAATATAAGGGATTAAGGTGTCTGCCAATAGACAGATAGATAGAAGTAGGGCAGACAACTTTACTCCTAAGGTCGTATTGTAAAAGGGTTTGTTGAAATCCTAACACTTCTGTGGTTATTTTTTCTGGCATCACACAAATATCCTCTTTAAGTTTATCTAGTTAAAAGAGTGTTTACTTAAAAGTAAGTCGAAAATAAAACGCTACAAACAGCATGCAAGGGAATGGTTCAATAACATCAAATAAATCGCAAACGGTAAGTGCCAAGGTCTCTCTCGCTACAAATAATAATAATAATAATAATAATAATAATAATTTATAAATACTATACTTCTCATCATGGCAAAGTTGATTGATTTTACTTAGTAATATAATGCTTTTCTCATAATATATAACCCTTAAGTCTTGAAGAGCAGAGATGCATGTAGATTAAAATATAATGGGGACCATAAATTTGCCGACGTTCCCGTCAGATGGGTGCCCAAAAGCTACTATTCTCCTACGGTAAGAGGTTGCTAAATCGCATCGTGGTAACCAGAATATAGCTTGTCCTAAAGAAATACTACTCAGTAACTTACTCCGTACAAGTGATCCAGGTATCCTTAATCCCTGCATTTATAAAATCCATTACGTGGTTAAATTTGTCACTGTACTGGTAGGTTGAATAGTTTTGATTCAGCATTTTCAGTAACTGAATTACAGCTCACTGTTGACAAGAGTAATTACATACAAAAAAAAAAAGGCAAATATTTATCCAAACTTACCTTGTCTCCCATGATTAAACAAGCCAGTCACGAATGTCTAAGCTAAATAGGAAGCTGGAGAAATGTACACTGCTAATTTAGAGTCCACGTTCACGTTGCCATAGCAACGTTTATTTACACCAGTTTTCTGTAATCCTCATACACCCGTTTTCTTCCTCTCTAGAGAACTGACTCAAATATTGATAGCCAATCATTATCTTGCCTACATGTCCATAAAATACTTAGGATTATTAGTTGCAAGCTGTTGTTTGTGACAGCATACAAACCTTGCGAAGTTTCATTTCTCGACAACACAAGGTTCATTTAGGCAGAGTATTGATTATTTAGATCACATCCATTGTTAGGTGACGAACCGAGGCATCACTCCCAAAATGCAGAATGATCAACATCCCTTTTGCTCCAATGTCATTCTCGGTATATACTGCATGTTCCTCTTTACAATCATCGTGGTATTACGTGCATGTACGTTTAACAAATATCGTTAGCTGGTACAGTTTGTGTAAAATTGTTTCAGCCATTTCAACTCAACCCATGTCACTAACCAATGTTTCCCCATTTTACGTATAGCAATAGCTTCCTACCTTTCAACGTCAGCACTTGCCAATATTCATCTCTAAAGGATTTATGTACTATTATTATTATTACGTGGCAGTTCCGTTATTCAGCATACTATTTTTCCTTCCTCAGCTTTGCCAACCCTATTGTAGATTATCATGCTCTGAATTCCCAATATTCTTATAGCCCATTTCCATTTCCCCACCCCCTCCTCCCAATTTTTTTTTTCCCGATAACCACTGCTTTTAATGACCAAATTACATCCCGAAGTACCCAAAGTAGACAGCTCAACACTGTAGATCCCCTACTGCCAAGCTTTATATATAGATTTCTCAATGTCCACTACTTAGACTTGCATGTTCATCAGTTAACCACTCTAGTTTTCTCAAATTTCATTTCACTAGTTCTCCTTCCTCATCTTTCCCAACCCATCAATGTAGATAAGGTATCGTACTCTATTCACCGTTCCCTTACAGCCTCCCCCCCCCCCTTCAAAATCTTATGCATCCATTGCTCTGAAAACCCAATTTTCATCGCAGACACAAATTTATAATTCAATTTCCCAAACTTGTATTTCAGCTTCCCCAATACCCAGTTCTTCAATGTTCATCAGTCAACCAGTTTTCATTTCATTAAATAACCAATGTTCGTTTTATTTTTCAATACCCGTGTTGCATTCACCTTTTCAACTATTCCCAGTACCAGTCCTTAATCACATGGAGAAAGAAACAAAGATATATATAAAAACTCTAGAATATTTATATATATATTATATACAAAGAAGACTCTTGCATAAGAAAATTTTCAGGTACAATATAATTTACTTAAAACTAAACACTTCTTACAGAAGTAATATAGGTCGCACCTAGAGATGCCGCTAACACCTAAACTTGGTCTTGCTCGTCATCTACTTCTTGGCAGCGGGCTTCTTGGCAGCCTTCTTCGGCGCGGGCTTCTTGGCTACGGGCTTCTTCGCGGCCTTCTTAGCTGCCTTCTTGGGAGTCTTCTTGGCAGCAGGTTTCTTGGCGGCCTTCTTAACAGCAGGCTTCTTAGCGGCCTTCTTCGCAGCAGGCTTCTTAGCGGCTTTCTTGGCAGCTGGCTTCTTGGCTGCAGGCTTCTTGACCTTCTTGGCTGCTGGCTTCTCATCCTTGACGAGCTTGAAAGACCCAGATGCACCAGCTCCCTTAACCTGCTTCAGGGCACCAGATGACACTCCCTTCTTCAGCGCAAGTTTGAGACTTGCACCAGCCTTCTTCTCGTCACCAATCTTGTAATGAGCCACGATATATTTCAAGATAGCCTGGCGGGAAGACCCAGAGCGCTCGTTCAAAGCCTTGACTGCGGCGGCAATCATGACAGCGTAAGCAGGATGAGTGGGCTTAGGAGCAGGCTTCTTTGCCTTGGTGGCCTTCTTGGCAGGAGCAGGGGCAGCAGCAGCAGCGTCAGCCATGGCGTTGGTCTATTGATATGGAGAGGTTGGTGCAAGTGATGTATTTACTGCTCGGAGGCTAGTGAGCGAATGATGTCTCACGCTGCCTCGACGGAACTTATATGCGGGTGGTGCGGACGCAAAAGTACCAGCGTAAACATGAACACTCGTTTTCGTTCGAAGTTGATCGGGGCTCGCGACCATTTGTGTTTGTTAACTTACTTCCATGGGATGCCACAGCCTTCAGAATCATTTGTTTTGTATAATTTTGCACTGTATCAGTAGAATATAGATTCAGCTACAATTCTGTAACAGATCTTACGAAGTGCGATGCAGTTGCACTGAGAAATCATCGTATATACGAGAGCAAGTCGAATACGAAACTGTACTTCGGCTTATTTAAGGCTTTATATCTCCTATATATGCATGTTAACTACCATAATCTATATATAATTCGATAGGAGAAGTATTTGTGGTCCGAACTATACTAGTGAATAAGCACTGTGACCCACTGACTTAGTATAATAAATGAGAGAATTTAGATGAACAAACACAAACTGCACCTCTCGCGGCCATGTCTCCAGATTACATGAGTAAGTCTTACTCATTTTTCTCTCAATATAAACTTAACTAAGGCTTGAAATGGATAGTGTATGAACTCAGAACAATTCTATAGGTAACTGTAGTGCATAAATCATACAACTTTGAGCCAGGGATGGAGAAAAAAAGACATTTTTAGCCTGATCTCATCGAGTTACTCCCTGGCTAGAGAGGTTGAAAATGGAGCGGTCATGGAGGTCGGAGTGTGCCAGAGTAATCTTACCTTTAATAATATTAATTGATTACTTGACTTTGATTTCATTTTGAGAATCAGTGACAATCTTCACTGTAAGACGAAATCCTTATGTAACGGCACTGTGTCAAAGAAGTGATGAGGGAAATGAGATATATAACAGGGAAGTATAGGACCCCTAGCTTCATCAGTTTGCAATGGCTTTTTCATTTGCAGACAAAAACTCCAGCTTTTGCATTATTCTGGCCTACCTATGCTAATGCATCAAGATAACCATATCGGTGGACTAGTTCATGAGAAACTTCTATTGATGAACATAGCAGAAGCAAACCTAGGTATTAGGCTGCAGGATACAGCCTACTTTGTCCCTATAGAGTAACGGTTTCCTAACCTAGGTAACAACTTATATGGTTATCATTATTATACTGTCATACATGCCTCAGTAACTTTCGTAGACCTGGATACTGTAGGCTAGGTTAAGTTCTCTATGAATTCTTAAGTACCTTCACCACATGCCATATTTGGTGATACAGAATATGAACATACTATTGTCCACGAAGTGCACACACCAGATCATGTCATTCTTCATCACAGTTTAGGATGAAAGCTTCCATGTTGTATAGCAGCAGATACAATACAGTAATAAATTTTTTCACTGGAAATGTTTCTACAAACACTTCACTATTTATAGGCCTACTATTTGTCTGCTAGAATTATACTCATGTTGCATCGATTACCCTCATCGATTCCATAACATCTTTTTCCACATTATTAAATGCTATATACATACCGAGACATGGAGCGGGAGGAGTTAGGATTCATTGTCCTCATTGCTACGGAACATTCTTGAGCTGATTAAAATTAACTAGCAGAAGTTTACGAAAAAACGTCATCGTACTGAAAGGCTAAAATACTGTTGAATATACCGAAGAATATATTGGTTTATTTCTTATTTTGTCCCATTCTCATTAATTTTGCATTGTACTAGTATGGCCAGGTAAATTGATGTGACACCGAAAACTGCAGTTAACTTTCGTATTTGCTTTTCTAACTAGATTTTGTTTAGCTTTTACTGTAGTTTCTATTCTTTGTTCTGCAGTAATTTGTTTTTTTGTCGTCTTCAGATGGTTATATCAGCTTTCCAGTTTTGGTCTTCCTATTCTAGCTATTTGTACTGTAGTTTTTTTAATCGCTTCATTACGAGGAGTCTTTCGTAAGTTGAATGAAATCGTCTGGGATTATCAAGAATAAAACACGGTCCATCCTTTTGCACAGCGTTGTAATCCCTTCACTGTACGGGGTGAACACAATCGTCTGACAGTAGTGAGAATGAAAATCTGCCCCCACCTCACTATGAAGGATTTCTCTAAATTATAATTATTTTAACTGGCTCTTCACACAAAAATGATAAGTTATAAGTTTCATCGTACTGAAGTGATTAAATTATGTATAATGATTCTGTGTATACATAATCCAATCACTTCAGACGCCTTAATATCGACAGGGGTGGCCACAAACAAATCCCCTCCACGTCGTCCTGTTCCCCGCCATTTCGCCACCGTCCCCCAGCTCACACACCCTTTTCTCACGTATAATGGTAATTACAGGATATGAATTATTATTATTATTATTAGTAGTAGTAGTAGTAGTAGTACCGTTATTATTTATTTACCACTACCACCACCATCATCATGTTTCCAGCATAAATCGGATGGGTACTAAAAACTGACTGATTTTTAATAATAATAATAATAATAATACGAGGAAAGTACGTGTCCGTCATGGTATAGAATTTTTTTTTTTCTAGGTAACCAGCAGCTGTGCCGACGCTCTGCCTCTGCCCCTGGTATTATTATTGACCGTGATCGTGAGAGCCGCCCTGCCCCACACCAGCTGGTATGATCATCTACCTCATCTGATAGGAAAATTATGCGCGCTTTCGGTATGAGTCTTGGTATGTCTCCTAGAATCCCATAGTATAACACTATCTTTGAATTTATATAACTGAAAGTACTGACTGGTATTATTATACTGATCGTGAAAGCAGTCCTGCCCACCACCGCGATATAATCAGCTGCCTCTTGGTAATAACGTGATGTACTCTTTGTTATTTGTGGTATATTATTACAAAGTACTGGTATTGTATCAGTGGTAAGAGGATGAGCATGGCCCCACACCAGCATGTATTATCAGAAGCCTCTCCTGGTATGAAAATTATTCAGCGCTTCTGTTTTTAGTCCTTGCAGAAGTATTCTAGAAATTATTTGAAAGTATCGATATTATACTGATAGTAAAAGCAGTACCAAACCAGCTGGTATAACCATCTGCCTTTTCTGGTTTCAAAATGATGCTGAGTTTCTGGTTTGAATCTTGGCGTGAGTCCTTAAAGAATAGATTGATCATGAGATGTCGTCTGACACCACCTGGTATAATCAATTGACTCCTGGCAATAAAATGATGCTGCATTTCTAGTGTGAATATTAGTATATGGTGAATTACTTTGAAAGCTGTACTATTACGTTGATCGGGGTAGTGCAGGCTCCACACCATTGGTATAACGAGATGCTTCTGGTGTTAAAAATGATGCTGTAGTCTAGACTGAGTATGCCCGATATTATACGGATTCCTGGTATGAGCATGGTATTATTTGACTATTGTTATATCTTAGTATATAGTATAATCTAGCAATTTACTAGTTTGATATGGTCATCTGGTATATCCTGATGACTCATGATCTGGTATATGGCTCTGGTATAGTGTGGCACGTGACTGATGCCTAGCGATCTGCTATGATACTGCTGGCTGTTACGTGCAATGATATGGCTGGTATGGCCTGGTATGATGTGGCTGTCGAGCATGTTCTGGTATGAATGGCTGGTATGACCTGGTAATTATTGCTGTTTAATATGTTGTGGTATAATGTCTCGTATGAGCCTGGTATAATGCAAACCTCCGGTAATACAAGTATTAATTGATGATATACCTGGTGGAATTTTGGTGTGATGACTGGTATCTTACTAGTGTTCTTGGCTTTATTTGGTAGAGATTTTTCGTATCCTCAAGAAATGGGTATGAACGTGGTATTATTTCGATGTTTATGAATTTGGTATTTTATTTGCATTGGTGTAAAGTACTGTGCTATATACTAGTCTTAAATAGTTACGGTTAGGATATTTAGAAATGGTTATTAAAGGTGAACGTAAGAACATACTGTCATAATCATGTCTAATTCACTGTATTTCCGTAGTAGTATCTATTTTTTTTTTATATACAATTCGGATATCTTACGTGAATCAGGCGAGAACTACGAATTATCGATAATAATGATAAAAACTGTGAATTAGACTGGTACCTTGAAAGGTTTTATATGCCCCGACGAGCAGATATGAGTACTAATGTGAGGTGGCTGGTGTGAACTGATACGGGTATAGGATATCTCGTGCCTTGGTTTTCGGTCGTGTGAGCTGGCTGGTGTGAACTGGCCTAGGATATCAGAGTGCTGGTGTATGCAGTCATGTAAGCTTCATAGGTGTGAACTGGTTAGAATATATCGTGTTAACTGGTATATCTAGCCTAAAATAGTATAGCATATTAAAAGGCATAGCTATAATGGGTTAGTATACCTGGAACCTAGCTGAATTGACAATGATCATCTAGTGTGAGCAAGATAGATCTGACGATATAAAACTGACGCATATTTTTATTTGTGGTATATATGAGTTGGCATATCGGGTATAAACTGGTATATACGACTGTAGTGTAGGCAGTAAGATAAATCTATTGACGGTATTAAAAATGGGTTAATATATCTAGTGAGACGGTATATCTAGTTTGAACTGGTATACCAGCCTGTATGCCGGATATCTAGAAAGCCAATTGTAAGGTAGATGTGTTGGTATAATAGTCATACAGACAGGAAGGTGTCATGTTGGTTGGTATACCATTAACTTTGCATGAGCTGTGTTGAACGACTTTTGTATATCGATATTTTAGTGTGAATTCTATGTGGTGTACTGTAGTGTGAATTCAAAGTGGCGTAAAGTAGATATTTTAGTGAATTCAAAGTATTGTGGGTATTTTAGTATGAATTCATGATGCAGTTATTTTAGTATAAATTCAAAGGAGTGTCTGGTGTGAATTCAGAGTGTAGTATGCATTTTAAAGTGAATTCAGAGTGGTGATGCGAATTCAATGGTTCAGTTATTTACGTGCAAATTCAAAGTGGTATAAATATATTCGTGTAGGTATTGCAGGTTGAATTCAGTGTGCACTTTTGAATTCAGTGCAGATAATTTATTTGAAATTATTTTAGGCACTGTAGTGTGATTTCATTGTGTAACTATTTTCGTTTAAAGTGGGATACACAGATCAAGTATGGTACGATATTTTGGAGTGAATCCAAAACGGTGTGAGTTCAAGTAGCCCTGAAAACAGCAAGACCTGACTCACCTACATTACACCCGGGAGCTAAAATTAAGCCCTCGATGGCAGGTAGGGGGGCTCAACCTTAGACACTAGCCAAATCTATAACTCCCGCGTTGATTATATTTAAGCCTTTGAATCATCTCAGCAACTGGACCAGGTGAGGAAGGTATATGATGATTGTATGAATAATTTAAATATATATCGTCAGTTCTAGGGATAGTGGTAGTTACTTTCTTTTATGTAAACAATTGGATATTACATAAAAATAACTTTAAATGACTCATTCAGCTTTCACTTTTTTTTTTTTTTTTTTTTTTTAGGGGCAACATTTTTTTCGTGATATAAGTTCCATGAATTTTGCATTTCATCATTTACAAGTATCATCTATGAAACTTTAACTAGGTGAGCAGAAAAATGACTGCAGAGCAAACATAGTATAATTTATGACAGACAGCATTTGTTGTTGGTGTTTATAAACACCAAGAGGCTAGTGTAGACGTGGCAGACCGAACAGAGATTGAACTACGCGGGAGAGGCGGGTGAGGAGCCGGGGCTGGGAGGGAGTGACCGATGTGACAGGCAACATATACAAAATTATCCAGTACATCTCCAGTTTTTCCTATATTTAGCGCATCTTTTTGTGAGTGAAGATCATTCAAAAGACAGTGGTTGTGGCAAAATAAGTAACAATTACCGTGTGACTCCCAGCTTATGCAAAGTATTCTCAGAGCTATTGTTTTCGAAGTTATATGAAACATACGAAACCTTAAGGAAAAGTTGGTTCAGTTTTTGACATCGGGTTGGCGCGCGGCCAGACAACGGGTGGAGAAGGAGGGAAGGGGGGGAGACGCGCCAAGTTTGAATTTCAAGTGAGAGGAAAGCAAATGAAAAAAAAGCCCCTATCCTTTGGCATCACATTGTTATGGTGAGTTCGCATTAGAACTTTCGTATGGATAGTTGTTCTTTCTTAAAACATCATGTGTTTGAAAGATAATAGCATGTTAATGAATGTGCCACGTCTACTCTCTCGTCAAGCAGTGAGCTGGCAACGCTGTAGATACGCAAGGGGGTACTCACTCCGTGTGTTTGAACTCGCTGAGAGAGAGGGATGTGGGGGGGGGGGGGATAGGTGCCTTCGGATCATGTGGGGGATGAACGATGCTTGTTGCACACTTGCACACTTGCCTTCACCTTGGTAAAGTATTGCCTATAGCGGGAACTTGATGCTCCTTAACTTCACTCTACAACACATTTAGCAGCATCACTCAGGAGGGTTTTATTTTGCTCTGGTAGCTTGGATTTCCTTTGTTCGTAGCAGCATACGCAATAAAAAATCTGACGAAATCACAGTTCAGCTGAGAGGAACATTACGAAATAGGTTTTGTCTTGTTTTGTCAAAGTATATAAAATCACAGAATATTCTCGGTGAAAAGAATATGAAACATACGAGAGTACTGTAATTTGATGTCTTATGCTTCAAATTGACACTGCGTCATCAAGGAGCAGATAATATAAAAGTGGCGTGATGTAGGTATATTCACAGTATAATACTGCATGTATATATATTTTTTTTTCGGCACTGTATGGAGTATATATGACGCATGTAGATTACATTTTATCCACTGCGCATGCTTGTTGCATTTAACCCCCTCATTTCTCATCAAATGACACTGCGTCATAAATCGAGCTGATGATTAGAAACTGTATATTGCAACTATGGCTTACCTGGGATGTACTGGCGACAGAAAACATATCTACGGTAATTTATAAATTATAGTATGGTACTCAGGATATACATTTACATCACATCCATTGCGCATGCTTTTTATTCTCCGAGGGGATTTTTTTTTCCTTACTTCAAGACAGTCATATTCAGCTATTAGTTAATACCTCGTCTAAAATAGTTTCGATGGAAACTGTATGGATTACACTGACAGCAGATCCATTGAGCATGCTTGTTGTATTTATCCCCTTCAGTGAGAAAACTCTCCACCTTCAGGCAATTTTCAGTAGTTTTAAATACCTCGCATTAAAGTCATGAAAGATGTTCCTTTCACTACGAATGGTCTAAATTTTGTCTTATTTGATCAAGGATAAAGTCCTTGTGCTGATAAGAGCAAAGGTGTATAGTCCTTGTGCTAAGTTAACCTCAATCCTATGACGATTTTCTTGTGTAATTCTTTTAATCTCCAGAGAACAATTTACCCGTACGCTACAAAAGATGTCTCAAATTGCATAACATCGTCCAGAGCCAACAATAATATATTAAAAGGGCTACTGTCGAAGGGGCTAAGAGGGCAGTGGTTTCATCTGAATAAAATCGTAATCAGAATTTTATACTGGGGACCTGCTCTCTGAAGGATTGATACATAAAGGCAGATACATTCTAATTGTAAAAAAAAAAAAAATGCATTTTTGTAATTGAGCTGGAGTGAAAGAGGAAGGAAACGAGAGTGGTTGAGTGGGTGGAGAGAATGATGAGTGAAGTAGGTTGGAGAGGGAGGGGAGGGGGACGGAGAGACAAGGGTGGGTGAGGGTGGCGGGAGACGAGAGAGAAAGCAGGGCGGGAAAGAGTGGGGAGAGGTGTTTAGGGAGGGAGGGGGTAGGAGTAGGGAGTGCGAGAGAGATGAAGCAGAGCGGGAAGGGGGTACTGTAGAAAGGTGCGGGGGCCTGGAGGGAGAAGAAGCAGCAGGGGGGGAGGGGGAGAAGGGTAGGTAGCAGAGACGATAAAGGAGGGGACGGAGGGTGAGGTGAAAGGAGAAGTGCAGGAAGGCAAGGGGGAAAGAAGAAAAGGGAAGAGGGAAAGAGGAAAGAGAGGGAGGGGGGCTGGAGGGGCAGGGGAAGGGAGAGATAGGGGCTGGAGGGGGAGGGGATGGAAGAGGTAGGGGCTGGAGGGGGTGGAAGGATAGAGAGAGCGTGTTGGAGGGGAAGGGAGGGAGTGTGGTTGTCGTGGCGGGAAATTTCATACTGTGCGCTCCCACCGAGTCGTCCAATCAACGCGTAGGATTCAAAACGGGCGCTAAGCTCGCGTCACCTCGTACCGTTACAACAGTGAAGGAAAGAGTGTTCTAAGAGAGCTATGTTTCTGTGGGAGTTACTATTAGAAACTGTTGTTACGTATTGTAGAATGTTAGTTACGACATTTCCAGTAATTAAAAAATGTCATGTAGCTGCTATTCGTGTAAAATTTATGTAACTACGGAAGCAATTTATACAACACCAGTAGTCTCAGGTACTAAACTTTTTTTTTTTTTTTTTTTAAATCGAGGCGAAGATGCACTTGACAGGTTGGTGATGACTGGCTGAATGCAACGTGTCCGAATAACATCTTTGTATTTCAAATCATTATCGGTAATGTGAATCGAAACTTACAGTACTATAATACAACGATATTATTCGGACACGTTGCATTCGACCCATCACCAACCTGCCAAGTACATCTTCGTCCCGGATATATATATATATATATATATATATATATATATATATATATATATATATATATATATTTTAACAAAGCCTTATATAAATCATATAGCTCGTGAATTTAATTGCCCATTTAACTTTGTATGGGCAATTAGATTAGCAAAGAATTTTATTTCTATATAGATCGAAAAAAATACCGCTCATGGATGTTGATTTTATTTGTGTAGTCCATTCATGTCTGAAAATATGTACTGTACAGTAGTCATTTGTGCATTCTGAGTTGTCTTCCATCACAACTAAAGTAAACTTCCATCGCTGTTAATATGAATTCAAAGCTATAGCACCCTATTTCATAACTCACGTGAACTCATTATAAATACATATCATACATGCAGACCACATGCAATTACACATGCTATAAATATACCATATTTTTGCTACAGGACTTACACGATGCTCACATTATGCCATTCATATCAGCATAAACAAAATATCTTTCACCACTTATGCCAAGTCACACTGCAGACACCACACCATATCACGTACACCGCATACACACCACACCATATAACACCACGCCATATAAACCACAAATAACCACACCACATAGTCACCATCATACATAAACCACACCATACCACTCATACACCGCACACCACACCATACCACTCATACACCACACACCACACCATACCACTCATACACCACACACCACACCATACCACTCATACACCACACCTCACCATACCACTCATATACCACACCTCACCATACCACTCATACACCACACCTCACCATACCACTCATACACCACGCACACCACACCATACTCATACACCATACTATATCACACCACACCACTCATACACACACCATACCACACTATATTACATACAGCACACCACATACACGAGTAAAGCATACCACACATACGAATATACCATACCACACACACCACACATCACATCGCACCGCACATACACCACACACCCAGCACCATACCACACATCATACCACATACACCACACCATACCACACACAATACCAAACACCACACCATACAACACAGCACACCATACCACACATTACACCATATAACACAAGCGTACGCCACACCACGCATACACCACATAAACCACAAAAATAATAACCATACCACATATAGTCCCAGCCATACATAAATCACACCATACTACACAGCACACCCTACCACACATGCACCAAACCATACAACACAACACCATACCATATACTCCACACCACATTCTTCACACCACACACACAACACCACATACTCCACACCACACCACACAGCCCACACCACACATACACACCACATACGCCACACTACACATACTCCACACCACACACACTCCACACCACACACACACACACACACACACCATATACGCCACACCACACTTACCACACCACACATACCACACCACACATACCACACCACACACACCACACCACACACACCGCGCCACACATACCTCACCACACACCACTCCACACATACCACACCACCTACACCATACCACACCACATGCCACACCACACCATACTACACCACACCACGCCACGTAACAACTCCCACCACACCACATCCACGACGCCACATACACCACACCACACCACATGCTGCAAGCCATACATACGCCACATCACACAACCGTACCACATACATCACACCACCAAATATCCATCACAAACACCACAGTGAGTAACTAAGCTATAGTGTGTGTGTGTGTGTGTGTGTGCAAGACGAAATGAATATACAAAAACAGGAGAAATTGGTAGTTTTTACCCTGACAGAACCAGTATTGCACGGTACGCTACGGTGAATAGTGGTACTGGGTCAAGAACTGCCTGTATAGACGATTTTTAGGTACCGGTACGATTTTATTCAAGTTAAGAAATTATTTGGCTTGGGATATAAATCGGCTTAGATTATCAATTGACTTGAGACGATTATATTCAGCTAAGATTATTATATTTAATTTAGGAGACAACAGTACTCAGCTTTGATTATTATATTGGACTTTGGAAACTATTATAGTGAGCATAGGAGAGTATAATATTTGAGACATTCGGCTTAATATTTAGCTACAGATACGATTTTATTCAACTTACAAGGCGGTTTTATGTAGCTTGAGACGATTTCTTCATAAGATATTATCATTAGGAGTGGCTGCCCGCCCCTTTTTTTGTTATTAATCCTTTCAGCCCAAGGACGTTTCATTTTATTCTTGCTACCCCCCAGAATTTTACGCATCTCAAGAGGCCTTTCATAGTGAAAGGTTTAATCTAGGTGTGTTATCTCACTAGACCTTGGGTTTAATCAGGGTTACATCCAGTTCGAAAATTTATTCTAGTCTGAATAAAATATCACGGTTGGGACAAGGGAAAAAAAAAAAAAAAAAAAGAATCGTCCTACTGCATATAATACTTAAGTTACTGTCACTGTGAGTTATCACAGTGCAGAAGGATAATGTTACAACAATGCTGGTATGAGCAACTAAAACTTTGTCTTGAGGAAGTATTTAAATGGGATCTTAAGCACTTTCAAGGATAAGCAAGTCTCCACAGCAGCCAACTCCTATCAGAAAGTTCTTCTTTGTGTGTTTTGCCAAGTATTCCCTCAAGGTTGTCTATGAAGTGTATGGTAGCAGTATGGGTAAGACAATGTATAAACTTAACTAACAATGATATATACAATTTAAGCTCGAAAAAGTTTGTAAATATAGGCCCACCAGAGACTTACAGCTCGTCCTATTGTCGTCTTTGGTTTTCCCGCCAAAGGGTTGACGCTAAAATGTCTGATATATATAAAAACAGTTTTCGAAATCCAAATTTTTGACTGGAAACTCAAACCTCCTTGTTGCCAGTCGAATTTCAACTTTAATTCTTGCTCCAGCCAAACGGTGCCACTAAGCCAATGGAATACCTCTTGTGGTCACCTGGCTTAACCCTGCTTTATATATATATATATATATATATATATATATATATATATATATATATATATATATATATATATTCTCTACCTAACCTTCCCCACGCTTCTGGGCAGGAAAGGACTGGACAATGGAATAACTGCCATACGAGAACAGTACATGCACCCAACACACACAAACGCACACCACTACATCGTTATACATAAATAGTACACTACGCACATACAGAACACCACAAAACACTACACCTCACGCATACAGTACACCATACCACACCTCACTTACACGACACCACACCTCACACATAAACCACACTTTACATACACTGCACCACGCCTCACACATACACTAAACCATACCTCATACACACTACACCACCCCTCATAACACTACACCACCCCTCATACACACTACACCACCCCTCACATATACACTGCACCACACAGTATACACTACACCACATCTCAGACATTACAATACACACACACACACACACACACACACACACACACACACACACACACACACACACACACACACACACACACACACACACACACACACACACACACACACACACACACACACACACACACACACACACACACACACACACACACACACACACACACACCATGCCTCGTTACACCTCACATCTCACTTACACCACACCTCTCCTTGCATACACCGCAACACTCCTCACAGACACAACACCTTACATACACTACACCACTCCTCATACACCACACCATTCCTTACATACACCGCACCATTCCTTACATATACAACACCACTCCTTACATACACCACACCTCTCCTTACTAAACCACACCACTCCTTACATACACCACACCACTCCTTACATACACCACACCACTCCTCACATACACCACACCACTCCTCACATTCACCACACCACTGGTCACACCACATAATTGCATCACACCACCTACATCATACGCACCACACCTACCCCACCCTACACATCACACACACCATACCAACACCACACCAAAGTACACCGAGTAAGATATGGAATTTCCGGTAGAATCTTAACTGAAATACCGACCCACTCAAATTCAAAGCATTCATATAGCTGTAGACAAAGAGTATTTGGTGAACATCAGTGTGATAAGATTTTATAATTTTATTTCGTGTCTTATTATTATTATTATTATTATCCATCCATCCATCCATCATCCAATCCTACATTGCCCAATGAGGAGCGTAGGAGCCCGGGGCTAGGCTGTTGGTCCCGACATTTAAGATGAGAGTGACCAGCCTGACTCATCCCTGAGTGGCATTACATGAGCAATCAACCCCAACCACCCCTTGGATATAAACTTTCATCGGCTCAATCCGATTGGATCACAGTAATTACCTACTAAACCATAAGGCGCCAAAATTTGGTTATATGGATACCACCCAGCGTAGTAATTGGTTTCCTAGTGTACAGGAAACCATTTGGGTTGTCACTCAGTGTAGAGTCACCCACAGGCAGAAGGAAGAGGAAAGAATGAAGGAAAGAAAGACAGAAGAGGGAGTGTAAAGTCACCCGTAGGCAGAAGGACAAGGAAAGAATGAAGGAAAGACAGACAGAAGAGGATGGAAGGAAAGAAGGATGGAGAAGAGGAAAGGGCAGACACCCGAGAGCAGCACTACATCGAGTGAGTGGATGGTGAGCACCCCCACCTACCACTAATTATTATTATTATTATAGTTACTTATTTAGTTTATTGTGATTACATCGGTTCACCAATTAAATCATGATAATCGCCTAGAGCTTCGTCGTCTTCATCCATAACTAGTTCACTTTCTCCACAAGTCTATCTCCACTCAGACTCACTGGTTGTTAACCTATTCCATTCTGCCCCAGCGAAAGTACCAGACTTTTTTTTTTTTTTTTTTTTTTTTTTTTGGTCTGCCTCATCCTCTCACTCCATCTCACTATCTCACATACACAGGGCTCTGCGTATCACACCTAACTACACGTCACTTCACACAAGATTTATGCACACTGTATCATTCACCACATACTCATCGCGCTACATATTGCACATTTGCTATACATGTATTTATCGCAAAATAACATCACATTATACTACATGCAGGCTACATCACACGTTCACCACACAATCATTACGTTACAGTTAAACATTCACATCACAGTCACCACACTTTCATGACTACACTTGCCATCATATCCACATCACATTTCTCTCTCTCTCTCTCTCTCTCTCTCTGTTAGACATATCTATCTGTATCTATCTGTCTGTCTAGTTATCTGTCTATCTATCTATCTATGTGTGTGTGTTAAAGTGTTAGGATTAGGATATAACTAATGTTTGGTACGGTTATGTAATTACTCATATCCTAAGACAGAGGTGAGTATAAATCAATCTGATATTATTCATTCTTTATTTCTGTTCATCATAATCATTGTCATCATCGTCGTCATATCGTGGTCGTCGTCGTTGTCATCACCTTGTATTACGTCACTTCATCCTTTAATAACAATTGCATGAGGAAAAAAATACTGCAATAGGCTGGTTGACTCACACAGACAGTTCCTGTGCAGGGGTACTATTAGGGTGTTGGGGGAGTAAGACGGACAGACAGACGAGGGCGTGGTAGGAGAGAAGCGTGTAGGGGAAGATGAGTATGTGAGGATAGGGACTGTGTACACGAGAAGCAAAAGACACAGCAGATGAGAGAGAGAGAGAGAGAGAGAGGGGGGGGGGTCTGCGAGAGAAAAAGAGAACGGAGTGTATATGTGAGAGAGACAGGGGGGGGGGGCGGGAGAAAGTGAGGAGGACACGTATTAGTTGTCACCCTGCTCATGCCAGCTCAGCAAAATTATCTGCTTCATCCGTCCACCTAGTTCCTGCCTTCCTGCTATCCTTATCTCATTCTAGTTGTTCAGTTACTCTTCTAGGAGTTGCCTAGCATGGGCCAACCGGCCTACTGCAGTAATCCTCTCTTCTTATGTTCTTCCTCACACTACACACAACATGGCTTAGGGATTCACACAACACTGCACATCACATCCTCACATACATCATTTAGCTCAAGCATCACACATACACAGTACAATCACTTCACAAAACATGTACTATACCGCATTGTGCTACAGATACTCATCACATCCACATCATCATTTCATATCTCAAACATAACATTACAGACATCACTACATAAAACATACTCATACACTACACTTCATACTTACAGTATTGCACATCCACATCACATTCACATCGCACTAAAAAACAAGCTCACATCACGAATTCACATCACCTACACTGCACCTACAGCACATCACATACAATATACTCGTCAAAATATGCTTCACATATACTCATCTCACTACACTTCACATATATACATGATATTCGTACAGCGCCGCACATTCGTACAGCGCCGCACATCATAATAGGTCTGCTCACTGCACATCCATGTACATCACACATGCAGGACATCACATCACATGCACATTACAACACGGCGCTTCACACATTCATAGTTCAATCTTGTCTCACTAATTACCCATCACGTACACACATCAGACTTCATCACATTCCACAACATTCATCACACTACACGTCACACTATACATCAAATATCACATCAGTGTTCATACGACACATCACATTTAATCACGCTATACATCACATATTCATCACACCACACTATAGATTATTATGAACCCTAATCACATTAAGCATCACCCATCGCACATTGCACGTCACACATTCACCACACACGCACGCAGACATTACACTCTCACATTAGTTACAGAACATATCACTTATCAGTCACATTTATTACATATCGCATTACACATCTGTCATTCTGATCACATTCTGGTCAGATTCTCCCTCTCTCTCTAAATGTCAGCTCTGTTTTAACTGATCCAGCTACATTGGTAACTCCTATCTTACACCACACCATACCACACCGTATCATGCCACACTACCTTGCCATCCCACATCATACCACACACCACCAAAACGTATTATATAACATTATTTTACCACGTCACATCATACCACACACCACCACAACATATACCACACTAACTTGTCATGCCATATCATACCACGCAACACCACACCATACCACTCTCAGACCGTATCTTACCATTCCATGTTACACTATACCAGCTGCCACACCACACCACACAACTACCGTGTTATGCTACAGCATATCATACCATGCTACACCACACTATACCGTTATATCACACGAAAGGTCACACCACACAATACCATTCACCACACTTTAGTACTAAACACAGTTCCATTCCGTGTCCTACACCACACCAAACACCATCACATGCCATGCTTTATAACACACACACACACACACACACACACACACACACACACACACACACACACACCACACCTTCATACCATACCATACTCACACCACACCACCGTCCAGATTCTCTCTCATACACCCCAAGAAATCACATACGCCACTCATACATGCACCATATCTAGCATATACATTCACCACATACCTACACCATGCATCACAAAAATAATACATACACCACTCATGCACATTATTCACCATATATAACGTAAGAACAGAAACTAACTACAGCAGGACGATCATTCCATATAAGGTAGCCACTGAGAAAGGGCATGACTCAGCAGGCAGAGTAGGAATATAAGAAAATAAATGCCACCATATTTACCATACTCACCTCATGTACACGCGTGCATAACATAATGTGCATACGTACTGACATGCGTGCATACAACTGCAAGTACATGCATAAATAAATACGTACATCACATATTTACAACACACGTTGACAAACTCATCCACATACACACAACAAGCACTGCTCACGTAAATACCAATCCCGCTTAACACACACCGCACACAAGCCATGCTTTCACATGCACACCACGAACACAATCCCCGCTTACACACGCAAACACCTTCCCGGCTTACACATACACCAGCCCTGCAAACACACACACACACACACACACACACAACCCGCTTACACACATACACACACCAGCACCGCATACACAATCCCAAGCAAACCCCACTTTCACCCGCACACACAAGCCCTGCTCACACACACGTCCCGTTTACATACACAGATAGCTTACGCACATACAGACCCCTCTTGCACACACACACACACACACACACACACACACACACACTGGCCTCACACAACACGAACACACAACCTCACAACGCACACATATCCACCAGCCTCACAACACATATACAGATACATCAGCCTTACACCACACACAAATACTCCAGCCTCACACCACATAAACAAATACTCCAGCCTCACCACACATAAATACTCCCTCACACCACACATAAATACTCCAGCCTCATAACATACAAACACACCAATCTCACACCACACATAAATACTCCAGCCTCATAACATACAAACACACCAGTCTCACACCACACATAAATACTCCAGCCTCACACCACACATAAATACTCCAGCCTCACACCACACATAAATACTCCAGCCTCACACCACACATAAATACTCCAGCCTCACACCACACATAAATACTCCAGCCTCACACCACACATAAATACTCCAGCCTCACACCACATAAACAAATACACCAGCCTCACACCACACATAAATACTCCAGCCTCACACCACACATAAATACCCCAGCCTCACATCATACAAACACACCAGTCTCACACCACACAAACAGACCAGCCTCTTATCACACAAACACACCAGTTTTACACCACACATAAATACTCCAGCCTCACATCACACTAACACACCAGTCACACCACACGTAAATACTCCAGCCTCACACTACACAGAGACACAACAGCCTCACTTCACACAAAAACAACAGCTTCACACCACACAGACACAACACACCTCACATCACACAGACAGACTCAACAGCCTCACATAACAGACAGACACACCGGCCTCATAATACAGACACACCAGCCTCTCATCACAAGCATACAGACATACCAGCATCAATTCACACACACACACACGCACACACCAGTCTTGCATCACATCATCTGCCATTCTGCCCTGCGCTGTTCTTTCTGCCTCTCTTTATAACCGCAGTCACAGGCTTGGGGACTTGTGCATTTTCCCACCCAGTCCCCTTCCCCCGTCATTCCCTTCCCTTCCCTCCACGTGTTTCCCGTCCAAGCACCCTTCCTTCCTTCTCCCCGCCAAAATTTTCCCGCCAGACCACACCCCCTACCCCCGCCCAAAGTCTCCCGCCAAAAATTTCTTCGTAAATTATGGTAATAGTCTAATGTTAATTCGTATGCAGTTAATATAAGGTAACATTATTATTATTAGTATTATTGTTTTTTATTATTATTCTCTGCTATCATTGTCTTTTTCCATTTGTTTAGTCACTTCTAGGAGCTGCCTAACATGAGTCAACTGGCCTACTGCAATCATCCTCTTCAAGTTAACTTAAATTATTTAAGAAAAATAATAGTTGACTTGCAGCACCTGGTGACGGATATAGCATTGTACAGAAATACGCAGTGTTCACTAACCACGTATTATTTCCATTAAGTGTGGAGTACTCATATAGCAGGACTCTGGTGTGCGGTATATAATAACGTGAAAAGAGAGAGAGAGAGAGAGAGAGAGAGAGAGAGAGAGAGAATCAAACCATATCCGTCAGAAATTTTCCTTCCAAAAACTCCCGCCATGAACTTCCCGCCCAAACCTCTTCCCCCGCCAAAAATCTCCCGCTCAAGCTCTCCCACTGACACACGTGGCCCTCCAGAGAAGACCTTTGTTTATTCATCATGACGCCGGGCATTTTTTTTTTTCCCCTTAAAGAAAATGGAGTTAAGGTTTCGAACGATGTAATAGTAAACAGGAAATTATTAGTTTTTACGGTTACATCAGCATATAATTAAAGCTAACACCTATTTCATTCAGCTAAAGGGAAATGCCATGAATTACAGAGTTAAGAATGACATTTTTAGTTAATACATTACTCGTAATATCCCTGGATGATATTATGGAGCTTAGATATCCATTTATTCGACATTGTCATGTGTTTTCAATAATTTTAATTTGAACCTCCCAAAGTTTATAGGGCATTTTGAAACTCGATTTCTGTCCTTTATTTATAATTATTTGAAATACACACACACACACACACACACACACACACACACACACACAACTGACATGCCATATGCTGATACAAACTGATAAGGAAGAACAGAACACGGAAGAGACCTATACCTTGACACACACACACACACACACACCTGGTATGGTGCCTTCTAAGCCCATGAGAATACGACCGTCCTAATCCCAGACTTGATCCAGGGTGGCCGTGACGGAAATGCCACCCGTGGGATGTGTAATTACTAAGGATCTAAAACTATTTCCTATAGCCAAGGAGGTCTCAGGCTCCCACTACTCAAAGCTGAATAAAATCGTCTGGCATTAGCTGGAGTAGAATAGTGGAGTTGTTCCGACCATTAGCGGTTATTGATGACTACATTATTGACATTCAGGCTCCTGTGACTAACTCGCAGCTGAACAAAATCATCTTACGTTGACGAGTAGAATATTCGAGTGGTACCGACCATGAGCGGATAAAGAAAAAAATGCACTAGAAAATAATAAAAATAAAAATATTGGTTAGTTCTCATTAGAATTTTTTTTATAGTATTTCTCACAAATGTTTCACCAGTTTGTTTATAAAATGTGGTAGCTGTGACTGAAGAAAAAGTCTTAGGTGCACTTTCATTATTAGTTTGTAAAGTGCATAGTAGCCTTGGGTGAAGAATTTAATATAGACATGGAATCATATACACAGCATTGATACTCACTCGTTTAGCTGTTAAGTGTTCGGTAGCTGCGTAAACGAAAGCAAAATTATAAACACCTATACACATTAATATTCACTCTGGTTATGAAGTGTACGGTAGTTGTGCGAATGACGAAATATAAACAGTCAAGCTTATATTTAACTTAAGCTCAACAGATTTGCAAATACAGCTTGTCTCATGCAGCCTTCCCTTCCTTAATGCTTCTTAAACCCACCAGTGGTCACTGCTTGTTCACGTGTGTGTGTGTGTGTGTGTGTGTGTTCTCGTAGTCTAGTCACATTCTTTGACAGGAGCGCCGTAATGGTCAAACCGGTCTACTGTTGTGGTCCAGTTTCCTTATGCATGTATATTCGCTGATTTGCTTATTTGCTTGCATGTGTGAGAGTAATGTTTCGATCTGTAAGTAGTGATGACCAGGAGAGAGAGAGAGAGAGAGAGATTCCGCCCGACCATGTTAGCAGATGTCTGTTCCCTAGAATTAACATAACGAGTCCCGATACTTGAGGGACGTCTTTCTCGTAGACTTAGGAGGCTCCCCAGCACCTCTTCCTTACCAATTTATTGCTGCATATGGGACGTTTAAAATCCCCATGTATGTTTCTGTTTATCCTTCCATATGGCACTTTTGTTAGTTTCTTTTACGCTGTTAATTTCCTTTGCCAGTTTATTCCTTCATATGGAGCATTTATAATTCTCTTGTATGTTATTATTTTCTTTATCAATTAGCCTTGTAAATGGCACTTTTATCTTTATTAATTTTCCTTGCCAGTTTAGGTGTAAGGCACGTTTATCTTTTTCCTGTATGCTATTGCTTGCCTTGCCAGTATATCTCTGCATGTGGTACTTTTGTCTTTAGCATCTTGGTATAGTCCTTGGAAGTGTACCTCTGGATATGGTACAGTACTTGTATTATTCTACAATATGTTTTCTTCCTTTCCAATTTATTTCTGCCCACGGCCCATTGATTAGTCTCTAACAGTGTTTTCTTTTTCTTTTCTATATTGCATTAATGAAAAACTACAAACACCATGTGAGAAGATATTAACTCAGCTGAATATGTCTGGCGCACGTGTTAGCTAGAATAGAAAATAGAACTGTTTTGACCTTGAAAGGGTTAATGGTGATGGAAATAAACCTACCCCCAGGCTGCTGTGACCCACTCTCGGCTGAGAAGTATAACGAGTTAATAAATATAATATACCGAGGCCAAGATAGATATATTCCTTCAAAACCGTTTAGAACTAACAATTCAGAACCAAGATGGTTAAACAACAGATTAAAATCTCTCATAGGCCAAAGGAAAGGAATATATAGAAAAATAAAACGTGGAGAGGAACACTTACGTAACCGGTACACAATTTTAAATAGAGAAGTAAAGAGGGAGATAAGAAAAGCAAAGAGAAGTTATGAAATTAAGGTTGCAAGTGAATCAAAAGTAAACCCCAAGGGTTTTTATCAAATGTACCGAACGAAAAATAAAGATAGGATAGGACCACTCAGAACAGAATCAGGTGACATTACCAGTGAAGATAAAGAAATGTGCTCCATCCTAAATAATTATTTCATATCAGTATTCACCAAGGAAAATCTAAGCCTGGTCCCTCAAGCAGCAAATATTTACCATGAGAATACGGAAAATATTCTTAGTAAAATAACCATTAGTAAGGAGGACGTATTGAAAGAAATTAACAAGTTAAAACCTCAAAAATCGCCAGGTCCGGACGATATATATGCAAAAATTATAAAAGAAACCAAAGAAGAATTATGTCAGCCACTTTTAACGTTATTTAATGACTCTTTAAGTTCAGGAGAAGTTCCAGAGGCGTGGAAAACCGCAAACGTAGTGCCCATCTTTAAAAAGGGTGATAAATCAGCTGCGTCGAATTATCGTCCGATAAGTCTAACGTCAATAGTAGGAAAAATGTTAGTCAATTTTGGCAAATAAGATTAGAGAACACTTAGAAAGATTTAATCTTATAAACGAAAGTCAGCACGGATTCAGGCAAGGACGATCCTGCCTCACAAATTTGTTGTCATTCTACTCGGAGGTCTATGAGGCAGTAGATAGCGATAAAGCTTACGATGTTATTTATCTGGACTTTAGTAAAGCTTTTGATAGAGTCCCACACGAAAGGTTAGTTAGAAAGGTTCGAGCACACGGTATAGACGGCGATATCTTAAAATGGATAGAATCCTGGCTGAAAGGACGAAAGCAGAGAGTATTAATAAATGGAACTAAGTCGGACTGGGGATTAGTAACTAGCGGTGTACCACAGGGTTCAGTACTCGGTCCCTTATTATTTATCATATATATAAATGATCTAGACTTAGGAGTCAATAGCAGAATCAGCAAATTTGCCGACGATACAAAAATAGGGCGTATCATTAACTCGACTGACGATTGCCATTACTTACAAAAAGACCTCGATACATTGTCCAAATGGTCTAAAACTTGGCAAATGGAATTTAACGTTGAAAAATGTAAAGTACTTAACGTAGGCAAGACCATTGGAGATACTAAATACAGCTTAGATAACAAAGAAATTAGCAAATCGGAATGCGAGAGAGATCTAGGAGTTATGATTAGTAACGACCTTAAACCTAGGCAACAGTGCATTAATGCGAGAAATAAAGCAAATAGGGTCCTAGGATTTATTTCGAGAAGCGTGAGCAATAGATCATCTAAAGTAATACTGAAACTTTATCTAGCATTAGTAAGGCCACATTTAGACTACGCAGTACAATTTTGGTGTCCTTACTATAGAATGGATATTAATTCGTTAGAAAATGTACAGAGAAGAATGACTAAAATGATACATGACGTCCGGAACCTGTCATATGAAAACAGACTGAAAAGACTAAATCTGCATTCGCTAGAGAGGCGTAGAGTAAGGGAGACTTAATTGAGGTTTTTAAGTGGATGAATGGTATAAATAAGGGAGATATTAGCAAGGTACTTAAAGTGAGCATACAGGATAGAACTAGAAATAATGGTTTCAAACTAGAAAAATTCCGTTTCAGAAAGGAAATCGGTAGAAATTGGTTTGGTAATAGAGTAGTAGACGAATGGAATAAGCTACCTAGTAAAGTAGCTGCTGCCTCTTCCATTGAGAGTTTCAAGCATAGGCTAGATAAGCATATGACAAATAAGGGGTGGATATAGAATAAAGAAAATATTATAACCAATACTAATTCAAAAATAAATTTTCTTTTCAGGTTACACTATGATAGTCTCTATTCTCCTTTCACACTTTCCTGTAAAATGTCCACGCCAGTTTTTCTATACGGCGTGGTGTTCTTTCTGACTTTTTCCTGCCGGCTTCGGCTGGAGGGTTTGGAGGGCGGGGGAGAGCCTTCTTCTTTGCTATCCTTATCTCATTCTAGTAGTTCAGTTACTCTTCTAGGAGCTGCCTAGCATGGGCCAACCGGCCTACTGCAGTTATCCTCTCTTCTTATGTTCTTATGTTCTTATGAATAAAAGCGTTTGACCGCGGCTTTGGCTTGTGAAAATACCAGAGTTGTCCCGACCATATAGCCTAGGGCGGCCCATAATAAGCATTCCACTAGAAACTCACGTGGTAGTATCTTATGTACTGCAGGGACAGCTCACTCGGCTAATGTGGGCGTATTTGTGACAGTGAGTGTAGTTTATAATTAATGACACATGACAGCTTATGATAAGACACTGAGCCGTCCCCGCCAATCACGAGAGTTATCAAGTGGAGTGGAAGTGGAGCGTTATAATTATATGGGCCACCCTATATAGTATAAATGCCTCTAACAGGAGAGCGGTCTGGGAAGCCCTCTAAGCTCACCCACCCATGTGAAAGGACTCAAATTCTCCCGCTCAAACTACCTCGCTCAGATCTCCTGTCTCTCGCTCATACCTCCCTCTCAAACTCGGCAGCTCACTCTCCCACCCCAACTCTTCCGCCCCAGCTCACTCTCTTTCAGACTCCCGCTCAAACTTTCCAGCTCAAAATCTCCCGCTCACCCTTGCTTTGACTCCTGCTCAAAATCTGCTTAAACTCTCCCACTTAAACTCTCCCGCCCAAACTCTCCCACTCATACTCCTGCTCAAACTCTTACCCAGATTCTCCCGCTCAAAATCTCCCGCCAAAGCTCTCCCGCTTAATCTCGTCTATAACGATGAAATTAGTGCTAGCTTCAAATAGTGGCTGAGATAAGTCCTACTGTAGTGAGTGATAAGGTGATAAGCTTGGGGGGTATAAAATGTCAAAGTTCGGGTGATACGGTAAAAGATGGGGAAACGACAATATTTTGTTTATATTTTATTTGATGTAGTTTTCTCGGTGCTTTTTCTCATTTTCTTTGATTCTTTTTTTATCCCGCCTCATCCTATGTTTCATTTGGGAATTCTGGGGTAGTGATGTTATGGTGGTTATGAACTTTTGCATGGCGAATCAGTTATTTGTTTGAACTTATACTTTCGTACACTCGTGACCAAAGTATACCAATTTATACTCTTCACGCGCTTAATAACCCCTTCATCATATATTGATTATTTGTATTAGCATGGGTAGATGTTAGTTTTTTTTTTTAATTCTTATTTCTGCTACGTGACATTTACTTTCTCACGTTAATAAAGTTTTTTTTTTTTTTTTTTTTTTTAACAAACTGGGTTTCCATTCTCAGCATAAGTTGATGAGGGTGCCTTTATATTTTTTACCTTATGTGACAAAACCGATATACATATTTTTACGTATCGTCCATCCCTTTCTTTGAACATTCTCAGGCTAAGGCAAAAACATAGACTAGTTCATTTGGCTTTATTGAATATCTTTTCAACTTTTCACTAGACTTCCGATTCAGTCTTTTGTTAAGCGTTACTATGCCATTTGTTATTTTTAACTGCAAATATTGATAAATTATAATTAACTATTATCTTGGAGTTACTCTCTCTCTCTCTCTCTGCATATAAAATCAACATTTTATGTAGATTTATTTCTATAAAAAGTCTATACGGTTTTATGAATTATTAGAATTTGAGGAAAAGCCTTCCGACTGTTCGTCTGCCCCCCCCCTTCTCTCTCTCTTTCTGTGTCTGTCTGTCTGTCTGTCTCTCTCAACATTATGTTTTTCGTATGAATGTGATACATTCCTTAAAGAATAATGTTTTATTTTCTCTAGTGTCGACTTTTTTTCTACACCACCTTTGAGGTAAAAGTCAAGGCGCGTTTTTTTTTTATAGAGGTTTCCCCAGGAGGCCTAATCCTCTCTCTGATCTTTAATCTGAAAACTCATCATCAGAACTTTCTGCGATGTTAAGCGAATCCACAAAATGATCGACCGCTACATCTTGTTGTCCATCTTCTTCTTGAAGGTGTTCAGCATGTTGAACTGCCTGCATCCAGTTGCGTGGCGTGACGTAACTCAAAGCTTCCTTAACAAGAGGTTTTAGATCGGCCATTTTAAAGGTGTTCTTCTTGGCTATGTAGGACTTTACTTGAGCCCAAATGAGCTCAATAGGGTTGTATTGGCAGTGGTGAGGTGGTAACCTTAGAACCCTATGCCCTGCTTCTTCTGCAATTTTGTCAATGCGATACTTTTTGCCGACAGTAAATTTCTTTGCAAGTTCGTATAGCTCTACTTTTAGCAAGTCATCACTGGGCTGAACACCCTTCTTCTCAAGCCAGTCCTTTAGGTCTGCTTTCCTCCAAGAAAAGCTTGGCACATGTTCAAGTTGTACAGAATGGTAGGGAGCGTTGTCCATGACGATTATCGAGTTGGGTGCAATGTTAGGCAGCAACTGATTCTTGAACCATTCTTCAAAAACCGTAGAATTCATCTGCTTGTGATAATCTTCGTCGTTTTTAGCTTGAAAAATTAATTCAGCATTGTTGACGAAGCCATCTTTCGTTCCCGCGTGCAGAATAATGAGACGACTTCCTTTTCCAGTGGGTGGTTGTATTCCTGTTGTTTCTCGAGATTTAGCGTCTGTCACGCATTGTCCAACAGTGTAGTTCTGGTTGACCCAGGTGTCATCCAGATAAACAATGTTCTGGAAAGACTGTTTAAGATGCCGCATTTCTCGCAAGAATCGGGTTCGAGCAGCAAGAACATCACTCTTTTCCAAAAGGAATTTGTGGCCATCAGCTTTTTCATACTTGAAACCAATCTCCGTAAGAATCTTGCGCAGGGACTCAATGCATCCATTGAAAGACATATTTTCCTTAAGTTCTTCCTTTATCTTATGCAGTGTAGGGATCTCCTTCCTTTCATAGAATCCTAAGACGGTTCTTCTCACCACACGTTTGTCGAAGTCGTCTAAGTTAGTGACAGTTGCAGAGCGCTTCATTGCTGGTGAGAATACAGGCTGTTCTGGTGATTTTTGTGTAATGCAGGCTTGATTGAAGGACGAGCCGATTCGTCTGACTGTTACTTCACTCACGTTGGTGGCTTTTGCTGTTCGGGCAACAGCCTTTGAGAGATCAATTATAGGTCCTCTGTTTGCTTTCTCTTCTAAGAAGTACTTATTTACGCTGTAAGTAAGTTCTTTTTCTGGACTGTGGACTAGACGAGGGCGAGTATAGTCGCGACAGCGAGAGGTGGCGGAGAAGCGCCTCCCTCAGGGAGGACTGAGGAAAAGGCTTTCCTTCTCTCGTCCCTGATTGGCCTACGATGATGGGCGCTTATATTTCCCTCATAGTACCGTCACCAAATTGATCGCCATGGTTCGAAGTTTTATTTATTGCTACAGCAGTTAATATGTGTACACAGACTATTACCTATGGTATATCACAATACATACAGGTGTGCATGTTGATATTCTAGAATATGAAAGTCCAGCCAAAAATATTTAAGGAGTAAAACATTAGAAAGGACAGGATAATACTCATCATAGCCAAAATCAGGGAAGGGGAGAAAGAGAGAGAGAGAGAGAGAGAGAGAGAGTGAGCGAGTGAGTGAGGAGAGAGAGAGAGAGAGAGAGAGAGAGAGAGAAGAAGAATACAGAAAGAGACACACGTGTGCTTTGAGGGAGTGGTACGAGTAATGACAAGATCAGGTCCACCGGGACATACTCGTCAATCCTAAGCCCCTTTCTTCTCTCCCCTACCCCGTCGCTCCGGAGGGTGTACATGCATGCATTCAGACATATTTATACATACAGTGTGTATATATATATATATATATATATATATATATATATATATATATATATATATATATATATATATATATATATGGGAATTAAGCAGTGAGTGTACACAATCATAAAATAATCTATGTAAGCTTTGTCTTGTCCCTTTAATGCACTGGACGAAACTTTTGAAATAATTCTTTTGTAAAATTCTCATGCTTGTGAATCACAGCTATTTCTCTCAGAAAAACCATAAAGGAGGATTTATGTACCATATGATTGGGAAATATTCATTCAGAATAAACTGGCTTAAACCAACACGAACAGGAGCATCGCTCATTGTGAAAACATTGTTCACCTGTGTCAAGATTCTTTTTTTTGATCGATTGAACGCAGGTATGCTAAGTTTATATTTTAGAATAAAGCATTAGAATGGCCATACAATATACATCTCAAGCCAAAAGCAATGCATTCCGTCGGACAAGCAGACAAAGCAGCTGGAAGGTGAGGTGAAGAGTCAAGATGCAAAATACAGAGGAAACAAAGGCAAACATTCTCTGAGGCTCACACTGCGCTCACGTCCCTGGGGATTGTCATGGAGGGCTGAAGGGAATCACAGGTCACAAGATCCACCTGTCCATACTTGCCACTCCTTAACCCTTTCTTCCCTATGTTGCTCTCTCTCTCTCTCTCTCTCTCTCTCTCTCTCTCTCTCTCTCTCTCTCTCTCTCTCAACACACCACAACAAAATGTAACCAAAATAGTATATATATATATATATATATATATATATATATATATATATATATATATATATATATATATATATATATACGTGGAGGGATTGCATATACCAGTAATGACTTTATTGACGTGGAACAGTGTTCAAGTCCTGTGAGAGGGGGGCGCTCGCGCGCGCGCGCGCGCCCCCACCCCCACCCCCCCCCACACACACACACACACACACACACCAGAATATATTGTCCCTTGAGAATTAGCCTCCCTCCTCAGGTCACACACACTCTTGGCTGCCTTTCATTTTAACTTCCTTCCTTATGTATTATGAAACTTATTTCTACATCAAATCCTTTATCAATACCCCTCTAATGTTTCCTTTTTTCACTCGTGAGAGAGAGAGAGAGAGAGAGAGAGAGAGAGAGAGAGATGGGTTGAAGGGGGGAGGCTGGTGCAGTACATTTAAGGTTATTAAATTCGGCGATGAATTACGGATGACTTGATGAGCCTTATAATGGGATACTGACTGCATAAGTACAGCATGATAAATACAGTATTTTCCTTTGTATTTCAAGACCATGAAAAAAGAGATTATAAAATATAATGAAAACACATCACAACAAAATGTTAGAAAAAACGTACATACATACATATATATATATATATAGAGAGAGAGAGAGAGAGAGAGAGAGTAGCACCAGGCAGGTGACGATGTCTTTCCAGATTAGACGATACACCTGTACTGGTCATCAAATGGACTCCTAACCTCACTCACGCACCTCCCACTCCACCATCCACCAATCACAGAGATTCCAGTGGGAAGAGAGTGGGATGAGCTTCTCCGCCACCTCTCGCTGTCGCGACTTTAGTAGGGGTAGGAGCTTCCATCTTGGGTGGCGGCCAGAGAGGAAGTGACCTGTGGATTGACACGGTCAGTCTGACTGTCACCTGACCCATCCTTGCTGACTCACCCTACTATAAACGGAAAGCAACGGTGCCAAGTGTTGTGGTATTTATAAAAAAAATTATTATTAAAAAAACAGACATTTATAACACTATACAGCCTTATTATATATATATATATATATATATATATATATATATATATATATATATACATATATATATATATATATATATATATCTACACATATATATATATATATATATATATCAATATATATATATATGTATACACTGTAAATAAATTTCATTTAGAAGTTGTAAATAGCTGATGTGAGATAAAGAGGTGTGTGTTGGTACAGATTTGGCAGAGAGGCGGCCACGTGAGGGACAACGTGCAAACGATCTCGATATTTTAGAACATAAGAACATACATAAGAACATAAGAAGAGAGGATAACTGCAGTAGGCCGGTTAGCCCATGCTAGGCAGCTCCTAGAAGAGTAACTGAACTACTAGAATGAGATAAGGATAGCAAAGAAGAAGGCTCTCCCCCGCCCTCCAAACCCTCCAGCCGAAGGGAGGTGGAGAAGGGTGATGATTTCTCACTATACTTTCCCAGCTCAGCCACGACTAACTCATTATATTAATGAGGGTCCGTATTCATAAAAAAATCGCAGTCATTTTATAGATAAAGTTCTCCAAAGCCGTTGAAGTATTTTTCATTATTTTGCCTTGACTTATATTTCACTTCATTATTCACGTATTGCTATGAGTGAAGATAAAAGTATAAACAAGAAATATCGTACACAGCGTAGGCAAAAAAAAAAAAAAAAAAAAAAATCCCCAGATAGATCCCGCCAAACCCCCCTCCTGAACCTCCCGCCAAAACCTTCCTCCTGAACCTCCCGCCAAAACCATCCTACTGAACCTCCCTCCAAAACCTTCCTACTGAACCTCCCACCAAAACCTCCCCCCTGAAACTCCCGCCAAAACCTCTCCCCTGAATCTCCCGCCAAAACCTCTCCCCTGAATCTCCCGCCAAAACCTCCCTCCTGAATCTTCCGCCAAATCCTCCCTCCTGAATCTCCCGCCAAAACCTCCCTTCTGAATCTCCCGCCAAAACCTCACTTTTGAGCCTTCCCTCTGAGCCTCTCGGCGATTCTCCCGTTTCCCTCATGAATTACCCACTATAACTCCAGCCAAAACATCTGCCAGTACCCTCAGCTCCACACTGAGTCATGCTTAGAGTTAGATGGCGCAAAATTACTTATTGAATTGAATTTATATTTTCATAGAAAAAAAAAACCACGAACAAAAGCTGAGGAAATATTTTGTACTCCAGTCTCTACTTAAACTAGTTTTCAGCCTTTCGTGAGGAACTATTTAAATATATTCAGAAAATAGTTTGTTCAAAATTATTCAGTATATAATAAAAGGTTAGTATTGAAGTTAAGAAGATAGTTATCTCTGGGATGTTATTTACGTTAGTTATGAATACAATAATTACTGAATGTTAAGGAAAAAGTCAATACTGAATAGTAGCACAGGGTGATGAGTTGGCGCCAAATTGAAGTTTTCCCACAGACCGTCACCATGGCTTCTCCGGCAACGCGAAGCCTATCTATACCCCCTCCCCCCATGCCCCACTGTCCCTGTTTCCTTCATGCCTCCTCCCTCTCCCTTTTACCCTCTCCCACTACCCCCCTGCTTCCCTCTCTCTTGCCACGTCCCACATACTCCCCTCCCATCGGAACATTCCCACTTAAGCCTTCCCCTCCCGCCTCCCCCTTAATTTCCTCTCCCCCCACCACCACCCTCACCCTTACAGTCCCTCGTCCTCTTCCTATAGTTCCCACCTCCATGCTCGTCCTTACCACCTATACCATCCCTACCTTCCCCCATTCCCCCTCTCGCTCACCACTCACTATAATACGGCAATACAGAAACGTGGCATACGTATTTTAGTGCTTAAAAAAAAAAAAAAAAAATAGGCACTTTTATTGGCTTTTACCGTAGTTCTGGGGTGGGTAATAATGTCACAATTATGATTATAAGATAATGTGCAGGAATATAAGTAAAAATATGCCAATTTCTTAGTAAAAAAAAAAGATAATACATTAAACCCTCGTGAGCGGCAGCACTCACACAGACCCAGTCTGACTCAGCAGAGCTTCCTCGTGTGACTCGTGTCACTTTCCTTTGTATCCTTGACACAGACAGGATGGAAGCTCAGCCAACCCACTCCTCGCATCTACATAGTCAAGCTAAAGAAACTGTCTTCAACGTAAGGCAGTAGTTTCAGGAGGAGGAGAATGGAGGAATTCTTGATGACATTTCGAAGGCTACTTGTCGGACAGCTGCAGCAACGAGAATCAGCAAAAGAACGGTTGAAAGAATCTGCAAAGCTGCAAGAGATAATGAGGAAAATCAGTCTCCCAAGTTTATGTCGCCCAAGAAAAGGCAACGTGCAGCACCCATTACGGATTTTTTTGATAACTTCAGTGAAGGTGTGCTGCGCAGAACAGTTTTAAATTTTTATGAGAGGAAAGAAATCCCCACACTTGAAAAAATTCATGAGGAAATGAAGACTAACCTTTCCTATCCTGGCAGCCGTGAGATATTAAGAAGGGTTCTAAAGAAAATCGGTTTTCATTATGCAAATGTTGATGGACGGAGATTCCTAATGGAACGCAATGATGTAACATATGCACGGTGCAAGCTCTTGGGAGAAATGAAGGCACTTAGAAGTTCGGACAAAAACATCATTTACTTAGACGAGACATGGATTAATCAGAACTACACGGTTTCCAAATGCTGGGTAGACACCAATGCAGAAAAGGCTGTAGGAGAGAGGGTGCCCACAGGTTTTCCAGGCAAAAAATGTCGGCGATTATCATGATCAAATGAATGCCGACACCTTTGAAAAGTGGTTTCAGACTCAACTGTTACCTAACATTCCTCCATCTTCAATTATTGTGATGGATAATGCATCATATCAGTCAAGGGAAATACATAAGCCTCCAACTTCTGCAAGCAGCAAAGCTACAATCAGAGAATGGCTGGAGAAGAAGGGTGTAACAGTGCCAGAAGGCCTCCTCAGGGCGGAACTCATGCACCTTGTGACTCGTCACATCGCAGATGCCGATACCAATTTCGTGATTGACAAGACGGCCTCAGAGCACGGACATAGAGTTGTACGCCTACCCCCTTACCACTGCCAATATAACCCAATTGAACTGATTTGGGCACAGGTTAAAGGCTGTGTCAAAAAAGAATACATTTCAGGACTGCAGATTTGAAGCCACTCGTCCATGAATCAATTAACAACATTACAGCAGAGAACTGGAAGAATGCTGTCAGGCACGCAGAAAAACTGCAAGATGATGATGCAAAGAGAGATGTGGTGATTGACCAGTTCCTTGATTCTTTCACTGTCACTCTTACATCTGATGAGGATTCATCGTAACTCTTCTGTGCGAGATAGAGGAATAGGCCTGTTGGGGACACCTTAAAACGCGCCAAGGCTTTTACCTTCCGGATGGTGTGGAAATAAAGTCAAATTTACAATATGTACAATAAAATGCAAAAGCAAATAACCAAAATGTATCCTAAAATACTATAGATGAGAGAGAGAGAGAGAGAGAGAGAGAGAGAGAGAGAGAGAGAGAGAGAGAGAGAGAGAGAGAGAGAAAGGCAGGCCAGGGGCAGTGTAGAGTGCATTATCAGGCTGAGGGTGAGGGAGAGATGGAGGGAGGGAGGGAAGGAGAGAGAGAATAAGAACATAAGAAGAGAGGATAACTGCAGTAGGCCGGTTGGCCCATGCTAGGCAGCTCCTAGAAGAGTAACTGAACTACTAGAATGAGATAAGGATAGCAAAGAAGAAGGAGAGAATGATAGAATTAAAACAAATAATGGCGCCGCAACAGCGAGGTCATCTAGCGCCATATGTAAAACAATAATAAATATTTTTAAGTATAATTACATATAATAAAAACAGAAAATAAAGAAATGAAAACACAAGTTTATAAGTCACTCATAAAAGAAACAAAATTCCCCAGGGTGACGCACACCTCCACCCAGGAGAGTTGTTTTAAAACCTCTGTTAATGTCTGTGTCTTTGCTGTGTACAGCCAGAAGAGTATGCCTGTATTCATAAACTTTGTAGCGTCTAAGCTGCGTATAAGATTGCCGGTTTATGGTCATATTTTCAATCATGCAGCTAACAACGACTTCGCAAGCAAAGCACAGTGGTATTAAAGAGAAAGAATAAGACGATGAACGCTGATTAAAAAAAAAATAAATAAATAACTTATGAAGACTACCTTTTCATTATTTGAAGATATGAAACATTTTCATAGTGAATGAAAACAGGAATATCCGAAATTTTAATCAAGCCAGTGTACAGTGAGGAGAGGAAGACCAAAAAGGAAGTGGAAAGTGAAAGTACGGGAGGGAGGGCGGCGTAGAGTGGCGGCGGGGGGGGGGGGATATGGAGTAGTGGTCAGTTTTTTTTTTATTAATTATTAACTTTGGGTTTAAATGTTTTATTTGCAGATGGCTAATGAGAGCATACGGAAATGTAACCTACCGTACCGTAACTGCTTGACTCTCTCTCTCTCTCTCTCCTCCTCCTCCTCCCAGGTGCATTGGGAAACATTCTACCCTATTGCTCAAACTCCCTAATCTTACAATCCCATCTGTCTTAATCCTTCCCACTGCCTTCGTTCCTAAATCCCTTAATTGATCTATTTTTAATCTAAGTGTCCCCACACCTTTTAAACCATTTACCTCTCTGTCACTATTCTCCACCATATGTATCAACTTGTATTATATTGTGTATAGAACTTTCATACTGTATGCTGTAGTACTGTATAATGTATAAGAATACCCACTGTTTAGTGGAAATAAAGTTTTATTATTATTATTATTATTTCTCTCTCTCTCTCTCTCTCTCTCTCTCTCTCTCTCTCTCTCTCTCTCTCTCTCTCTCTCTCGCTCGCTCGCTCGCTAGATTTTGTTATGTGTCATCCATGGTTTTTTACTTCCATTTTTATGTATGGATTATAATTTTGACTTTATTTCCGCACCACCCTTGAGGTAAAAGTCACGGCGCGTTTTTTTTATAGAGGTTTCCCCAATAGGCCTAAATCCTCTTGGTATAGAGTCCTTTAAGATCATTCGTCTTCATCAGAAGACGTGCTGATGACGAAGGAATCAACGAAGTGATCAATAACCACATCCCTCCTGGTATCGTCAGCTTGTAGTTTTTCTGCATGATTTACAGCATTTGTCCAGTTTTCCGTTGTGATGCTATCTATTGCTTCACTGATTAGCAATTTTAAATCGGCATTCCTGAATGTATTTCTTTTTGCCGCGTATCCTTTAAGTTGAGCCCATATCAATTCTATTGGGTTGTATTGGCAATGATATGGGGGGAGTCGTACAACCCTATGCCCGTGACTTGAGGCCATCATGTCGATAACATAATTGGTATCAGCGGCAGAGATGTGTTGCGCCACGAGCTGCATCAGTTGCACTTTCATTAGACCGTCTGGTACCTGTACTCCCTTCTCTTCCAGCCACTGCTTTATCGTTGCTTTATTGCTGGAGTTAGTTGGTGGCTTATGAATTTTCCTTGAGTGGTACGATGCATTATCCATCACAATAATTGATGATGGAGGAATGTTGGGTAGGAGTTTGTGTTCAAACCATTTTTCAAACTTATCTGCATCCATTTGGTCATGATAATCCCCGACATTTTTTGCCTGGAATACCAAGGAGCATTCAGGAACGAGTCCACTCCTGCTTCCGGCATGCAGGATTATCCAGCGGCCCCCTTTGCCTGTTGGTTGCTTTACTCCAACAGCCTTTTCTGAGGTGCTGTCTATCCAGCATTTAGAAACCGTGTTTTGATTAATCCAGGTTTCATCCAAGTACACAATATTTTTACCATTTCTCGAGACTGTCTTCATTTCCTTCAGGAAGTTGTATCTTGCAGAAATTACATCACTGCGTTCCATCAAAAATTTACGGCCATCAACTTTCGTAAACTTAAACCCTATTTTCTTCATGACTTTCCTTAATGTTTCGCGGCTGCCAGTGTAGGAAAGTGTATGCTTTATTTCCTCGTGGATTTTTTCAAGTGTAGGAATTTCTTGTCTTTCATAATGGCTTAATATAGTCCTGCGTAACACACTTTCATTAAACTCATCAAAAACGTCAGCAACAGGAGTTTGACGCTTTCTTTTCTTGGGAGAGTTAAACTTTGGAGAGGTAATTTCTTCATCATTTTTTGCTTATTTCCGTATTTTCTCTATCGTTCCTACAGAAACATTTGTTGCTGCAGCTGCTCGATGCAATGCCCTTGAAAGATCACATAAAGGTGCCCCATACTGCTTCTCCTTTATGCAAAATTCGCTCACGTTAAATATAACTTCTTTAGCTTGACTATGAAGGTGTGAGCGCTGTAGGGCCGCCATGACTGTACGCGAGTGGCTATGGATGATAAATGAACTGTAGGGGGTTGGTGACCTCTCATAGCGTACACACAAACACGTGTCGCGTGAGTGCTGCCACCCCAGAGCTGTTTGATATATTTATTTTAATTATGAAAGGATCGCCTCTTCCCACTTTTATCCCTTCAAATTTTCTTGCAATTATACTTGCTAAATTAATTAGCAATGTTAGAAGTGTTGGGGAAGTAAATAATAATTAGAATATTTTTAGAGGAACACTGCCAAATTTTTATGCCACGTTTCTCTATTATCGTATAATACATTATGCAGAATAGTTTTATTCTTCCTTGATACATGTCAGCACTTTCATTACAGTTATATTAGTATGAGTTATCTTTATATATCATTCCTACTACACAAACCACAGGCGTTATACATCGTAGGGTTAGGAAACATGGCAAAAGTGTAGGCAGAGGCAGACTCCACCAAAACCCTATGTTTAGATTTGTCAGACTATAGTTGAGCTGTGTGTGTGTGTGTGTGTGTGTGTGTGTGTGTGTGTGTGTGTGTGTGTGTGTGTGTGTGTGTGTGTGTGTGTGTGTGTGTGTGTGTGTGTGTGTGTGTGTGTGTGTGTGTGTGTGTGTGTGTGTGTGTGTGCGCGCAAATGGTTCCCGTCTCCTCTTGCCTCTCTCCCTCCCGCTACCTGCCTCCTCCTCCATCTTTCCTATCTCCTCGCTTCCTCCACGTTTCTCCCTCTTTCCCTGCGTGTGTGTGTGTGTGTGTGTGTGTGTGTGTGTGTGTGTGTGTGTGCGCGCGCAAATGGTTCCCGTCTCCTCTTGCCTCTCTCCCTCCCGCTACCTGCCTCCTCCTCCATCTTTCCTATCTCCTCGCTTCCTCCACGTTTCTCCCTCTTTCCCTGCGTGTGTGTGTGTGTGTGTGTGTGTGTGTGTGTGTGTGTGTGTGACATTTCAAATGGTTCCCCCGCTCTCGTCAATCCTCCCTCCCTCTACCTCCATTCTTCTTCACTTCTATCTCCTTGCTTCCTCTTTGTTTCTCCCTCTTACCCCTCCCCCCTCTACTACCTCACCTCCATTTTATGCTTCACCATGCTCTCACTCCTCGCCTTACCTCTACCGCGCTACCTGCTCGCCTCCCCCTCTTCTCTCCTTCCATTCTTCCTCCTCTCCATTTCTACTGCTTCCCTCCCATCTCCCTCCCAAGCTTAATTCTCTATCCAGCCTCCCCCTACCCCCAATCCTCCTCGTAGCCTCGCCTCCTTCCTATTCATCCTCTACCTTAGGTGATGCACTAGCGGGTCCACCTTGCAACAGGGAGAACCAGAGTTAGATTCTGGGGCTGATCAGACTGGAGAACTTAAATTGTTTCCCCATAGACTGGTGCTGGTCATGTTATAAGGAAAGATGACAAAAGAAAGAAAGAAAAAGAAAAAAAAAACGTGCAGTCGATAAACATTCACCTAAGCCTTCTCATTCACCTTCTTGCCCCACGTCTCCGGTCAGCCTTTACACATGTAGGGTTTCAAACTGATCAAGCGAGATTCCGGGCCATTGGCTATTTGTTGCTTAGTTTAGCGAGGTCTCTGTAGTTTTTGACTCGACTGATTATATCCTTTTGACTCGACCTTTTAACTGGAATTTGGTCTAAAACTCTCATCTCTAATACTGAGTTATAACAGGAGGTTAACATTAAAATAAGATGTTAGTCAAGATGAAATGCTATGGGAAGAATATAGAACCGTACTATTTTTTTTTTTTTCTGCCACTCAGCTACGAGAAATGATCTTCAGTAGGAAAAAATCTGGGCCAGTTTAGAGTACAAACGTTGTGATTTAGTAAGGTTACTTTGACACAATTGATTAGTTTAGCCAGGTCTTATTGAATGTGAAACGACTGATTAGATTGGCAAGGAGCCATTGGGTTTGAACTCGACTGATAATATAGCAAAGTCTTGTTTGAGTTTTTCCCGATTGATTAGTTTAGTGGTATCTAAATAACTTTGAAATAATTGCATGGCTTAACAAGGCGTTTTTAACTGACTCGAGTGATTAGCAACGCTTCGTTAAATCTGACGCCTCCGATTAGTTTAGCAAAGACTTATTAAATTTTATACATTTGATTAGTTTAGCGAGGTCGGTTAATTTGACACACTAGATGAGTTTAAAAACGTGTCATTAAATATGACAATTGTTTAATTTAGCAAAGTATTATGAATTTGACTCGACAGATTGCTTTAACAAGGTCTCATGAAATAGTAGTCAAGTGATCACTTTAGTAAGGTCTCACTGGATGTAATTACTTTCAGGTGATTCTGCATTGAATGACAAGCCAAAGTGTTTTTTGTAGCCCAGGAAACCACTTAAAGTGTTGGGTGATAAACATATTACCAAATGGACCCCTGGTGGTGTAGTGGGTTAAGGCGCCTGTCAAATGTGACCTATAAGGGCTTACAGCCTGGGGATGATTGAAGTTTATTGTTCACACAATACCACTCAGGGGCATGCAGCTGATGACGTACATTAAATGTCTGAACTAAGTAGCCCATCCCCAGGCCCCTATGCTCATTATGAAAAAAAAAAGAAAAAAGATTCTATTAATTTATTTAGCAAGAGTTCATTTGGATTTGATTGTTCATGAATGGCAGAGACTTCATAAGGTTCATTGCGTTCGTAAGAATTATACCCACATTTGGGAGATGCAATAGTTTCTGCTCGACATATACCCCTCCCCCCCCCAGTGTAAAGAAACTATTGACTGCAACAGAACATCACCACTGCCATCCCTTCGCGCTTGGCTCCTGTTTCTTGTTTATCTTCACTACCAGAGGGTGTCTCCTAAGATAAATAACATAAGAACATAAGAACACAAGAAGAGAGGATAACTGCATTAGGCCTATTGGCCCGTGCTAGGCAGCTCCTAGAGGAGTAACTGAACTACTAGAATGAGATAAGGATAGCAAAGAAGTCTGCCTTTGGCGAGAATAAGCAAATACGTCATTGCCCTGAAGAGGCTAATGTGTTCAATCGTAAAACCGTCTCCAACTTCATTGTTTACGTATATAATCATCTCCATCCCCAGTGTTCACCTGTAGAACCATCTCCATCCCCAATGTTCACCTGTAGAATCACCTCCATCCCGTATTCATCTGTATAATCACCTCCATCTCCAGTGTTCATCTGTAGAATCATCTCAATCCCCAATGTCCACCTGTAGAATCACCTTCATCCCCAGTGTTCACCTACAGAATCACCTCCATCTCTAGAGTTCACCTGTTGAATCATCTCCATCCCCAGTGTTCAGCTGTAGAATCATCTCCATCCCCAGTGTTCATCAGTAGAGTCACTTCCATCCCCCGTGTTCACCTGTAGAATCATCTCCATCCCCGGTGTTCACCTGTAGAATCTCCACCCCCAATGTGTATCTATAGGATCTCCTTCACCCTCACTCTTTACCTGCAGAATCACCTTATCCCCAGTGTTTACCTGTAGAATCACCTCCATGATCCATCATGAGTATTCTCATGTTGAATTTCAGCCTTCAATATCCACCTGTAAAATCTCCATTACTAAACACCTGTAGAATCTCCACTTCAAGTGTTCACCTATCACTTACCTTCTTTATTTCACAGGAACGTTATATATGTACAGTCTGGTTAACAAAGTAATAATATATTCTAATCTTTTCACACTTTTACTGGTATGTTAACAGAGGATACAAAAATCAATCTATAAACAGCGTTGTAAAATACATTATTAAATATACGCTATCTGCTGTACATCTATTTGTTGACATTAAAACATTATGTGAAGAACTATTTACTTATATCCTTAGACATAAGAACAATAAAAATGCAGTTAATCGATTGGCTTAAATAGGCAGTTGCAGTAAGGAACTGCCTAAAGGCTCTGTAGATATACGAGTATACTGTCTATATGCGGTCTGTTGAACTGTTGCAGTTATCTTCTTTACAAACGTTCTTATGTTCTAAAATAGGTCAGCAAACTGTTTTGAGTGAATTATATCCACATACAGAAGCTGAGAAGGCACAAAACTGCTATATTCTCAGATTCCAGTATTCGACAGTATTTCCCAACTCAATGCAGTCTGAAACGAGACAGTGCAGTGGTCGTTTTTTTGTGCATGTTCATAATGACCTAAACAACTGAGACATAAGTTATAGCAAAGGATGATGCAAAATTTATAAGTTGTAGATGAGTTTCAAGCAAACTGTACCCCTTAAAGATAGCTCATATATACCATATACGGAAGTCCTTAACATGAAAATGTCTCGGAGTAATTTATTTTAACTTGCTGGAGATCTGAAACAGTTTAGTTTCTCCTAGTGTGTTTATTAAAGAAAGTGGGCCAACAACACGAAAGCATAAAAACGTTTTCAGAGAATCAGCTGACAGAGAGTTCCCGCGCGACAGGGAGGCATAAGATTCTGGTACTTCGTGGAGTGACGCTTATCCCTTTCAGTACCATGAAAATGTTCATTTTATTCTTGCCACGTCCAGAGAGGGATGCCATCACGTGGTGGCAGCCGATATAACCAGGTGGATCTGCTGTCTAGTTATACAAACGTCCCTCAACTTCCTCCGTATCCCCTGAAAGGAGGATGGTGGTCTGTCGGTGACGGGCAACTTCAGCCTGTAATCCCCAGGGTTCATGCTTTACATGAACTTGGAGCTGCAACCACAACTGCTGCTACGTCCACATGTTTTTGTTCACATCAGAATGGACTTTGAAGTGAAGGATACATATCCAGTAGCCTTCGTCAGTCCCTTCACTCCTAGAGCCTTTCTCATAAGCTGAATAAAATCGCCTGGTGGTAGCGATAATAAAGTAAAAATTGCCAGTGGATCGATAGGGGTCAGTCCCTGAAATGAGGTGATTTATCGTTCTTTAATCTGGCTGCTACCAGACGAGCTTATTTATCTTAAGGGCCTCCATCAGTGAGTGGTCTAGGAAAAATCTCTGAGGTGAATGAGGTAATCTGAAAGTGACAAGAATGAAAACGATGAAGGAAAATATAATTTGGAGTGGTTTATTTCTTTGTCTGAAGAAGTCATGTATACTGAACAATTTATTCTTGCTCACTTTTTTTTTTTTAAAGTTTACGGGAGATTATTTGTATCTGAAGGGGAAGAGAGAGAGAGAGAGAGAGAGAGAGAGAGAGAGAGAGAGAGAGAGAGAATCCCAGTTAACCCCTCCACTGCTAGAGAGGTCCTTCCTAAATTAAATAGAATGGTCTGGTGACAGAAAAAAAAAAAGTAGCTTATTATTGCTACCTCCAGACAATTTTATTAAACTTATGGAAGGCCTCTCAAACGGTAGCTCTTAAAGGAGGCTGCCAAACACTTCGGGGAAAAAAAAAAAATCTCTCCCAAGCAAACAAAGTGGTATAAAGAGTCCAAGAATAAAATGATAAAGGCGTCCTCGGGCTATTGCCGTTAAAGCATTGTGGACCATGGGTGTCTGGCATGGTGTTGGAATGTCAGGTCTGTCATATGTAAGGTCTATACGGTGCTGGTATTTCTAATAGGAATGGGAGCTCGGTCAAGGTCACGCGAATTTAGAAAAAGTGGGCAGGGGTTGGCTGATCTTGTGCGAAAATATGGTACAGTGCACTGAAAGGAAATGGTTTTAATCCACCATTTCTGCTCCCATCTGGCAACGAGATCCAGCTCTATACACGATTTGGTGGTGGCTCCGTCAAGTGTTGTCGCACAAACTACTTGTGTAATGCCGTCGGCGTAATGGATGGTCAGTGACTCGTCACGTAGTGGGGCAGGAATGTCCGTTGTGTATGGGGTGTAGAGGTTAGGTGCGAGGACGGAGCCCTGAGATACGCCTACGTGGAGATGGTCAGAATAATTATTTCTAAATTTAGTGCGCATAGTGCGATTGTCCAAAAAGTTGCAAAGTAATATTTGAATTGGTCAAGGGAAGTGAAGTTGCTCGCAGATTTTGTTCCATACTGAGTCAAATGCATGTTTTACATCTCGGGGAAATGAGGGCAGTCTCGCTTGCAGGGCGAGGGGCGTTTTGATTGTGTACAGTGTGTAATTTGTGATAATGGTGAGAGGGGAAAGAAGGTTCTCATTTTATAAGTGTTGGCGTAATCGGCTGTTAATAATACGTTCGAACGTTTTTCCTAGCAATTCAAGTAGACTAATGGGTCTGATGCTCATTTTTTTTTTTTTTTTAGGAAGGAAATCAGGAGGGAAGGAGGGGAGAACAGTATGAAAAACAGAAAGAAAGTAGGAGAGTGACAGTTGGTGGGCTGACAGCTTCAGCTGCTACGACAAAATCAAAATATTTCGAGCATGGTCCTTTTTTTTTTTTTTTTTTTTTTTCCACACGATCCGTTACGCTTCATCATTATAGGCCTACTTTACGACTCTCAGCCGTATTACAAGTCAGACCCGATCATCATCGGATCTGCCGAACCTAGTGCCAAACTGGCTACTAAGCCCTCATCGTAGTGGTTCGGGTTCAACTTCGTTATGTGGGAAAGGGGTCTTAAATGATAAAGAAATTATTAAATCAGAAAGCGAAAAAGATCATGGAGTCATTAGTAAAGATCTTAAACCAACGCAACAGTGTCTTAAGGTAAGAAAATAAGATTTTGCGAAATGTGAGCAACAGAACATCTAAAGTATTACTGCGACTTTATCTAGCATTAGTAAGGCCACATTTAGACTATTCCGTGCAGTTTTGGTGACCGTATAACAGAATGGATAAATTTGTTAGGAAATATACAGAGAAGAATGACAAAAATGATACATGATGTTCTGAGCCTTTCAGCTGAAGTCAGCCTGAAAAAATTAAATCTGCACTCACTAGAGGCATGGAGTAAGGGAAAACTTGGGAAAAAAAATAAGGGAGATATTAGCAAGGCACTTCATGTGAGCATGCAGGATAGAAGTAATGGTTCCAAACTAAATAAATTCTCTTAGTAAGTAAATGGGCAGAAATTGGTTTGGCAATAGAGTAGAGGATGAATGGAATAGATTTTTCCACTTGACGTCACGGGTCATGTGACTTTTGTTTACTATCCCATACTGGACGGCAAATTGTCGAACGTCCAGAGAGAGAGAACTGCAGATTCCACAATGGTATTCCACTGTTGTGCTTTCGGCTGTAAGACATGGCAGAAAAGTGGAAGTGGGGTAAACTTCTGCCGGTTTCCAGCCAATGAGGAAAGGCAACAGAAGAGGATAGCTGCTGTGAAGAGGAAGAATTGGCAGCCAACGGCTGTCTACACCCGACTCATTATAGCAGGTATTTCATAACAGGTGAGCCACTCACACCCCCTCCAACCCCACACCCATCCCCCCCACCGCCACCTAACCACCTCACACCCTCCCAGCCCACCAACACCCCCCCACCACCCTCCCACTGCCATTCCAACTCCCCCACCGCCACCTCGACCCCCCCACCCCATCACTGTCCCCCACCACCCCATCACTGTCCCCCACCACCCCATCACTGTCCCCCACCACCCCTCACTCCTATCCTCCAACAACCCCCTACCCCCCACTTTCCAACACCACCACCCCCCACACCCCACGCCCCCAACTCCCCTCCACTAGCCCCCCAGACCCCATAATACCCCCACCACCACCACCCAATCCCCTTCCCCTCCACCCCCTACCCATCCCACCCCTTACCACCCATCCCACCCCTTACCACCCATCCCACCCCTTACCACCCATCCCCAACCCTCCCCCAAACCCTCATCCCCATCCCCAAACCAACCCTAATCCCCACCCACCCACCCACCGCCATTCAAACCCCTCACCCTCCCTCCATCTTCCCGCATTCCCACCCTCCACCCCCCACTCATTCATCAGCTACTCGATCCCCCTTTGGCTCCACGTCAATAATTTACTGATTACCAAGATGATTTGTACTGTATGTCCATTCCAGCTAGATACATTACCTTGAGGGATGCCCCGGTGAACTTTCACGGGATCACCAAATAGTGATAGAGATCGCCAAATCTGAGATCTGGTTTCGGTCTCCCGTACGTGAAAAGGGTGGATTTCTCCCTAGATAAGGTGTAAGTGTCCAGCCTCAAACACTATCTTGTTTCTGTACAGATCTTGGTGGCGTTGATCCAGATTACTGCATATATCAGACAGTTCAATCCCTGCCAGCCCTCTCTGGACAGTCATTACTGCGAGGAGTTTGCCATCTAATATGGAGTCGTAAACAACACCACGTGATTTCTGTGACGTCACTGGAAAAGGTCTATAGCTTAGAAAACAGCCTTGCAGTAAACATGAAGAAAAGTCAGTAGGCACGCTACTGTTCGACGTTAGAAAAATAGAGGAAATAAATGAAGGTATATTCATTCTGGAAGATTATGGAGGACACAAAGTAACAAAGAAATGAATAGCCCAAAAATAAAACCTAGAAAAGGCGACAGACGCGGACGTGTGAGAATGAAGACATACTAAGAGAACAAAAGAGAACTGATGAATGAAAAGGGTGATTCTTTACCAAACGGGCGCGGCGATTCCACCTACATTACAGAAAACTCACGATCTCAAGTTAAGTAATTTTGATATATAAGCAACACAGATAGTTAACTGTTCCACTTTGACTGCAAGAAGTGATTGGAAAAAGACAGGGATTTAATCTGCGAGCTAGGCAACTATGGCCATATAGCCCCGCTAGGTTGCAGGAGCGCGCTACCGCTCCTGGCACGGCAATCCCCCACTCGCGACTCTGATGCTCTACCACTTAACCACCGTGCCTCCTTGGAAAAAGACAAAATATACCTATTTTGCGGTACTTATGGAAGCGGCCCGGCAATGTTTACCGGCTATCTACCTGACTGGCCGCGTTCAGTCGACTTTGGAGTTTGGTCGCGTTGTTTACCAACCATAGCCCCGACTGGACGCGTTATATGACCAAACTTAGCCTAACCAAACCAAACCTAAGTCAAGTTAACTTCACTTGCTTTCGACAGCCAGCTTTCAAATTTAAAAATGCGCTTTAAGAACGTTTGTCGGCAGAATCTTTACGCATTCTAAATCCTCATTTATATCTTTCTGAAGTATCCCCAGCAGCTGTGATAATAGGAATAATAACAAGTACCCTGTGAAAGACTCTATTTCAGTAGAAATATGGAAAGGCCGCGTCCGATTGGTAAATAATTAAAAGGAAAGGTAAGAACTAAAGAAAACAAGCGAAAAACATAGTAAAGGGAAGGAAAAAACATGAGCACGACAGAATTTAAATGTTTTTAAAACAGCAGTAAACAACGAGACCGAAGAAGTCCAGGGAAGGGCTGAAGGACAGAAATTCGGAACACGCTTTCTGTGACGTGAACACTGAGCCGAAGTTGAACGACTGTGAATCAGCTGGTAGAATCAACACTGGCACACATGTCTCGAGTTTCTTGTAGTTATTTTTTATTTCAAGAGCAGTACATGTGTAATTGTAGTCCGACAACTAAGTTGTGGGTATGTAATCAGGGTAAACATACGCTTTAAGCGATGCTCCTTACCAAATCAATCCTTCCTGATGATCATTATATGGGTAAACATACAGTTTGTTTTAAGCAGCAGAAATACCGATTCACTTCTTTGCAATTGTGAATTTACAGATTGCCGGAGTTAGGTTTCACGGATTCAGTTTTTCGAAATGTGTAGGGAAGGCATTAGGTTAGGTTAGGATTAATCCGAAAGTAGAGTTGCTTGTGGGACTTTAAAGTATAACTGCCACTATACGTTTCGAAAAATATAATTCATGAAATCGAAATCGGGCAGTCCATAAAAATCATTGTGCTGTTCACTTCCTCTTCCAGAGTGTTTTCCTTTTTTTGTGATAGTCTTTTATGGTGGTAAATGATTGGTTATTGCTGATTTTGCTTTTTGTGTTAATTTTACTTGAATCAGTCATGTTTGTTTCTCAAGTGTAATGGCAGACTTCCTAAAACATAGTCAAATTAATAGAAATTATCATTGCAGCTGTGCTAGGCTAACCTTAAGAGGGCCGTACACTCAGAGGTGAGCCCGTCTGGTGGCCTGAAGAGGCTGGCCCGTTCAGGCAAACCTGGGCGTGTGTGGGTAGGGAACAGGCGCCTGCGCAGGCGGCCTCAACGGTTGTCCTGGGATCTGTCGCGGACAGATTTTCGTGGTCAGGTTCCGGTCAGGTTCAGGCAAACTGAGCGTGTGTGGGTACTGCAGGCCGTCAGGCGTCAGCTTTGTGTCAGTTGTGCGGGAGAATTTTAAATCCTCGTACAAACAACCTGTGGCAATAAACGTCAGTGTGGCTGTCAGTCTTTCATGTGACGAAATAGCATTCCTCTTACAGGTATCGTTCTTTATTATTGGGGAAACCAGTGATAACAGCTGCAGGTAGGAATCTTCATCCATCCTCAATTCTTTCGAGTCAGATGGGACAATTTACTCCTTCTCATCAACCAGTCTTTTGCCCACTTGGTCCGTTTTTTCCTCCTCTTTCTATTATTTGCAATATAGGCCATGGCAACAACCCTAGTAGCATACATAAGTTGCATCAGTATTTGCATACATGATATCTCAGTGTATGGAATGAGTAGAACATAAGGCACGGTACATTTTACAACATTATTTTTGTTTACTACTTAACGGTATGATCAACTGAATTGTACAGTAATATTGCAGTACCAATACCCTGGATTTGTGTAGCTGGATTTGTGAACTATGGTATGAACCAGTGACTACTTAGATGAATATAGTACAATGTACAGAGAGCTAATGATGTATAGAATTTTTTCAGACTTTGAGGCAGGATGGATCGCAGGAACACTACTTTCATATCAGGACTGTTCAGGTGAGTTTTGGCCTCATGTTGCCTATGTATTAAAACATGCTGAGATAATTATGATTTTACGGTAGTCCTTTGTTTTATAATGCCTCTCTTGTCTCGACAAACAGATACCTGTGTTGTTTCCAAATTCTCTTCTGAGTCTTTTTCTTGTAAGAAGGTTCAGTTATACCTCACCTGAGTCACTCCCTTGCTTCCAGGCTCGTCTACAGTATTGGCAAAAAACCTCGAGACCCGGCATTGAAAACATGAAAATTCTGCATAAAAGATCAACAAGACATGATTATATCAACCTTTTATCGACAGTTAATACTTAATCATAAGGCCATGGACTTTGATGACCTTCTTTATTCTGTATGGCATGCTTCTGGTGAGATTCTTGAAATATTGGGAGTCTAATGTAACCCATTGGGATTGCAGGGCTTCCATCAGGCATGGTACTGACAAGGTGTCCTTGTCCTCCAAATCATTCTTCAGTTTCACCCACACATTTTCAATTGGATTCAGATCCTGCTAATTACCTGGTTAGTTTACATTGCAAGTTTACGGTCTGCAAGCCATTTCATAGTTTTCTTTAACGTGTGACATGGAGGTGAATCTTGCATAAAAAAAAATTGCTCATGGTTTTCATAACAAGGGAGCAATTTTTCCTGTAGCACATGGATGTGGCGGTCTGAGTTCATTGTTGTGAGGGAGGAAGTACAGGCTCCTGTGTCCATTTAGACCAGTGAAGGAACTCCAAATCTTTACAGAATGTGTATGACCATCTTGGTGGTGTAGCGGGGGTTGTACCAGTCCACTTCTGCTGGCCATTTCACCCTACCTGGCTTGCTCCTGATGCATCTGAATGTGGATTCATCACTGAACATGACTTGTTCCCAGTTTTTAGGTGCCCAGTCTGTATATTGATGGACAAATTTTAGTCACTTGTGGCTCATCATGCGAATTATTATTGACTTAAGGGTAGCACTGCAGGATGGTAAGAGATCCTTCTGTAGCCAATGATGCATGGTCTGAGTGTAGATGTTCTTGAGCAGATTGGGGTTGTTTGTTTTAACTGAGTGGATATAATTGTGTGCTCCATCACTACCTCCCTCCTTTTTATTACATCTGCATGCAGCAGTGTCTTCCTAAGGCTACTAGGGATTGGCTTGTGGGCAGGAATATCATTTGGTGTTATCTTTGGGCAGCAGCAAGAAGGCGGCAAATGGTGGCTCTAGAGCGCCCTACACATGCCCATATATCCTTGATTGGAACATTCTATTCCCATAGAGTAAGAATACAGACCCTGTCTTCCTTGCTCAAATACTTGTTAGGCGTCCTGCAGTAAATAATGTATTTTGTGGCACAATATGGCTGATAAGTCCTAAATTATCAAGAAATGGAAAGATATGCAGTCATGCATGCCAACCTTTTGGACTGCTAGAGAGAAACTGAGCAAGTTTTGGAGCGTTGGATGTACTGCCATGCTCCTCTACCCTGCATGCAAAACATATGATCAGCTGCTAGCCAACCACATAGGGTACAAATGGCAGTAAACTCCCTCATGCAAAATGTTTTTGTTTCGGTTGCCTGGTCTCAAGGTGTTTTGTCGATACTGTAGACAGCTTCATGTCCAGTCTACTACTAGCTGCCTTCCCTCGCCAGAGCATTTCTCGACTCCCATCATCCACTCCTGTAGCCTTTCCTGTTTTGAGGGTTTTCACAGCTGAACATTACTAATCTCTTTCCACTCTCACTCTCTCTGCTCTAACCCTCCACTTAGCTGATTTCTTAGTATCCCATTTACTTCCTGTAGTGAGCATCTGGTTGAGATGGTCTTTCCATCCCTCCAGTACTGTACTTTCCATTAACACTGTACTTTGTATTCCCTTCATTGCTGTGGTGCCGCCACTTTCTTGTTGCTTTCTTTCTCTTTCCATATATATACAGTACAGTATATACATGTATGTATGTGTGTGTGTATATATATATAAACTGTAATTATTTTGATGAAAAGTTGTGTTACTTTACTTTAACGCATGACCTCTATCTTTGAAGAGATTAATGAAAGATTCATCTGTTCCCTCTAGTATGAAAAATCTCCCTGAAGTTAAAATGAAATACAGTATTCTGAAGATAGCACTATGAAGGTACAGAATAAACTAGAAACACTCAGAGATCACAAACCTCCTTCAGTGCCATTGTAGGATCCGGATCCAGATCCGCCCCCAAATTTAATCAATTCATTCTTGGCCCATGGCCCACCCTTCCACAAAATTTCATTGAAATCCATTGAAAACTTTTGGAGATATCATCTGGACAGACAGACAGAATGTAGGTGAATACATAATCTCCTCCAACTTCATTGATGGAGGTAAAGATGAATTCATGATGAAGAGGCTAATGCATATACACCCTCTGCAAATTGACTTAGGACCTACACACAGAATTGCTATGGGAGAGTTGTCTGTCTTTGCTTTGTGTTTCCACCTCTACCAAATGAATTTTTTCAGCAAGAAGTAACTGATGACACCTCTGGTGTTGGCGGGAGGTCGTGAAACACTCAGCACGTCAGTGCTTGCTCAGAAGCGAGAGTGGGAGTATGTGTTCCCATCGCTCCGAGCGTGCACCTCCCTCTTCTTTCGTATGCATTACTGGTTCACTCTCATCTTAAATGCCGGGACCAACTTGCTTAGCCCCGGGCTCCTGTGCTCCTCATGGGGTAACGTAGGATTGGATGATGGATGGATGGGTGGATTACTGGTTGCCCTGTTATTTTCCTAGAGTCGAGTTGTCATGCCTGGAAAGTGCTGCTCAAGGGATGAGAGAGTCTGTATCATTGCATGGAGGCAAGATAATGTCCCTATCAAGATGATTTGTGAATGTACTGGACGTGCAAAGTCAATCGTCATGAAGATTCTCGCTGCAGCACGTGGCCTACCACCTGATGTCGTACCAGAGCACAAGCATGGCGATGGAAAGAAGAGGACGACTTCCAGAGGTACAGATACGCTTCTGAAGAGGGAAGTAATCAAGAATCCTTGACTGACAGCAGCAGAATTGAAGAGAATGCATCCCTAGCTGTTACAAGACGTCTCGATTCAAACTATCCAACACCGCTTGCAGGAGGAGCTGGGTTTGCCAAGCCACACCGCAGCCAAGATACCGCTTCTCACTGATTGCAAGAAGAAGCAGCGCATTCAGTTTGCCAAGAAGTATGCATACTGGACATCGAATGAGTGGAGAAAAGTTATGTTTTCCAATGAAAGCACATTTCAAGTGTTCAAGGTGCGTTCTGCCAAGGTTCGTTGCCTTGCCTCCCGTAGTCGATATGACCCTGCTTACATGGTGCCAACTGTTAGCACCCACAATCAGTAATGGTATGGAGGTGTTTCTCATGTGAAATGGGAAGGGGAGACCTCTACTTTCTTCCTAAGAACTTGATGATGAATGGTGGCCAGTACATTTAAGTTCTGAAAGCTCATTTGTTAAACTTTTTTGCTATTCATGGGTGCGACTTTTTCATGCACGATTCAGCTCCATGTCACAAGTTAAGAAAGGTGACAAAATGGCTTAAGGATAATTGGAATGAGGTCCTCGACTGGCCTGGCAACAGTCCGGATCTAAATCTGATAGAAAACTGCTGGGCAAAGATGAAGAATATCTTGGCAGAGAAGAAGACACCAAGTCTGGACAACCTCAAGACTGAACTGACAGATGTTTAGTGCAAAGAAATGTCCTTAGATATACTTTAGAGATCTAAGTGATTCCCTGCCAAAACTCATCCAACTGGTCCTGAAAAAAAAGGGAAACATAATTTCATGTTAATGAATGGCATTTCATGAGCAAACATTGTGATATACTATGATTTCTGTGTTTTTTAATACCTTGTGGGGGGAGGTCTTAAGTCAGTTTGTGGTAGCTGTACAGTAATACCTCAGTTATCCGAGTGTCCATTACCCTGACCATCCATTATCGAGATGCTGTGACCTAGCTGTTCAGAACCATTATTTTCCATTTTTCCATTTTATTCAGACAAAATACTTGCATCCAGGTAGAATTTATGGCCACATGATCATTTTCACCTGGCTGGGCAGGTTTTTCATGTTTTATAGGGCCATGGTGATTGCTTGTCTGTGGTTGATGAGTCTTGTTGACCATGGTTAATGCTTGGCTGTGGTTTATAGGTCTGCCTGACCAGATAGAGGAGTGTAAAACACCATGAATAAATGTTGTACAATGTACTGCAGTGGCCTTTTACAGTGGCTTTCAGGGTTAGGGTATGTATAAGGGGGTGGCAAGGCAGAAGTCCATTATCCAGATAGATTCACCATCTGGATATGCCTTTGGCTCTGTTACATTGGATAATTGAGGGATTACTGTTCATATAGCAGATCTGAAAAGAGAGCTTTCTACAGCTTATAAGGTGGAAAGTTCTCCCTCATATGCTCCCCAGATTTCACACCCATACTAAAACACTGTGCTGTAGGTAGCAGAACATGCAAGTGAGATTTTCTTCAACTTAAAATTAACCATCCTTATTATAACTGGAAATGAAGCTGATTGCTTGTTAAGGAATGAAAGGTTTAACTAAAGTAAACATCTTCCTCAGATCTGCCTCGAAGTTTGTTCGTGTAGATGCAGACGATCCATTCATCAGCCCTGAGGTGCTTAAGAACTGCTCAAGTCTGTGTGCCACAGATGAGTCAGGTCTTCCAAATTATGTGCTCTCGGACCCAAATATAACGATAAATGATTACTTCACTGAGGATGTTTGGAGTAATTGCGAAAAGGTAATACCAGACATAAAAAATTTGTGTGAAATACTGTATACCAGAAGATCCACGTGAGTGGAGGTTTACTAATGAAATTTTTAAAAATGTAATTTTGTACAAATTTAAATGTGACTGATGTGATTGCAAAATTATTGTGGGATAAGTCTGCTGAGTTTTGAAGGAAAGGAGGGATGGAAATTAACCGTATTAGTAGGTAGCCTGTCAGGCTTGTAAGTAGTACTGATAACTAATAACTCATGAGATTTACAAGCCAGTAAGAATTTTTGGCATCTCGGCACCACAAATTTAGATTTAGCGGATAATGATGTTCAGTACAGTATTTCAGTTACTATTTCTTTGTTTTATTTTAATAAGGCTAATCTAAACATGAGTTATTTGGTGGAGCATGTAGAGTTGCATTGAGAGACAGACTGACAAATGAGGAAGTGAGGGAGCGTTGTGGTGTTGATGTAGATGTGATAGAAAGCGTTAGGAGACACACATTGATGTGGTTTTGCCATGTGGAGGGGATGGAGAGCAAGAGACTGACGAGGAGAATGTATGTGAGTGAGGTGGAGGAGGGGAGAGGGAGGGGGAGGCCAAGGATGAGATAGAGGGATGGAATGCAGAGGTATATGAGAGAGGAGGGTGTGAGCTGGGAGCAGGGCAGTGAAATGGCGGGGGACAGGGTAACATGGAGGTGATTTGTTTGTGGCCATCCCTTATGGGATTAGGGCATCTGGCAGTATATAGATAGATAAACATGAGCAACTTTACTGAATTGTCCATACCATGGCTAACTAATACAGTACTGTACTGTACTTGGAACTGCATCTATGACATTTATTAGAATAATATTTGGTTTACATGAGGTGGGTCTCACACAGAAGTGAAGCTTGGACATTGTTGGAAGGGCACAAGTCAAGAGTGAGAGCAGTGGAAATGAGTTATTTAAGAGGAGCCTGTGGAGTCACGTGGAGAGACAGGCTGATGAATGAGAATATAAAGGAGCGTTGTGGTGTGGATGTGGATGTGATAGGAAGCGTTATGAGGAACACACTGAGGTGGTTTGGCCATGTGGAGAGGATGGAGGGTGAAAGACTGACGAAGAGAGTGTATGTGAGTGAGGTGGAGGGGGGAAGAGGGAGGGGGAGGCCGAGGATGAGATGGAGGGATGGGGTGGAGAGGTATATGAGAGAGGGGGGTGTGAGTTGGGAGCAGGGCAGTGAAATGGCGGGGGACAGGGCGACTTGGAGGCGATTTGTTTGTGGCCACCCCAAACGGGATTGAGGCGTCTGGCAATAGATAGATAGATAGATATTTGGTCAGTCAGTGTACCATTTAGAGGTAAGAGCCTTTGCAGTATTGTCTGGTGTGTAACGTTGTGGCCTGTTTTGGCCTTCTTCAGGTATTAGTCATCTCTTGTCAGAACCCTGTCCATAGCCTGTACAGTACACTTGGACCTGCATATGGGAGTGGGAAGGGAAAGTGGGGTACAGCCAAGGGCAGTTGGGTAACTATGGCAACATATGTGAGCAAATGTTTGTGTGTGTGCTGTTTTGATGGTGGACGAACTTGGGCTGTCTGGACATTGCTACTCCTCACCCTACCCTAGGGTGTGAAAGGAGATCCGAATGATGATGATGATGATGATGGGAATGATAGTGATGATAAATATGGTAATAATGACAACAATAAAGATATTAATAATGGCATTTTGATTGACCAGTTTGTTATGTGTACTTGCTGCGTCATCAGAATAATATTTTTGAAACTGAAGGAAAAATGGATGCTGCTGTAGTGGCTGTAGTGAGATTAGCAGCAGTGACAAAGCTCATCATATGCTGACATACTGAATATGTCATGGTAGCTGAAAATGTTGCAATTTACATTTCTCATAAGCTGCCATTCAATTGCCGTGGTTTACATGAGGTGGGTCTCACACAGAAGGTTCCATCTATCAATCAATCTGTTGCGTTACTCGCATCCCCCCTTCATGTATATATCTCCACTCCATCTTGTCTTTGGTTTCACCCTCCTCATCTCCCCTTCCATCTCACTCACATACACTCTTCTATTAAGTCTCTCATTCTCTATCCTTTCCACATGGTCAAACCATCTCAAGAGTATTTCTCTCAATACTTTCACCCACATCTTCATCAACACCACAGTGTTCCTTTACTTCCTCATTTGTCCGACTCTCTCCACGTAACTTCACATGCTTCTCTCAAGTAAATTATTTCCACTGGTCTCACTCTTGCCTTTTGTCCTTTCAATAGGGTCCAAACTTCATTTTAATATGTTAGAGTGGTGATCACATTAGTGTTCAGCATTTTTTTTTTTTTTTTTTTTTTTTCCATGCTCAAATTCCAAATCATTATTGCTGCCTTCAGTTAACCAGCAACCTTTTTATCCTGCTGTACCATTTCAAGCACTTCCCCCTCAAAACTTCGGTCCTTATAGATCACATTACTTAAGTATTTGAATGCACTTTTCCTCACCCTCCTATCTCACCATGTATAGTCTGATTTCATATCTCTCAAAGCCCATAACTTTACTCCTATCAGGATTCACATAATGGTTATAAATTATATTTACCTTAAAAAATATTAGCACTTTTAATATGTAGTATAAGAACCTTATTGGTATGTGAATGCTGCACTAATTGATTCTTCTTATGTGTCATGCCCATAATAGTTACTTGCAATCTGGGCGGGTTTTTTGGACGTACCTACGGTGCTTGCAAGTGCTGTTAGAGAGCAAGTGATTGTTAATTTCCATTCCTGGGAAGAGAGCTTATCTATCTATTGCCAGATGTCTTTATCCCGTAATGGGTGGCCACAAACAAATTGCCTCCGTGTCGCTCTGTCCCCTGCCATTTCACTGCCCTGCTCCCAGCACACACACCCCTCTCTCATATATCTCTCCACTCCATCCCTCCACCTCATCCTTGGCCTCCCCCTCCCTCTCCTTCCCTCCACCTCACTGACATACACTTTCCTCATCAGTCTCTCACTCTCCATCTTCTCCACATGGCCAAACCACCTCAGGGTGTTTCTCCTAATGCATCCTGTCACAACCATATCCACACCACAGTGCTTCTTCACTTTCTTATTTGTCAGTCTGTCTCTAGAACCACACAAGCTCTTCTCAAATAACTTATTTCTGCTGCTCTCGCTCTTGACTTGTGTCCCTCCAACAAGGTCCAAGCTTCACTTCCATACATTAGAGTTGGTATCACAATACTGTCATGCAGTAACTTTTACACTTCCATGCTCACTTCCCTGTTTCTTATCATTGCTTTCAAAGAACCAACTACCTTTCTCCCCTGTTGTACCCTTTCAATCTCTTCACCCTCTAAACTTCCATCCTTACTCATCACACTTCTCAAGCACAGTAGGTACGCACAGAACGTGAGCTCACAGTACGCAAATCTCATTGTGTGCGAGGATGTATTTTTTATCGAATTTTAGTGTATTTTTTAATAGTACTGTACGCGAATTGCACTCGTAATAGGCGAAATGGGAGCGAAGAGTGGCCCAAATCCAGGGTTACCCTGAGACCCACGCAGAGCAGGAGACCACAGCAGAACTACCAGCACCACCAGTGATGGAGAGTGGAGACTTGTCACTGATGGAGATCAGCTGGGTACTGGGTGTCCTAGATAAATTCAAGGACATCGAATACTGTCAGTTGCGAGTGGAGGAAGTGATGACTTTGCAGGATAGAACCATCTGCAACTACACAGACAGGCACAACCAGGAGGTTAACAGAAGGAAGCAAACACTAATCACCCATTACCTGTGGCCTCAAGAAAGTGAGGAATCACTCCCTTCGACATCAGAAGAGCCATTTCCTGGGGAGGATCAAGAAGATGATGCAATGTCTGAGGTGTTAGAAATAGACTTTGAAGGGTTTACGAACGAAGTGAATGCATTAGCTAGTGAAAGTGTTGAAAGTGGTGGTGACGAGAGTGGTGAGGAAGGTGGTGTGGCAGATGGTGCAGGAGGTGCACCCTAGGTGCCTCACCCTGCCTTGGATCCCCTTCTTACGTCCATTAAGCCTGTTGTCCTCTTGGGTTAAGGTGAGCAGCCATATTTTTGTTGGTTTAGTTAAGCCATGTCCATGTTAAGGTGAGCAGCCATATTTTTGTTGGTTTAGTTAAGCCATATCCATGTTGATTTAGTAAAGCCATAATCTTGTTGGTTTACTTTATCTTAGGCAATATGTCTTAGATGGTTTCCCTGTACAGTACAATACTAGGTCTGAAAGGAGTCTCAAGGGTTATCGAAAGTAGGGGGGTGCCGCCCATATGTAATTTTTCCCATAAGTTTATGTATTCACAGTACGCAAATTCACTAGTAAGCAACCTCCTCTGCCGCCCATAAACTCGTATGCTGTGTGTATCTACTGTACTTAAATGCACTCACATTTGCCACTTCCTTCTCCTCCAACCTCATTGTATATTTAGTGACTTCATTTCTCTCAGAGGCCATGGCTTTACTCTTCCCTACATTTTACCTTTAGATTTCATTTCTTATACACATTCCCAAACTCATTCACCAAGCCTTGCAGCTCCCCTTTGTCTTCACTTAACAACACAGTATCATCTGCAGACAAGAGTACAGAGTGTTTCCACACACTGCCCTCTCCCATTAGGGCCACTCCAACATCCACTGTCCTACTCTATATCTCTTCTGTAACACCATCCATATACAGGTTGACCAACCATGGAGATCACATGCCTGTTTCAATCCAACCTTCATATACAAAATTTGCTCAATTCAGTGTCCACATGCACTGCAGCCTTAGCACCCTCACACATACTCTTTACAGCATTCAGCAACTTCCAATTAACTCCATATATTCTTAATACTTTCCACAATCCTTGTCTATCCACCCTGTCATATGCTTTCTCCAAATCCATGAAGGCTTCATACAACTTCTTTTCCTTCTCTAGAAAGTTTTCCATTAAAGACCAAAGAATGAATATCTGATCTGCACAGCCTCTTCCCTTCCTAAAACCTCCCTCTTCTCCAACGAATTCCTCTGTTATGTCCCTAACTCATACACTAAGTATCCTACCATATGCTTGTCCTTTTACACAAGACAAATGCCCCTGTGATTACCACACACTTCTTTTTCCCCCTATTCCTTTGTACAGGGGAATGATTATACCTGACTTCCAATCCTCTGGGACCTTACCTTCCTCCCAGGCCAATCTGCACATCTTCCACATTCATTCTACTACTATCTCTCCCCCATGCTTCCCTCTGGGAAAAGTATTTGGAACAATAATGGTTTAGGAGTGGTAGGGGGTATTTGGATTGAATATTGCATTAAGATGTACTGGGAAAGGCACGTTAGAATGACTACGATTTTTTTTTGGCATTTATTGATTCGAACAAAGTTTATGGCAAGATTTTTTAGAAAGGATTATGGAACATGGCAAATACACTTACTGGTACGTGTAATATGGTTGGAAAATTGTTGACCGCTGTAAATTATAATAATGTTAGAGATGGATCTATAAGAGTATGTGGATGTCCATTTAACTATACACGTACTGTTTTTTTTTTATCGAGGTGAAGATGTACTTGACAGGTTGGTGATGATTGGCTGAATGCAGCATGTCTGAATAACATTTACTAACCCAAATTTCCCCCTTAGATATATGTTGTCAATTAATAATGCTAACAAGTAAAGAGATTACGAAGTAATGTTGCATTCAGCCAGTCATCACCAACCTGTCAAGTGCATCTTCGTCTCAATAAAAAAAAAACTGAGTATAGTCGAATAACACTGGTGGGAATGATACAGGGGTGTGGTATTTGATCTTGACCTTGCCATGGTGAATCAGATAAAAGAATTAGATGTTATACTGCTGAGTTTTGTTATTAAGAGACTGCCAATTCTTTTATAGTTGTGATTTTTTTTTTTTTTTTTTAAATCACATATACCATTATGGTTTGGCTTAGGTTTGATGAAATCAGCATCTAGAGATCTCCTAGGTGGATTTTTACCTGAGGTATCCTCTGTAATTTGATTTTCTGCATCAAGGTTCAGATACAAAGAGAAAACAAGGAAAGGGAGGCAGATGCTGTGGAGAGGAAGAAGAAAGAAGAATCAGAAGCAGCAGACCGACAGTTTAGGAAACCACTGGACCTACAGGTAAACCTAATCTCATGACCTGTTATTGTTGAGTGTTTTGCAGCCTCTGGTTTATGTGACTTGGAACCTAATTTATATCATGCACAGATATTCAATCACTTCAGCTGATTTTGGTAAGCATGACATAGGAAATAATTTTTTCTTTTTTCTCCCCCCCCCCCTCAAGCCCACAGAAATGAAGAAAAACTGCCAGTTAAAGTTTTTCTGTGGTACCTTTAAACCATATATGCCAGTCTTCCCATTGCATAATACTGTACCAGTTATAAGAAGTTGCTGTTTTGAGAACACTTCCCCAACATACACGGAGGACTGCCTTTTTATCGGCTAAAGAGATTCCAAATTCCTCCTACTGATGTTTTGAGAAACCCTGTTGAGTGTGACATAAACATGTGGCACTGTCACTAGTGTCATACATGGCCTGAGAGAGGGGAGTGGTGTTATAACATGAAAACATCAGGGCTGGACTTGATGGTGTGGGGGAGGGGGAAGTGTTCAGATAGCATGCCAGGAGCTTATTAATATGTGGTAAAAAAATTTTAATATTTCATAGTTTTGGTATAATAAGTTTGATTATGATTTTACATATAAAAAGCAGAATATATTATCAAATATTGTAACCTTTATATATATAAATATATATAAATATATATATAAATATATATATATATATATATATATACACACAGTATATATCTATCTATCTATATATATATATATATATATATATATATCCATATAATGAAAAGCTACTCTTATATCAATCAGGAGTTTATACGTCTCTCTAACTGCCTTGTTAATGTGTTTTTCAGGTGATAAACTGTCCTGAACCAGCACTCCCAAATCTTTCTCTTCCCTCGCTTTTGTGATTGGTTCGTTACCCATCAAATAATTCAATGATGGCCTCTTGGTACTTTTACCCAGTTCCAATATTTTACATTTCTTTGCATTAAATTTCATTTCCCACATCCGGCTCCAATCATGTATCCTATCCAGATCCTCCTGCAGCATTTTACAATCCTCCTCAGCCTCTACCTTCCTCAAGATCTTTTCATCATCAGCAAACAGACTTGCATAACTATTCACATCGTCTACCATATCATTTACATAAATCAGGAACATTACTGGCGCCAACACCGAGCCCTGTGGGACTCCACTTGTTACTTCCCTCCATCCAGACATCCTATCCTTTATTACTGTCCTCATTTGTCTGTTTCTCAAAAAGTCTCTCATCCATTCCAAGAGGTTCCCCTTCAGTCCTCCTATATGCTCTAGTTTCCTCATTAGTCTCTTATGGGGTACCTTGTCGATGGCCTTCTCCAAATCTAAATACACACAATCCACCCAAACATCTCTCTCCTGTAGCACATCAATCGCTCTTGAGCAAAAACTCAACAAATTGGAAACACATGACCTTCCACTTCTAAATCCAAATTGGCTATTAGCTAAAATATTCATCTCTTCTAGATATTTTATCCATCTATCTTTCAGAATAATTTTGCACAAATTTGCGACCATGCTGCTTAGGGACACTGGTCTGTAATTCAGGGGTTCTTCCTTGTTTCCTCCCTTATAAATTGGTACCACATTTGCCCTCTTCCATTCTTGAGGCACTTTCCCCTCTTCCAGAGAACACACAGTTAAACTGTGAATCTTATCCGCCAGTTGTTTTCTGCGTTCCTTCAGTAACCAATTGGAGATTCTATCTGGTCCTGGGGCTTTCCTTACGTCTTGAGTTTCCAGTAATTTATACACTTCCTGTACTTCCACTTTTATATCATTTATCACAACATTTCTAGTCACTCCCTCCCCTTCCACAAACTCCTTATCATTAGTGAAAACTGATTGGAAACATTTGTTCACTATTTCTGCTTGCATTGCTGCATCTTTATAGACCTCTCCTTCTGCTTTCAGTTTGGTGACTCCTTCCTTTTGTTTCAGTTTGCCATTGACAAATCTATAAAACAGTTTGGGTTCATCCTTACATTTATCTATTATACCTTTTTCAAAAATCCTTTCTTCCTCTCTACGTATTCTTGTGTATTCATTTCTAGTTCTTTTATATTCTTCCTTTGTTCTGTTGTTACCTCTCTTTCTCCAGTTGTTCCACACTGTGTCTCTCTCTTTTTTTGATATCATACACCTTGTATTAAACCACTCCTTTTTCCTGTTTTCTTTCCCCCTTACTCTTGGCACAAATTTTTCCACTCCCGAATTATGGAGGCCTAGAAAAATATCCCACTTCCTCTGTATCTCTCTTGTTTCTCTGAATTTTCTCCAATCTGCATTTTTGAAAAATTTCCTCAATCCTGTATAGTTTGCTTTCCCAAAGTTGTACCTTCCCTGCCTATAAAGCTCGTCTCTTGGCCCCACGTTCCCAGTTATCATTTGGAACTCAGTGACCACATGTTCGCTTTTTCCAATAGGACACAGATAATTACTGTGTGTGTGTGTGTGTGTGTGTGTGTATCTATCTATCTGTGTACTGTATCAATCCATCTGTCTGTCTGTATAGTTTCTAGACACTGGCCACTCCATTTTTAGAGGGAATAAAGGTTATGATGATAGTTACAATGACTTCTTGTTATTGTATTTTGGTGTACAGTTTTCAGTCTGATAATACAGTATCTTCAGTTTTATTCCTGCTATTTCCAGACAATTCTTTTTAAACTGCAGAGGTGCCCCTCACAATGAAAGAGCGTTTCCATTAGCATCTTCACTGCAGTTGCTTCTTTTTTTCTTAGTACATTCACTTTCAGCTTTGGATATACAAAAGGCCCTTCGTAGTGAAGAGGTTAGGCTTGAAATTCAGTGTATTATGTAGGGACTTTGCATAACATTTGGCAGTGCTTCTTTTAAAATTACAGGACTGTATTGATTATTTAGTTGTAGTGCATACATACTGTGGTTATTTCCATTGTTTGTAGTGGATATTAATTTTGCAACAATACACTTCTCAGGTGGACCGTGTGTTTAACAAGCATCAGTTCTTCGTGAAGAAGTCGTGTCCAGTAATGATCCCCTACAAGTCATCCCTAACTCATGAAGAACATAAAGCCTACCTTCGTGCCTTCGTCCGCTTCCGCATCAGACCTGCCCTCACACCTGCTGAAGCAGCTGAACATGAGCAGTATTTGGTAAGAGTGATTGCAAAGTATAAGGTTGATTTGTGAAAGATGTTTGCAGGGAAGTCTGTGGACAGTAGAGTTGAGGAATGTGTTTTAAGTGATATGGTCATGTGGAAAGAATGGGTGTAAATAGGGTGGCAAAAAGGGTGAATCTTAGTTGCTTTTGGATGTGAGAAGAAACCTTGGAGGCCAAGAAGAATGTAGAAAGATGTGAGAAACAGGTGTCTGAGAAAGCAGTGTATGAAAACTGAGTCAAGGAAACTGAGAAAGTCAGTAGACAGTGGATTGAGCTGATTGGAAGAATTTTGTATGGAGTTTTGCATGACAGGGGTTTGGCACCGCTGTGATGTAGTTGTCAGATTGGCTCACTGATGGTAATTTGAAGTGCATAAGCTTCGTTTTGTTTCGATTTTGAAGGCCCCAGCATACATGCATCGGGCTTGGTCACCTAATGGCAGCTCTCCATGCAGCTCGATCTCTGGCAGCTTCCCTATTTAGTCCCATATCCCTGAGGCCACACACAAAGACTCCCAGGTTTTTTTCAGTCTACTTCTCACTACCGAATCCCTAGCATTAACACTTCTCACTTTCTGCACCCAATTATCATCCCCCATCCTCTTCACATGCCCAAACCATCTCAATCTACCTCTCCTCATCACAACACCAGTACACTCTAGTCCCGTCCTACCTCTCAACTCTTCCATTGTAAACCCAGCCCCCCCCAGGCCTTGCATGCAGGGATGCACTGCACATCCACCTAATCATTGTCATTTCTGTATGTTTGAGCCTACAAATATCCCCTTCCTTTACTGCCCAGGTCTCACTACCATACAATATTACACTTCAAACACATGCTGCATACAAAGACCCCTTAGCACATATGGAGAGTCCTCTCAATGTCAGGAGATGCAACAGCTGTCTGAACTTCTTCCAACCACTTCTCACCCTAGCCACAGAACTAGCTCCAGCCCCACCTCCAGCACATAACATGTTTCCCAAATAACAAAGCTCTTCCACACACTCAAGAGACTCACCAACAAGGTCAATCCTTTCATGCCTGACAATCTCCATATGCTGTCCCCGACACACTGCACACATAAAATCAGCATTATCTCTCAGTCTACGTTTAGTACCATTACATCTCTTGTGCACCCATTTATCACAGACACTGCATAAGGTGGAATTACTTCCCATGCCCTTATGGCAAATTGCACATGGCCACTCTCCCTCTTCTTTGACAGTACCACCACCAACCCTAGCTATCATCACTTCTGGTTTATCTGCATGTACTCTTAAGCCCATTTGCTCCATACCATCTCTCCACTTCCTAAATCTTTTATTGCCTTCCATTCATTCTCAGCAGTCAACACCAGATCATCAGCACACAACATCTCCCACAGGAGTCCATTTCTGAGGGCATGTGAGAGGGCACCAAGTACAGTGATAAACAACAAGGGACTCAAAACTGACCCGTGATGCACACCAACATTCACGGAAAACTCATCAATCAAATCTCCATTCACTCTTACCTGGATGCGAGCACCCACATACATGGCCATAATCACCCTAACCAGCCACTCCTCCAACCCAAGCTTTCACATTGCCCACTTCACCATCTCTCTAGGGACTTTATCAAAGGCCTTCTCCAAATCAATAAAAACAAAATTTAGTTCCCTTTTCTTTTGTATATATTTTCCCTGAAGCTATTGAACAATGAATTGTTACAAAATACATCATACTGTTCCTTGCCCCAGCTTGTGGTCAGACATGTGCTCTTTCACATAGCAGATTACTATCCTATATGCTTGATCACCTTTACCTCTTACAGAGTTTGCAGCACCGGGTGTATGATGAGCAGTGCAGGTTCATTCAGTTCTCTTACCAGGTAGCCTCAGCACAACTCTCTGCTTACAATACTGTGCCTGAAATTGTCACCTCCTACATAAATCAGTATGTCCAGGTGGGTATGCTGTTCCCTCTTGTCTGTCATTGTCTGCTATATGAAAAGAGGTAATGAGTGATTGACTGGTACATTTTGAAATGTGTGGATAGATTAAATACATATGAAATTTCATTAAATTATGTATATTAGGTATAAGTGTACAGTGATATTCTTTTATTTTAAACTTGCATTCCATTAACCTATCTTTAGCCTCTCCTAAATTTATAATTTAGGTCTTCGAGTTCTGTAATTGTTTATTAATTTTTAGGGAGTAGTTGAGATGACGATCATATACTGTTACCATCTTCAGTGCATGGAATTGTTGAAATGTGCACATATATTGTTGTTTATAGGACAAAACACAGTTAATAATTATTAGGGTCCAGAGATTGATGACTTTTGAAAGTTATCACAGAATATTTAAGTATCAACTTTTCATATTGTTGTTCTAGTATTCTGGGTACAGTACTTTATATATTACTTAGCTGAGAAATAATAACTCATTTCACTTGATCTCTGCAGGAGCAACTTTCAGAACTAATGAATGTAGTTATTCTTTAATTTCTTCTAGTGAAAATGTAGTAAAATCTTGGACTTTCAGAGTAAGTTAATATATTTCACTTTTATGAGGATGAGATGGAGGGATGGGGTGGAGAGGTATATGAGACAGGGGGGTGTGAGTTGGGAGCAGGGCAGTGAAATGGCGGGGGACAGGGCGACGTGGAGGCGATTTGTTTGTGGCCACCCCAAATGGGATTGAGGCGTCTGGCAATAGATAGATAGATAGATAGACTTTTATCTGTCTTTATTTGACATTTCTATGTAGTATTGTGGAACATAGCTTGAAATACCTGTAGAGGTTTATGTTCTGATAAATTTTCATGTTCTTTCAGATGCACAGTACAGTATTTGACTTTTATTTTCATACATTTGTGGCTTTATAAATTTATGACATTTATGACATGATGTAAAGCAATGTCTTGTCAAAAATCATTTATGACACACATTTCCAACACTGGTCTAGTGTTTGCTTTGTATGTTAAGTTGATATCTCCCAGGAATATTGTGTTGCATTGTCTAAGATGTGCATGTTATGACAAAGCCAGATCATAACATTGCCTGATTGATTTATGTATTCCCTGTTTGGATGTGTGTTGTCTTCTAACATACAGTACATATTTTGTTGCAGCATCGTTCAAAACGTGCTGTTCGGTACAAACGGAGTTATGTGCAAGAGCAGCAAGTTCCACTCTGCCCTCAAGACCCCACCAAGAGATTTAGCAATTTGTCTTTTACTCATCTTGGTCATCTCCTTAGTCTGGTGAGATATGTGGTGTAGCAATATGTGATCTGATTGTTCGGTGTGGGAGTATTGTGTTATAATGTGCTGTGTGGCAGTGTGTGGTGTGATTGTCTGGTATGGAAGTATAGGTATTGTGTTACTGGTATACTGTCTGGTGTGGTATTGTTATAAAGTGCTGTACCAGTATAGCAGTGTATGATGTGGTTATCAAGTATGGCAGTGCTGTATTACAATGTATTGTCTGGTATGGCTGTACAGTACTGTAAAATGCCATGTGGCAGTACAGTACTGCTTTGTATAATGTCCTGTATGGCAGTGTGTGTTCTGATTGGCTAGGGTGACATTGTTATGTGTTGAATGGCACTGTGTGGTGTAACAGTATGGGTGTGTTGTTGTTGTTGCAGAGTGATGTATAGTACAGTATGATCACCAAAAACATGCCAGTTTTGTCCCAACCTTGCATTGTATTTTAAAAATTTAGCATTATGGTTAAAAAAACATGTGGGAAAATTAAGCTTTTCCAACAGTCCTTATCACCACCCTTAACCATTGCCCTAAGCTTGCCCTAACTTCCTCACATTGGCCTTAACCCCTTAACTGCGGGCTTGTTTTGCTTTTTCTTGCGGCTCCCCCGGGTATATTCGCGCTCCGACAGACTCTCTAAAAATATTTGCCAAAAATCAGTTATTAGTCCTAGAATATTAAAATCACATGTGCTTACGGCACATACCTTCAGCTTTCTCCTGGGATGTTTGTTGAGCCTTCGTTGAGTACCGTAGGACCTGTGGAAACCTCTGAAGTTGGGTAACGAAATCTCCACTTTACACTTCCCGACAACCCGTAATAAATACCACAGCCTGATATTATCACTAGAAACACTATTCTATTATTCTCAAATAAATTGGAATCCATACTCCAAAAAAAAAAACTGTGAAAGCAATGAAAATTATGGGGGCGTATGACCTTCCCACTTGACATCGTTCGCCGCTGGTGTTCTGTCATTTATTATTCATAAAAACACTCACAGTTTATATTTCTGTTACTATATAACACTTATATATATCTACAGTCTTTATCCATAAGTTTCCTTAAGTAATAGTAGTTTATTATCACTGTAGGGATTCAATTTCTTTCAGTAAAATACGTAGCATTCACTTTCTCGTCCTGTATACTAGCATTGAGAGTGAAAGTCACTTTCACCTTCACTCTCATAACTCATAGTATTCATACATGCTAGAGTGAAACTTTCACTTTCATTACTTCTAGTATATATACTCGTATTCTTATAATACTACTCATTTACATTTCTATTTACGTTCTCTATTTTATTTACATTATTTATATTTCTGTTTTATTTACACTGTGTTATGCACTGTCACTTGAAGTAACTTATAAAACTACTTTCCACTGTTCACTTATATTTACATTCATTGCGTTCACTTGCTGTTTACACATTATTTACACATTTACAATTCCACTTGCACTGTTTTACTCACCAGAAAGATCGTAGTCACTCTCTATCAATTGTCAGCCCTTAACTTCTTTCCACATGAGATTTAGTAGGGGGTAGAGGTCACAGGGCCCTTTGCATGGGGCTAAAAGCGGCGGAAGTTAGCAGGAGCGAATCCGACGTACTTTCACCTTGAAAGACGACAGTAAACTGATAGTGGTGGGCCGGGATGGTCTACCTAGGGAGAATGCATTACTGCCAACGTCAGCCTCTTGACAGCTGCTAATATATAGCTATGAAATTACTGGCAGGAAATCTAGACAATACATTATAGATTAGGTAGTTCCAGGTGAATATAAATATCACTTAGGCTTCTCCCTTCCCTCCTTATGTATATTTTTATTACGAGAATAGATTATACGGCATATTTCAAGGGGAAATAAACAGCGAAAATTAGCGAACGAGTGCACGTGAGGTGTTGTCAGGTGATAATTAGCTAGTACCAGGTGTATGGCACTATCACTTACCCTGTTTCTTTTTGTTATATATTATTTGGTATAAGAATAGGGCATAGGACTTATTTCAATGGTTGAAATCAGTGGAAAATTCCAGGGAAGATTTACTTAGCGTAGAATACAGTATGGTGGCCTGCAATAATTAGGTAGTTCCAGGTGAATGTAAATATCACTTAGGCTTCTCCCTTCCTTTCTTATATATATTTTTATTAAGAGAATAGATTATACGGCATATTTCAAGGGGAAATACACAGCGAAAATTAGTGAACGAGTGCACGTGAGGTGTTGTCAGGTGATACTTAGCCAATTCCAGGTGTATGGCACTCTCACTTACCGTATTTCTTTCTTGTATATATTATTTGGTATAAGAATAGGGCATAGGGCTTATTTCAATGGATGAAATCAGTGAAAAATTCCAGGGAAGATTTACTTAGTGTAGCACAGCCGGGCAGGCGAGAGGATAGGGTAATGGAGGGGGGGTAGGGAGGGGAGTCAAGAACAGGGAGAAATGGCTAAATTGTCAACAATGGATGGGAGTACAGATGAGATTAGGAGTGCTGACTAGTGTTGGACGTTGGCAGTACTGATAGATGATACAAGCTACCACTTGAAAGCCCGGGCGAATTCAAAATAACACAGAATCGCAAAAGTGACTCCCCGCGGTATGATCCCTTGCTCCCAAGCGTCACGAAAGTGACGCCCCGCGGTTAAGAGGTTAAAAATAAAAGGATATGCCCAGTAAAAGTAAGTGAAAACAAAGCACATCCATATGTTCAAGTTGGCACTAACACTTCTTTATGCAAGCCTCGTGCAGCTGCAACACTCAAGCCTCTGTTTCTTATCAAGGTCTTCATTGCACCAGCTACTTTTCTTCCTTGTATCACTCTACTTTCCACTTCTTTTGCACATTTTCCTCTCTTTTCTATCACTGTACTCAGGTATTTGAACTCTCTCACCAATTCCAGTCTCTCAATTCACTGTAACATTGCACTGGGAGTCACCTTCTCTCTCAGTAACCATTACTTTACTTTTTTCTACATTTACTGTCAAGGCATGATGCTCACAGACCTCAGCAAAACTCTGCACTATCCTACCAAGTTCTTGTCTGGTATATGCAAGTAGTATTGCATCATCAGCATACAACAAATTTGAGATATTCCATCCATCACTATTCATTACTAACACCATCCCTCTATCCATTACTTGTGTTTTTATTTCTCTCATCACCCCATCCATACAGTATATATTGAACAACATGGGGACATCACACAACCTTGTCTCACGCCCACACCGATCGTGAACCATCCACTTAGATGCCCATTAACTCTTACACATGTTTCACTACCATCGTAAAAACTCGTTACGGCACCTAGCAGCGTACCATCTACACCGTACATGTGGAAAACATTCCACAATCCTTCTCTGTCCACTTTGTCCTGTACTTTTTCCAGATCCATGAATACCATAGACACCTTATGGTCCTTCTCACAAGCCTTATTTTCTATCTGTCTCACTGCAAATATTTGATCCACACATCTGCTGCCATTCCTAAAGCCACCTTGTTCATCACTCACTAGTACTTCCGATCTCTCTCTTACTTTCTTTATAATAATTCTTCCATATACCTTCCCTACCGCACTCAGTAAACTTATGCCACGGTAATTCTTGCACTCACTTCGCTCACCTTTATTTTTGTACAGAGGTACATTCACAGCCTTTTTCCACTCTGCTGGTAGTTTCACTCACCCATGCCTTCTTACATATATCCAACAAGCACTTCATTCCACTCTCGACTACACTTGAGCATCTTTGCATATACCTCATCAACCCCAGCCGCTTTCCCATTTTTCAGCCACTTCATAGCACTCTTCATCTGTGCAAGTGTCATATCTCCTGGCACTGCATTCCTTCTCTTCACACCCCCAAAACCAGCCATGTTAATGCCGGTATGCTTTGTCTATTTCCATTCATCAGGCTTTCAAAATATTTCCATCTGGTCTGTACTTCATCCCTATGGGTTAATAATCTACCACCTACATCCTTCACACTTTCACAATTCTTTTTGCTTTCACTTCTACATTTCCACACACCTTTCCAGAATAACTTCCTATTTTCAGAGTAGTTTACATTCATTTTCTTCCTAGATCTAGATTTTTTTTGTGTGTAAGAATTTTTATTAATGTATGATGATTATTTAAATGAAAATCTTTGAAGTGGAGAGGTCTATTTTTGGAACCTTTATGCTGAAAATTGATCTTTCCACCTGACATGGGTCAGGTGTGGCCAGTTGGCTCATTGTGTCATGTGACTTTTGTTATTCAAACATGTTTTCACAGTGATATAAAATGCCATATTTAGGCTATTCTTCAATCAGTGAATTCTTATGTAATAATAATCTATCTTTCATCCAGTCCTTGAGATGTAACTGCCAGTTAAGAATTACAGGTGCGGGGGGTTGGGAGCTGGGGTAGAGGTAGGTGGAGCTCGTTGCATCCCCCCCCCCCCTCTTCTTCCCTGGGTATACAGGGTTAGAAAGGAGGCATCCTTAGGCAGAAATTAGTGATCATGAGTGTACATATTTCTGTTGTTTTCAGAAGTCCCTCCCTATAGTCCAATAAAAACTGTAGTCTGAATGACCCTCGGTCCCCTGCCATTTCGGATTACAGGACTTTTACTCTAGGTGCTTGTCAGTTTCCTCCCTTCCTCTTACGCATGTATATGTCCTTTTAGTTTTGTGTGTATGCATTTTTGGTATTATCAAATATTTTTTTTGTTACTCTGATAGGGGACTGTGCCATGGTTCAAGATTCCCAATCCACACAACCTTAACAGACTTCCACTGGATGAATCAGTGGCTCGTGCGCAACCCCCAGGACAGAGTGAAACGCCTAGCACCAGCATCATTCACAAGACTCCAGGTACACTCATTTACCTCACATCAGGTTAAGTTAGATCAGATAAGGTGAAGGTAAAAAGGAAGGAGATTCATGCAGTTTATTAGTCTTCTACCAGTCAAACCGGTCGGGGACCATAGGTTTGCACGGCTCAGTCAGTACGTCCGTCAGTCCTTCTGCAGTTTCATGTCTGCCCTGTAACTTCCACATCCATGGACAGATTTTGATTTAACTTGACTTAAACTGTGGATTGCGAGCCACAGCTCAGGCTGTGCTGGCCATGCATCACTGCTAACTACTCCATCCCTGTGCAAACTTACGTACGGTGAGTCCTTGAAAAACGAAAACCCGAAATATGAATTTTCGATGTTATGAAAGCTATGAATATAGGACAAATTCCACAATACGAAAGTATCTGTCTCGATTATGCGAAAAACAATACAAAAGGAAATACGAAAATTCAGAATGGACGCTCGCATGCAGCGAGGAAACGAACTAACCCTTCTCTGGTAAACAGTTTTTTGTGCACTTCTCAGTTGAGTCCACGGTTTCAGGACAATTCACCTTCAGGACGATTCCCTGTCATTTATTTACATATCAGATTATTTAGCAAGTTCAGTAAAACCTCTACAACTCGGCATAATACATGTGCAAGCCTTGCCGAGTTAGCCTATTTGCCGAGTTGTAGGAATGAACTTTAAGTTCCCCCTCGGCACACATACACTAAAAAGGAAAAAAGGAAAAAAAATGGAAAGTTTTTACAATAAACAATGAAAGCTGCCTTGCCATGATTCCATGCAGTTGTAGGGTGTGTTCCAGGCATGGAGGAGGACTTTTGGTAGTTTTTGGAGGTGTTAGGGGGGCTCAAGATCACTTTTGGGCACACCTTTACTGTACTGTACTTGACACTGTACACTATGTAAAGCACAGTTAACACTCTAAAGGCCATTACTGTAATGTATTTATCACTTGTACTATACTGGGGAACTAAACACTTAAACATTACTGTACACCTTGGCATTTTACCGAGTTGGGGTGATTTTTGTTGACTCTCTTCCTCTCTTGTGCTTATTTTGGGGAATTTTTGAATTTTGATTTTTTAAATGAATATTTTGAAGCCTTCCCGAGTTGTAGAGGTTTCCGACTTGAAGGATGACGAATTGTAGAGGTTTTACTGTATATTGTTTTTCGAGTTATATGAGTTATAAAGGTGATGGTGGTGTATTCTTTTTATAATAAATGTAAAATATGGCATCAGATAGTTGGTATTAATGGAAAAGAATGTAAGTACTGTACTGTACATTGAAACGTGACTCAGGTGACGTACGATGTTTCACTTCATTGTTTAACATACGGTTACATATGAGACATTGGCATTTATATAAATGCCTAATAACCTCAAGTGAATGATTGACATACTCTAAAATTATACGAATAATCTTCATATGACGTCTACATTCTCAGCTAATCAGTCAATCTCAACCTACTGCATCCAAAAATTACAATAAAAATTACTGAAGACAGCTATGGGAGATGCCAGATTATAATTCAAAGTTGACTACAGTGAGGCAGAAGCAAGTTAATTATTGACTACAAGTGTAAATTATAAATACTATCCAAAGACTAGCTGTTGATAGATCCCCATGAAATAGTTATTATAGTATTAATCATTTAATATTAAATATATTTATAGAATGACGGGGAATCGTCTTGGGTGCGAATTGTCCATGTTTTGATGGCGATCGCAGCTTCAGGAGGATATTTTTGCAGCTCTACACTTTTTCGTACTGTTTAGACATGCCTCCCAAGCGCCCTGCTTCATCTCCAGCATCGGGGGAGCCTGCTGCAAAGAAGCAGCAGCACCGTACTCTAACTTTGGGGAGGAAATTGGAAGTTATTAAGATGCCGCGAGGAGGGGCAGGGAGTCTAGGAGATTTGGCATGCTTTAGGCCTTGCAGCTTCCATCGTTGGCACTGTGACCAAGAAAAAGGAGATGTACAAGAAAATGGTCACCTCGTCCTCTACATCTACAGGTATTACTTACCTCTACAGGTATTACTTCAGTTTGCTCTATCCAAAATTCGGAATGCTGGGGATTGTTATATCGAGAATTTACTGTACATATGTATGGTTATCATCAGGTAGGGGACTTTGTATTGTTTGGCAATATTTCATTCACTTGTTCTTTAAGCCCTTCTCGTTGAGGCTGTACTTTTTGTTTGACAAAGGACAGTTTGATTGAGCTTGCAGGATGCCTCTCAAGGGAGAGTGGTTTGAAACAATCATATAGCTGCTCATTAAACTTGAGAATGTATTTGTGCTTTGTGGTAGTTAATGCTAGGTGGAAACAGGACAGGGGTTTAGTTGAAATAAGAACTGAATATATTGAGAGCAAGAAGCACGTGAAGAGATTAGTGAAGAGGAAAAAGGAGGAAGAGAAATGAGTGCAAATTACTCTGATAATAGGAAGTTATTCTGGAAGGAGGTGCATAAATGTAGAAGTGGTAGTGGAAAGAAATGTGAGTGTGAAGGATGTAAGTGGTAGATTAACCCATGGGGATGAAGTAAGGACTAGGTGGAAAGAATATTTTGAAAGTCTGATGAATGGGAATGGAGAGAGCAAAATGATCGTTAACATGAATGGTTTTGGGGGTGTGTAGAGAAGCAATACAGTGCTAGGAAACATGACACTCACACAGGTGAAGGATGCGGTGAAGTGGCTGAAAAATGGGAAAGCAGCCGGGATTGATGAAGTGTATGCAGAGATGATTAATTGAAGTAGGGAGAGTGGAATGAAGTGCTTGCTGGAGGTATGTAAGAAGGCATGGATGAGTGAAATTGTGCCAGTAGAGTGGAAGAAGGTAGTGATTGTACCCATGTACAAAAATAAAGGTGAGCAAAGTGAGTACATGAATTATCGTGGCATAAGTCTGTTGAGTCTTGTAGGGAAGGTATATGGAAGAATTATTATAGAGAAAGTAAGAGAGGTATCAGAAGTCCTAGTGAGTGATGAACAGGGTGGCTTTAGGAGTGGCAGAGGATGTGTGTATCAGATATTTGCAGTGAGACAGATAGTGGAGAAGGCATGTGAGAAGGACATTAGGGTGTTCATGGTATTTATGGGTCTGGAAAAAGCATATGACAAAGTAGACAGGGAAGGATTGTGGAAGGTTTTGCGCATGTATGGTTTAGATGGTAAGCTGCTCAGTTTTGATGATGGTAGTGAGGCATGTGTAAGGGTAAATGGGCATCTGAGTGAGCGGTTCATGATCGGTGTGGGCGTGCAACAAGGTTGATTGATGTCCCCATGGTTGTTCAGTATACCGTATATATGGATGGGTGATGAGAGAAGAAAAATCACGAGTAATGGAGAGAGGGGTTGGTAATGAATGGTAATGGATGGAGTATCTCAAATTTGATGTATGCTGATGATGCAGTGTTACTTGCAAATACAGGAAAAGAGCTTAGTAGACTATTGCAGAGTTTTGTAGATGTCTGAGTTTTGTGCCTTGAGAGTAAATGTAGAAAAGATGAAAGTGATTGTTATTGAGAAAGAAGGTGACTCCCAATGTGGTGTTGCAGTGAATGGAGAGAGACTGGAATTGGTCAGAGAGTTTGAATACCTGGGTAGTGATAGTAAACAGAGGAAAATTTGCAAATGAAGTGGAAAGTAAGTTGACTCAAGAAAGGAAAGTAGCTTGTGCTGTGAAAGCCTCAATAAGAAACAGAGGCCTGAGTGTTGCAGCTGCGTGAGGCTTACATGAAGGAGTGTTATTGTTAGCTTTAACATACGGATTTGAGACTATGGTGTGGCATGAAAATGAAAAGTCAAGAGAAAGAGCTGCTGAGAAATATATGTGGAGTGCAGAGAGTGGATAGGATATGGACTAATGTGATTCGTGAAAGATGCAGAGTGAGGAAGTCTGTGGACACTAGATTCAAAGAGTGTACTGAGATGGTTTGGTCATGTGGAGAGAATGAATAACAGTAGAATGGTGAAAAAGGTATACCAGGTATCTGAACAAATTTGAAGGAGGGAGGAGGCGAGGTAGGCCAAGGAGAAGATGGAGAGATATGGTGGATGAGTGTGTGAGGAAGAGAGGTGTGGATGTCGGTGAGGTGAGGGGACTGACAAGAGATCGAGCTGTCTGGATTAATGTTGTGAGAAGAAGTGCATGATCAGGGATTTGGCTCCTCTTTTTAACATGACAGCGTTTGGATTGACTCTGTTGGATGTGTTTATGTGAAACTACAGAATGTGGTGAAAGTTTTTTGGTGTATCAGATAGAGCCAGGATTCCAGGGGCTTGAACGATAAGTGAATGGAAGCATGGCCCATTGAATTGGGCAGACTTAGGTTGTCTGGACATTGCTACTCCTCACCCTGCCCATGGGTGGGAATGGAGGTTCGGATGATGATGATGATATAATGTATGTATATATATATATATATGAGGCGTCTAGAGCCACAGGGGCATCCCCACCAATATACTGGTTTTGAGTTAGGTAGGGGAGACAACAGGCTTAACCCTCTTCTCAGTGACAGCACTGGTTGCCATACAAGATTCGGCCTTCTGGACAGTGGTAGAGGGGCTCAAAGTCACACGGGTTTGTCCATGCTGCCGGGCGAACAAATCAGAGCAGGCAGGCATCTAAGCCACACAGCCCAAACCAATCAGCATTCTCTCTCTCTGCCACTCCCCCAGAGCAGCCAATCAGCAAGCATGTGGCTGGCCCGGTGTGCTGGTAAGACTTCCCTCCCGTGTTCACTGAGGTGTCTAATTATTACGTATTGGATTTTTACCCCATTTATCGTAGATTATTGGTGACAAGATGAGCTGTTGTTATTGGGGTTGAAGGGGTGGTGACAAGATGAGTTCATCACATAGTTACAGTGAGGAGGTGGTGCCTATAACCTTTCGTAAGTGTCAGAAGTGTGTGGAGAAGTGGAAAAAGGTAGAAAGGAAGAGGAAAAGAGAGTGGTGAGGGGAGACAGCGGGAGGGGGCGTGGCACCGAGGAGGCAGAGTTGGATGTTGATCTCCTAGATGACGACCCCACCATTTAACCCCCCACTACCCCTTCTCAATTTACTTAAGCACTACACTACTTTTTTTTGTGTGTGTGTTATTATTTTAATCTATTATGGTAGAGGAAAAATAATAACTGCATTGATTTCAGATTTAGTTGTCAAAAACGTGAAATTACAGTAATAATTATTCGTTTATTAATATTAAGTGAACTGGAATCTTCAGTTAATAAAGTTTTGTACATTAATACATTCGTTGATGTATTTTCTGCTATGTTTTTAAATCCCTACAATATGTTATTATGCCCATTTATAAATTGGGGGTTTGGTTTACTGCCTATTTTGTGGTAACGGTTATTACTGTTTTGTTTTTTTGGCCGTACATGTAGAGCATAGGTGCTGATGATCATTTTGATGTATAAAAGGTCTGTTTATTGCCTTCTGGTTATGACGTTGCCATAAACACAACTTTAAAGCGTCATAACTCAAAAGTACATTTTGGCGCCGATGCCCCTTTGGTTCTAGACGCCTCATATGTATATATATACATGTATATATAGGAGGTGCTACCCAAAAGTTCCAGTAATTTGAATATTGTAGGAAAATAAATACCTTACCTCCTAGTTCTCACTGTCGCCTTCGAAGTAGTCCACTTGGGCATGTATACAGTGGTCCCAGCGTTTTTTTCCACGAGTCCATGCATCCCTGGAAGGCTTCAGGCATGATGGTCTTGAGCTTCTGCAATTCTGTCTGGATCTCCTCAGTCGAGCCAAATCGACGCCCTTCAGTCGTAATTTCAGCTTGGGAAGCAGGAAAAAGTCGCAGGGAGCAAGGTCAGGCGAATAGGGTGGGTGGGGAATAACTAGTTTGTTAGTGGTAACCAAGAACTACCAGACAACAATTGATGTGTGGGTGGGGGCTTTGTCATGATGCAGGACCCAGTCCTAGTTCTTCCACTGTTCTGGACGTTTTTGGCAGATGTTCTCTCTCAGACACTGCAAAACTTCTCAGTAAAACTTTCTGCTGATAGATTGACCAGGTGGGACGAATTCCTTGTGAACAATCCCTTGGCTGTCAAAGAAAACGATCAACATTGACTTGACATTGCTGTGCCATTGGTCTGCCATTGCAAAACCGCCAAACCACCTACACACCACGTTACAATAGTAAGCATAGCTCAACAACGCGTCCGTTCACAGACACGGCTGGGGCCGCACTGACGCACAAGGGGTGCTGCTGACTCCTCCTAGTGGCGAAAGGCAAAACTGCAGACAGTTGGCTCCCTCTGATCAAATTACTTGAACTTTCGGGTAGCACCTTGTGTATGTCTGTCTATCTATCTATCAATCTATCTATCTATCTATCTATATACATATATGTACTGAATATAAAATCCCTCAGTTCCTCTTTTATGGGCTGTAGATGGCCTGGAGTGTGGAGGAGCCCATGACAGGGCCACTGTACTCTGGGTAATATAAGCTGTATAAGCAGCATTTTTACTTGATGGAATACTGTGTTGTACTTCCTCCCATTGCTTGATTAGAAACATGCATTATTGCATGGATTCCTTTGTTATGTTTTTTGGTTAACAAGTTGTTTACTCTGTTTCAGTGAGTGAGGACCATAATGCAGCATACTTGGCTCAGAAGCACAGAGCAAACATCGTGATATCAACAAGTGCCTTAACGGTTCTGGTGGATAACTATGGCCCAAGTTTTGACAAGGAATGGGATATTCCTGTTGTGGTGAAATCTTTTCAGATTGAAGGTAAGTAGTATTACACAAACTTTACTGGAAAATCAGGTTTAATTGGTAGTTTAGTCCAGTCACTCATGTTGGGACTACTGGTAAGTAGCTGATGCACCCTCAGTTTCTTGAGATGCCTTCTCTTCCAGTGCTTTGATGAGCTCATTGACGGTCCTTACAGACCTCATATATTGTTAGTCATGCATATTCTGACTGGCTTTGGGCACATGTCCATTTCCAGGAATAGTGTGCACCATGAGTACCTTCGGTGCAGTTGACAAAGCACGAAGGATTGGTGGTAGTGATTGGATTGGGTAAGCATATAACAAGATCTTTCTACATCCATTCTGAATCATTCTCACACTGAAATCCCTCCAAGTCATGATGAAGTTGGTGATGGCATCCCCTTGGCTGAGCTACAGTATTTCCAAAACTTAATTGTCTATGCCGGTGTTGTCTGCCTTCATCTCTCAGTTCTTGTAAGGTCCACCTCTGCTCAATCTCTTTGAGGACTCTGTGTTACACTCTCCTATCTGAGGCCTGCTGTATCTCCTTGGTAGTCTTGAAGCACAGTCCCATAGCCACTGAAATAATTTCTTGATCGTAGGCAAAATCATGGAAGTGGTGTTTGTTGGTAACATCACTTCTGCTTGATGATGAGTTATATCTATGCTGGATGACCTGGACAGTTGTCCATAATGGGCTCTACCGTAAATGTTATATTCTTGTCATGCAGAAGCTTTCGGTTATGGGCACAAGCATGTGGTCCAAACAACGAGTTATTACCTTGGCTTTATGGCCCACTCCTTTGAATGTGGCCCCACTTAATACCTAGTTGCTCTAGGAACTTAGCAGCAAGTGACTGGTGATGAACAAAGCATGCACTTGCTGGTTACATTACAACATAATGAGATGGCTCCTTGCTGGCTTTGAAGCTTGGAACCTGACTTCCTCCTATGTTGGAAAGTTTGAGGAGGGTAGGCATTTCCATGTAGATAAGCTTCATCCATATTAACCCCTTCATTACCGACCCCTCCCCCCAATGTAAACACTACGTTTACCCCCCATACCGACCTGACAGCTCTCTCTCTCATAGTGTGAAGTGTAGTGTATATTTTTTGCCACATCCAAACTATTCACTGTTTGTGATTTTTTTGTATACTGATTATCACATAAACCCAGCATGATGTTGGTAATAAAATAATATATATGTAAAATCATTATATAAGTTTACATATCTTATACAACTACTGTACAAACTAGCTTGAAAAAAATGTCCTGCTCAGTTTGATGGCTTATTTATTTACCTTGTAAGCTGAGCATGAAGTGTGTGCACACACGTGACGGTGATGGCAACCTTGACCCACTTGTTGCTGAGTGTGGCGTCACTGAGATTGCTACTAATTTCCTCCTCCTCCTCACTCACATCGACCTCGCTATCATTTTCAGGATCATAGTCATGTACTGACACATCAGACACTGCTGCATCATCATCTGATACATCTAAATAAGTATCCTTATGAGGAATAAACTCATTGCTATTGGAATCTGCCGGAGACGCCATGAGAGAAAAATATCCTGCACATCCTCTCTTGTGGTCCAGTGCGTGGTAACTAGCTCTCAGGCAGGCCAAGGGGTGTAATTTGGCTGTATGTCAGCGGAAAATATAGTACAATATGTGTTGTAGAAATTATAAATAAAATAATGAATGGTCTAAAAGAGGTTACATCACATATGAGTGAGCAAGCCATTGATGCCACTGCAACTCAGTCGTGACGTATCTTATGATGTCAGAGTTCGTCAGAACTTCATCACAGTCCTTGTTGTCAAAACACAGAGCTGTTGCTATCATGAGGTCCTCAGAAACAGCCTTACCAGGCTACCCTGAGGCCTATAAACTGCCATCATTAGAGGATGTACCAGCGTACCACGGTTGGCGTTCCGGTGTCTCACGGGTGTTTACAGGTGATGTACGGGGGTACATCAAAACATATTTCCAGTAAAGAAGGGGTTAAAGGTGTGGGCTATTTCATAGCCACCTTCATAGCACCTGAAGAAAGGTGGCAGCAACTTTAATATTAGCAGAGGATACTTCATCATGCAGCTGGCTGTGGTGAGTCCCATGTTGGTTGACAGACTGGTTCAACTACCCTTTGTTAGCATATAACTCCTGGCATGGCTGCACTTGCATCACTTTCATAAATTTCCTTAATCGTCTCACACTTGATTAACACATGATCTCACAATAGGGTACTTTCAACACCCTGTGAGCCCACTGGAAGTGCAGTTTTATTTTTCACAGTACACAGTGGTGATTAATTCACTTTCAGTGCATGGACCATGTATTGATAAGTTTTCTTGATTATCCAGATGTAGCAAGGTTATTTTCTGTTGTTAAGGAAAGGGTGAGAGCTTATGAGACAGTCATGCTCCAGCCTGCACTATTTTCCAAATCAAGGCCCACAGTATAACATGCTGTACCCCTACCCAATCCACTCTCCCCAAAAAACAATCCAGACTCATGGTGCTAAGTAGTGCAGCCAGTACAACCTTGGAGAAAGAATGTGCTAATAGGGACTGTAACAGGGGATAGTTTGTTGTATTGTGGAATGAGGCTTGCATGCTATACATCACCGAATGCCAGTTTTGAAGTGCTGGGGGTTTACCAGATTCAGTATTTGTAAGTTAAGTCTAAATTTGCACAAGATGGATTGGGGTATTGATTTTGATCACTGCACAAGTCACATCTGTGCAAGTTGGAGGATAATTGTACTCCTCTTTTCTTTTATCCACCACACTCCCCGCAGTTGTGTGTTTCAAGCTACAAGATCAACCTCCTCATCGTCCTTTCACCACCTTCTTGTCAACAGCATTCTCAAGCATCTTTTTCTGTAGAAGCACCTAATCAGTCAGACTCTTTTCAGTGCATTGGCCAGTCCTTCAGAACTACAGTATATGTATTTGTGTGCTTCCTTATTATTGCCCGCCTTGCAAGGTGATAATGTAATTGCCGACATCTGTGTGTGTGTGTCTGTTCCCAAAATATCTCAAAACCAAGTGTGTAGATTGCATCCAAACATTGTCGGCAGTATCCTGGGATATGTCTTGTTGATGGATGATTTTGTTGAAGCTGTGATGATGTGCCTTCAACTGCCAGAGAGCCGTGCAAGAAAAAAAATGCTCTAACATTTTCCTATAAGCTTGCCATTATTCACCATTTTCTGTTGTACCTTCAATGAAGAGAATGGCTATTTAAGGGGTAACTGTTAGAAATTCTTCAGAGGTCTGTTATGTTCAGTGACCTTCACTAGAATAATACCCCTGACTTCAGGCTTCTGAATTCTAGTGTGATATTTAACTTGGTAGGAGTAAAGGTCATTAGGATTGTCACCTAACATAGCTTCACATTTTTTATCATTATTCCGAAAAAGGGTAAGACTTCTGAATTATCATTGTAGTGATTTATCGCAATTCGAACATTCATATAATGAGACTTGACTTTATACTCTTAAATCATGGGACAGTAATTTCAGAAATGAGAACTTGAAATGATAATATCTTTTTCTTTCACCAGATGCAGATGGGAATGAAAGTAGCCACAGAGTTGTGTTTATTGACAAACCTCTGCCACAGAAGACCTGGACACCCTTAGAAAAGAAACGTCAGTTTTACAAGAAGTCAGCACTGGCCACTTTGACAGAGATAAAGAAATTTCCATTCCTCAAGTAAGAGTTTTTTGCATCATTTATCAAACATATTTACCTTCTGTAATTATCACTGTGGGCTGTACTATAGGTGGCATACATGGCTTCACAGCACCTCTTCCTTAGCAGCTGAGTTTGAGAATTACATCTTAATAGATTGTATGTTATGTTTGATTGGGCAAATTTGGGCTGTCTGGACATTGCTACTCCTCACCCTGCCCTAGGGTGGGAAAGGAGGTCCAGATGATGATGATGATGTTATGTAATACGGTATTAATACCGACATTGTTCACATTACATGCAAAAAGACTGAGGTTTAATGTACAGAACAGGTCACTAAGTAAGAGTTGTTGCAGTACAAAATCTCCTCTGTTCTTACAGCTCATTATCATCAGCATGCAGACAAGTAAGTGCTTTTCACTTGTTCCATCCTGGTTCATTCTCAGCCTTGCATCGTGGTGTTTTCATTTTATGATACCGTATAACTGTAATATCCATCTAGATCTGTTTTTTCCCACCTAAGGATGAGATGAAGTAGGATCCTAAGAGCAAGAAAAAGCCTGATGGAAAGAGTACTAATGTGAATCTGTCCAATTAAATGCGCCACACTCTTATTCACTCATCGCTCATACCTCCAGAATCCCAACACCCGCTTGCCAACTGGTGGACGGGAGTTCGCGCCTCGTTCAGGTTGCGAAAAGTTTCACTGACGAAGTGGGTGGTTACTGTCCCCCTTGAGCAAGGGGACGGGTGTGTGCGTGTGTGAAGGTCACAGCCTTGCCCTTAGATCGAACTATATGAGCTCTCGGCTCCCTTCCGGGAGGGTAAAAGCTGACCATCACAACCATCAAGTGATCCTGACTGACCCGGTGAATTACACACGGCTAGTGCTATAGTATATTAGATATGGATGATATAAAAATGATTCTTTGAATAAATAGTGGCATTGTGGCTGCAGATGCGAAGCAGAGTGTGTTGGGTTGGAATGATGTTGAGAGCAGTTTGTTTTATGTAATGTTTGCAAGAAATAGGTACACAAGAGGTGCAGTGGTGTCAAAGGTGGACTGCAGGATTTGTTAGTCTTCAAGTGAATTATGAGTTTAAATGATTGAGGAGAGAGTTCTGGACATGTTGGGGACTTGATAGGCATGTTTTTGAAGTGTGTATAGGAATTTTGTTATGTGAGTGATATGATTTGTGCTGGTGGGTGTAGGTGAAACTAGGGCCATTGATAAGGTTAGGAGTTGATGGAAGAAATTTAAGGAACTGTTACCTCTCCAGACAATGAGGGGACTGTTCATTTACACTAAAGTAACATGGCATGCTTCATGTTTGAGAAGTGTAATGCATTATGGTTGTGGAATTTGGGCAGTAATATGGAAGGATATGCATATATCAGAGAACAGAGGGATGAGGATGGCTAGATAGATGTGTAGTGCTTCCTTAAATGACAGAGCTACAGATCTGCAGGTGAGCAGCTGTTACAATGGCTGGGATTTGAAGGCATAGGTGATGTGGTGTAGAGGAAGGTTCAGGTAGTTTGGACATGTGGAGAAGGTGAAGATTAAAAATTAGAGAGATATATCAGAGTGATTGTGGAGGGTAAATCACTAAGAGGTAGACCTTAGAAGACACTGGGATGAAATTCAGCAGAGTAATCAAGGGTTAAGGGACTGAATAGAGATGCTGCCAGAGATTGTGTAGTATGGAAAGCCACTGTCAGGTGAACAAGGACTACATATCCAATTACATACATGGCCTTTCTAAACTCTAACACAACATCAGTAGGTGTCTAACCACTGTTGTATATAGTGTATATTCAGTTTTGGTTTCACGTTCATTCTCTACTGGTATATCATTCCACTAATCTCTTTCCACTTCATCCATGCTGTCTTTACTCATGCTCTTCTATCTGCTTTATTTCCTTACATTTTTCTAACTATAGTTTCAAGATCTGTTAACTTGGTCCATGCCAGATTTTAACCATGCCTCTTAGTCATCATCATTACCCCATGTTAACTGCTGACCATTACTATGGACTTATTTGCATCCATTTTAAGTCCTCCATTTGGCAGATTCCCATGGTGCACCTTAATTTTACTCAGCAGTTCCTCTTTAATTTCTGTTGTTACCATGAAATCCTCTGCCTGTAGCATTTCTCACATATCCTTATGATGATTTTGTGTAAGGTGCCCATTATGACAACCAAAAGAATTGCCCTAATGTCAGTCTCTGGTGTAGCCACACTTCCACGTTTCATTATATCACTTTATTATTGTACAGAGTTACCATTTTACTTTCACCTCCAGTCATGTGGAATCTCCCTCCTCACACATCTTGATAGCTGGAGTAGCCATTCCCCTTTCCTCTTAGCTTTGTACCAGCTCTCTGAACATACCTCTGATGGTCTCACCAATTCTCCATTCTTCATTTTTGTGAGAGCTCATCTCAGCTTCTCCTGTTGTATGTTCATTACTGGTTCTTTCACTCTGGATATTGACATGTCTTCCTCAGTCATTTTCTACATCCAGCAGGATGTAAAAACACTCCCATCACCTGCGTTGTTTTTATATCATTCTTTTCATCATCAAGTTCGCTGTTACATTGTATTGATTGTCAGCTATCTACCATTTTGATGCTTATATCATCTTCAGTAATTAACCGAGAGCTCCTGGTCATCTTGCCAGTTTTCATTTTATTTGTTTTTCATAAGTTTATAGTCAGTCAGGAGGGAGCGTTTCTTATCTGGTAGCACTTATGACTGGAATGTCACTGTCATATTGCAGAACTTCTGCCTGTCAGAATTCTTTTATTCCCTGAACTGCATCTCTGTGGAACTCGCTTCCCCAGAGTTGTTTCCTCCCCCCAAGCTTCAACCTACAGCTGTTCAAGTCCAACTGTTACAGATTTTTCATGAATGAAATATACCAGTAATCTGGTGTATGGATTTTTTTTTTTTTCATTTCATTTGTTTTTCCTTCCTCTGTTGGTAAAAAAAATAAATAAATAAATAAATAAAAAATATTGCTAGTCCAGGGTATGCTTGGGCCAGTCAGGCCCCATAGTCAGGAGTCTTTTACAAACTTCTTCCCAAGTACTCATGATTTCTGAACTTTCAGCATTCATTATCATTATGATCATATCATCATCATCATCATCATCATCTAATCCTGTGTTGCCCCGTGAAGAACATAGGAGCCTGAGGCTAGGCAAGTTGGTCCTGACATTTAAGATGAGAGTGACCAGCCTCACTCATCCCTCAGTGGCTTTACGTGAGGAGTAAACTTCAACTTTCCCATGGATATAAACCTACACTGGCTCAATCTGGTTGGAGTGCCTTAATTACCTACTAAATCACCAGGCACCATAGTTTGGTTATATGGTTACCACCCAGTGTAGTGAATGGTTTCTGGTGTACAGGAAACCATTTGCCTGAGTAATTTTTCCACACATTGTTTTGCCAGCTTCAGCACTGGTATATTTCTGTTTTCTTTAGACCAGGAAACCATTTACCATGTTGGGTGGTAATTATAATTAACCAAACTATGGCACCTTGTGGTTAAGTGGGTAATTAAGGCACTCCAACTGGATTGAGCCTGTGTAGGTTTGTATCCAAGGGATGGTTGGAGTTTATTGTGCAATGCCACTCAGGTATGAGTGAGGCTGGTCACTTTCATTTTAAATATCAGGACCAACTTGCCTAGCCCCAGGCTCCTACACCCCTAATGGGACAACACAGGATTAGATGGTGTATGTATGTATGTATGTACTACTTAACATTTACTTAGCTTCTGGAACATCTCTCTTACATATCATGCTATATTGGTTGTAATATTTTTTTGGCTTGGTGTACAATGCCTTCTTTTCCAGTTATTAATTTTTGCAACCAGATGCAGCATTGTACTGCCACTTTATTTATTTATTTATTTTTTCAAGGTGCTGAACAACCTTCACTTTATGGTTTTATCTACTGCCATTCCACGAGCATGATATATTGTTATGGTGAATCCTTTTCCAGCTACAGACTTTGTCCATTGCTGGTAGGAGGTCATGCTTTAATGTGTCTCAGGGATTCCATTTATTACCAGGACTACCGCATAGTCTCATCCACTCTGCATATCGCATCATGAAATGCATTATTATCATTCTGATTTTTCAGTTTCCACATTCTTCTTCTTACTGTAGGGCATTCACTTTCTTCCATTCCCTACTTCTCATCAGTATTATATCACACTCAAGCAACTTGTGCTGTGAAGCAAATTCCTTCCTGCCCATCATCACATAACATGCTTTCATCTAGATTTCCTTTCATTCATTCATCATCCAATCCTACATTGCCCCATGAGGAGTGTAGGAGCCTGGGGCTAGGCAAGTTGGTCCTGACATTAAACCCCTTAAACGCGGATCGTCGCATTTGCGACGGTCGGCCCAAAGGACATAACGGCGGATCGTCGCGTTTGCGATTTGAGTAAATTTTGAAAAACCGCGGGCAAGCAGGCTCCAGCTGGTATTGTCTATCAGTACCACCACCCTCTAGCTACAACTAGCATACTTTACCTTTGTACTGCTGACCTCAGTTGTTGCCAAATATCGCGTTTTCCCCCCGTCCCCCCCCCCACCACGGCCCGGCCAGCCTGGCTGTGATACATGGCAGCGCTCTGAGCGCTCAGAACTGTAAATCTGCGCTCTCCTCTCACAAGCAGTTTATGCTACTAGGAAACGCTTGTTTCCCCAGTTGTAACACTAGCTTTTTTTCTTACGGTTTGCCCCTGTTTAGCGTCAGTTTACTGCAGGCTTTCAAAGTGAGATTATGGCGAGTTCTAGCTCTTCCCAGTCAGTGCAAGCGGCCGACAGGAACGAGAATAAAGTGGCAGACGTAAGGCAGAATAAAAAGCGCGCCGTGGTGATCTTTTGGGAAGTAATATGATTGAAAATAATGTAGTATACATGTTTTTAGCTGTGAAAATGGAAATGTTTGTTGAGTGACGGGAAGACCGCCGCCACAGTGCATGTTGGCCATACGCTCCGTTGATTTTAGCCTTATTTTCAGTGCTTATTGTACAAATACGGATTCCTAACTACCTTTACGTTGTAGTATAAAGTTTACTGCGACAGAATGAGGCTGTGGTAGAGGGGAAACCGGGTTGCTGGAGGTGTGAAAGTGAAGATTTGGTTACCCAACTTTGCAAGTCTCCACAAGTCTTGGGTAGTCCACGAAGGCTCAACACCTGTCTCTGGAGAAAGCTGAATGTAAGTACTATCTGCCATACCAAGTATAATGTTCTAGGGTTAATCTCTGATTTTTGGCGAATATTTTCCTACAGGTACTCAGACCGCGATACAACCCCGCCACTCGGGGGGGAACGACTGTACACAGCCGCGTTTAAGGGGTTAAGTTGAGAGTGATCAGCCTCACACATCCCTGAGTGTCATAACGTGAGCAATAAACCCCAACCCTCCCTTGGATATAAACCTACACAGGTTCAATCCGATTGAAGCTCCGTAATAACTGTAGTAAAAAATAATCAGTCTGACCTCTAGCACCTCCTGATTCATATGTAATGTTGATCTTTCTTGAACATTGTTCCTATGCCCATGTTCAACACATTTCAGGATACTGATAGTCTCCATTTTTCCTTTAGCACTTTCCCATAAAATGTCCATGACAGTTTTTCTGTATTTAGTGATATTCCTTCTGACTTTTTCTAGCTGACTTTGGTTGGAGGGTTTGGTGGGCTGGAAGGAGCTTTCTTTTTTACTATCCTGGTCATATTTTAGTTGTTTAGTTACTCTTGTAGGACCTACTTAGAATGGGCCAACTGGCATACTTCAGTAATCCTCTCTTCTTATATTCTTATCTCCTTATTCAGGTATTCTGTCCCCTTTATTCCCAGTCCAGTCACCAAGTCCAACAGTCACCCAGTCCATCAACTCAGTCCATCATCCACTTCCTTTTACCAGTAAGGTTATTCACATACATGTCCACTTGTATCACCTCCCAACGCATTTATCTTGTCTTTGTTTAAAAATAATTGGTAAGGTACTGTATCAATTACATTGTACAGAAAAAAATTACTGCTATTTAATTCAGTGTGTTAGTTTGTTCTGAGCTCTTTAATTCAATTTGTGAGAGCTTAATCAATCATTACTTTTGTTCTGAACAGGATGAAGAGCCCTGCAATCTTTCATTATTCTGCAATAGATGAAGGGGATGCCCAAGGAAAAACTGGACCTTGCAATGAGCCAGCAGAATATGATGAAGACTTCTTTGATTTAACTGCAGGAGCCAGCAGTGATTGCTTTGGTGTCCCAGAGTCTGGTACAGAATGCCATACATCATTATCCCCAACACATAAGAACAAAAGAAAAGGAAAAACAATGACAAATAATCAGAGTCCAAAAAAGAGCAAAATATCAAATATAAATGCTGCAGAGAATGATCATACAAGTACTGGAAAAGGACGGGTAGGCAAGAATTTGCAAGAAATGGATAGTAGCCTCACTCCTGGTACTCCACAACACAAATCAGGAGAGCAGGAAAAATCACAAGCAGAAGATTCACCAACCAAGAGTTCTCCAGAAGCTCGAGCAACTGGTAAAACTCGAAATCATTCTCCAAGAAAAATTAACACCAGCTCTGTGAAAGGTGAATCTGTGTCTGATGCCTGCAAAATACTTGGGAACACCAGTGCTTATAATAGCAAAACTACTGGGAGCACACCTAGAAGAACTGCAGATAGTGAATTTAAAACTGGTGATAGTAGCACTGACAATGTTTTGGAAAACTTGTTAGATATGCAGGATTCTTTGCTGAAACCATCACATGTGGGGAGTTCTGGTCATGACTCAAAACCTGAGTGTGTTCAGCCTTCATCTTCAAAGCCGTGGAGTAGCACTCTTAAAACAGACTGGGCAGGCCACATAAAGGTAAGGTTTTAGAAACAACAGCAGTATAAGTGGAAATTTAAAATGATGGATATGTTTTTACGTTTACTTTAACTAGTCTCAGTTAATAGTCTACATTTCATTGTGATAAAGTTTTTCTGATGATTACAGTTAATTTTGTCGGTTGTTGTCCGTATTTTGTGAAAACCCATGCATTATTGGTTACTGTATCAATCTGTAGATCTAACTTTTTACTGCTGGAACTTATTTCTCTCACCTAAACAAAATGATTGCATTCATATCGTTCATATCGTATCGTTCATAAAGGCTCCAACATACAACCTCCCGTGTGTGAATTAACTTAAAATCTATCTATCTATCTATCTATCTAGCCCGACGCCCTAATCCCGCAAAGGGTGGCCGCAGACAAAACGCCTCCAAGTCACTCTGTCACCCACCATTTGACTCCCCTCCCCCCAACTCACCCCCCCCTCCCTCATATACCTCTCAACTCCATCCCTCCACCTCATCCTCGGTCTACCCCTCCCTCTCCCTCCCTCCACCTCACCTACATACACCCTCTTAGTCAGTCTTTCATTCTCCATCCTCTCCACATGTCCAAACCACCTCAGTGTATTTCTCCTAATCTTTTCAACCACATCCACATCTACCCCACAACGTTCCTTCACTTCTTCATTCGTCAACCTGTCCCTCCATGTCACTCCACATGCTCCTCTCAAGTACTGTAACTCGTTTCCACTGCTCTCACTCTTGACTTGTTCCCCTCTTGCAAGGTCCACGCCTCGCTTCCATACGTCAGGGTAGGGATCACAATACCATCATGCAGTGACTTCTTAACTTCCATACTCACCTCCCTATTTCTCATCACTGCTTTCAGTGTGCCAACAACCTTCCTTCCCTGCTGTACCCTTTCACGTACTTCATCCCCCAAAGTTCCATCCTTACTCATCACACTACCCAAGTACTTGAATGCACTCACATTCTTAAAATAAAGTACACTATTAAAAGAGTAAACTAATCTGAGTCAGCAGTGCAGAGTCAAGTGAAGAGTAGTGTGTGGTTTCACATCAAGCACATTTATTGTCTTGTTATAAACACTTCAAAACAAATATCAGCTGATCATTTGCCATGCAACAATATAGCATTCGTGTGTTTCTGTTTTAAATACAGTAAATAACTGAATGCAAAATTATTTTTCCTCACAACTTACTGATGGACATTAAATATTAGAAGTTATTTGTAACAGAAGTGGGCATACAGGAGGCGAAGAGACAAGAAAAATACTTCATGGTTATTAATAAGTATTACTGATAATTATCTTTAGCTTGAGTTAATAGAGAAAAGAAACTGCTGTGGTATAAAAATGTTGGAAAACAGGATTCCCGAGTAAGCAAGTTATCCCCAAAGCTTGTTTCAAAAGTACGGTATGTCAAAACTATGAGAATTATAACAAGGATACCCAGATGATTGATCTGTTTAAAGTTCAAACTTTTCAATAGCCCCGATAGTTTGTGGACACAAACACTTCAAATTTTAGAGGTTGCACTGTAGTACCTTTATCTTTATTTTTCATTTTACTAATCAGTCTAAATAATTTCATATATTATTTTTTCCAGGTGCTCTAGATCATGTGTGCTAGAGAAAGTTTAACAGTTTCATGTATTTTAAGGGAAAAATGCATGAAATTTTGTTTTCTCCATACTTGGTCATTACTTAATATTGTAGCAGGATAGTATGCCAGGATCAAACGTGTGCAAACAGATCTCTGCTCGGTTAGTTTGTATACAAGATACCCAGTACAGTGTTAAAATTTTTTGTTGAAAAAGTGTCTGAAATTGCAGAGTCCAAATTCACCCAAATTTCGATACTGTTTTACAATTACAGTAGATGAATTTTAATGTGCTTTAGTTATAAGGTAGAAATAAGTCTCCTTGATTACTAGTCAAATCAACCCACCAAACTGGCTGCACATGGTCATCAGTTCAGCTGATGGATCCTTGTCAAATTAAATATGCTGTAGGCCATTGCCAAGAAAGAGGGTTTCTATCTATCATTTTCAGACAGAGAGTATATGAATGGTATTTTTTCTTACCTAACCCCTGGGATAGGAGGAAAATGCAGTTGTTGTTGTTGTATTTTTGTTGTAGCAACCCTACACTCATCTGGATGTGAACTCATGGACTGTTGGAAGTCAGCCACTTTAATCAGTTGCTCTCAGAGGTCATTTGTTTGTTTGTTTGTTTAAAGATTTCCTGCATCTATAGTGCAGGCCGGGCCTTACATTAGCCCGGTTAGTGGGGTTTGGGCTGACTAAAAAAAAAAGTAGTAAGGGGGAAGACAGGGCCTGGGGATTGCCCAGCACACACACCCTGTCTTCTGGCTGGCTTTGTGGTGTGTGTTCGGAGGTCAGTGTTGTGATAGTGTGGTACATGAAGTGAGTAAATGTGATATGGTGAGGGTTGGCTACATTGCAGGGTTTGCATAGTGGGTCATTTGTGAGTTGTACAGTAATCTCTCAATTATCCGACGCAAATAGAGCCAAAGGCATGTCCGGAAAGTGGATCTGTCCGGTTAATGGACTTTCCTGGCCCCCCTTTGTACCTAGCCTAACTTTGAAAGCCATTGTAAAAAACCACTGCTGTACATCGCACAACACTTGTTCCTGTTGTTTAATACAGTACCTCTATATCTGGTCAAGCAAACCTGTAAACCACAGCCAAGCATTTACTATGGCTAAGCAGACCCATGAACCACAGACAATCAGTCACCACTGCAGGGCCATGCCTTGCAGTGACATGAAAGAAAAAACATGAAAAAACCAGCCTGGCTGGGTGAAAAATGTTTGTGCGGCTGTAATATCCACCTGGACGCATGCATTTTGTCTGGATAAAATGGAAAAATGGATAAATAATGGTTTCAAACAGCCAGATCACAGCTTCTGGATAATGGATTGTTCGGATAATGGACATCCGGATAATTGAGAGATTACTGTATTTTGTGTTGGTGTTATAGCAGGGAATGGTGGTGACCACATTACAGTCTGGTTAGATGTGTCTTTGTGGGTAGGGTAGTTTGTGAGAGGTAAATATCTGATGGTGGTTAATGAAAGATGCTACCTGGTTGAAGGTTTTGGATGGCTGCAGTATTTGTAAGCATTTGTGATGTGTAGAGTTTGGAGGAGGAGGAGGGGCATGGGCGAAATACAGTACCCAGTGTAGTGTTGAGGGGTTGTTGTTGTTTTTTTGTTTCTTTGTGGATGATGATGATGGAACATTAAGTTACAAGGATGGCATGGGTCTCAAGCTGAAGTGATTTGTTGTGTAACTCATATTAATATGTTCCAGGATTGGAAGTAATTTTAATTTCATTACAAGGATGGCATGGGTCTTTAACTGAAGAGCTTAAGTGTGTGCCTCTCTTATCCATATGATCCTTGACTGGAAGTAATTTTGTTTCATGATGTAGGTGATCAGTATTGTGGTTTTAGTGCCTCCTGTTATTGTTGTTGTTATTATTATTATTATTATTATTATTATTTTTATTATTATTTAAAGCATATCCATATTTGTGTAGGGTTAGGTTAGGAAAAAATAAAGTAAGTACACTAGTTGGAAGTTTTTTTTTTTTTTTTCAAGGACCAGCCTAATAAAGAAAAATTGTCTAATAGTTTCATTGTTACCAGTTAAGCTAATTTGTCAGTTCCCCCAAGTAACAGAGTTCTGTGTGAAAAGTGATGTCATGGAATCCACCCCAGGTCTGCCTATACAGTAGAGAATTTCATAATGTAAGTAGCTAATACAGATGTAGAATTGTAATGCATATGTTGTTTACTGTTGCAGCCTCAGTCTTGTGAACAGTGGTCAGGCACCAATGTCCACTACCAACTTTTCAGTCTGGGCTTTAGCAACACCCAGACCAGTAATTCCTCCCAGCCACTGCGCATCATAGTGCGGCACAACCTCCATGGTCTTGCCAAGATGAGAAATCAGAATGTAAGGAGAGGTTGAGTATAAAAGTCTGAGATATCTCAGTCTTTATATAGTTCAAAACAAATGCAGGTGTGTAGATATTTCTTTGTGAAAATATTCAGTAGAATGAGGAAATTTAAGAAAATATGCTGATACAAGATTCCATATGACTGACACTTTATCAAGAGTTATGTGGAACAGCTTCTTAAGTACCACCTTGGTCAAAATAAAGATCCAATTTCAAATGCCACACAGTGTTATTGTAAGGGTGAGAGTCCCATCATAATGTTGGTAAACACTACAGTGCTCGTCAGAAGTATGGAGCGCCCTGCGTCCCTCCTGAGAAACAAACCTTTCAACATTGAAAAAACATATAAATAATGCATTTTATTTACCTTTAGTGCTTCGTAGGGTAGCCTTTACATTTCTTCACGGACCTGAGACGTCTTGGAAGTGAAAGGGCGAGGCTCCTGAGGTGCTGGAGCGGTATTTTGTCCCAGGAGTCACAAATGGCGGCTTCCAGCTTAGGCAGAGAGCTCACGTCCTTCCCTTGGAGACTCTTCTTTACGAGGTACCAGAGGTTTTCAATCGGGTTGAGGTCTGGGCTATTTCCTGGCCAGTCTGTCATGAATGATACCTCGCAGTCACGAAGCCAATTGGTGACCGATTTGGCCTTGTGAGCAGGTGCACCGTCCTGCTGAAACACTCGTTCACCTGTTAGCTCGAAGGAGTCTGGTAAATGATCACACAGAAGCTGCAGGTAAACATCCTGATTCACTCTGAGGTTCTTGGGAAGTACAACAAGCTTCCCCAAACCCTTCCCTGAGAAACAACCCCATACCATGAGTGAATCAGGATGTTTAACTGTGCTTTCTACATACCGTGGGTCAAGTGGGTCACTACCTTTGCGTGCTCCTCTGTTACAGGTAACACTAAACGTTGCCTCATCAGACCACAAAACTGACAACCATTGCTCCTCACCCCAGTTTAGATATTTATTAGCAAAGGCAAGCCTACGAATTCTCTGGCTGCTAGAGAGAAGAGGCTTTTTCACAGGCCTGTGACTTGTGTAACCAAGCTCATGCACCCTATGAGACACTGTTCTCACTGACACCTCACCAAACACTTCTGGGTTGCTCTCCTTAATTTTCCTTGCACTCACACGAGGATTAAACTCCACTGCACGTTTTAAAACATTAACAGACCTTGGGGAAGTTTTTCTAGGCCTACCAGACCTCAGTTTCTTTGTGGGAACTTCACCACTGTTTTCCTCCTGAAACCGCGCACACCAACGACGCACTGTCGATCGTGCCACACCAACCAATTCACTAATTTTCTTTGTCTGGTGGCCTGCCTCCTTTAGAGCAATGATCTGGGATATGATTTCACTCGATAGTTCACGGGTAGGTGCCATAACAAAGTTTTAAAGGCCAAAACACTCTGGGACACTCGGTAAAAAATGGCGCAATTTGAGAGGGACACTCGGCAGAGTTCCTCTCTCTCAGGCAGCCCGTGGGCGACTGAGGCGGGAACCAACCAGCGTGTCGGAAGGCCTCAGGCTACCGTGACTTCATGCTCGGAGCTCAAACTTGTGGCTCAATTCTTACCCCCAAAAATGGGTGATTCTTTTTGGGCCATAAGTATTGCGTGCCCGGCGGACAACGCTGAATACTTCTGACGAGTACTGTATACGGGGATGGCTTTGATTGCTCATTTGCCTTATACAGTATAACAAAATCCTTCATAGCTCCCCAACACAGGTTTTTACTGTACAGTACATACACACATTCAGGACTGTACTCCGTACCTTACTATCGTATGCATTGTTACAGAAATTACTGTACTGATGTTGTAATCATATCGTGGGAAGGAATCTGTGTGTGTGTGTGTGTGTCTCCTGGTGGCTGCACGACTTTTGATGTTCGGTAGAGAGGCAGACGGCAGCTGTCACCAAACATTTTCTCGTGAATTGTGGTCTGTTTAATGGTGGTGACGGTTGGGCAAGACTTTGCCCGGTGGCTGCGCAACTTTCGACGTTCGGTAGAGAGGCAGAGAACCACCATCACCGAACATGTACTCATGGCTTGTGGTCTGTGTTCGATGGTGGTGGTAGTTGGGCAAGACCTAGCCCGGTGGCTGCACAACACTTGACGTTCAATAGAGAGGCCAACGACTGCTGTCACCAAACATGTACTCATGGCTTGCAGTCTGTGTTACAATCTCAGTGGCAGGCAGGAAGGAGTTAGCCAGGTGGCCACGCAATACTGAACATCTGATGGGGATGCGTACGGATGTTTTGACACCACTTGTGGGTTACAGTCGTATTGCTCGGGTGCTGGAGGTTCATTGGGAGTGATCAGACGAGCGCGTGATTTTGACCATTCAGTACAGGGACGGACGGACATTTTAGCGCTGGGTGTAAGTTACAGACTATGTCCTGCTTATGGCTCAAGCCCAGTGGCCGTGATACCAAATGTTTGGACATGTTGGCTGGTCGGCCGAAGTTCTCGGGCACTTTTATGTCTGGATAATAGCAAGTAAATTCAGATAATGGTTTAATAGAGCCTAGGTCCGGTGTTCGGATAATGAGTGTCTGGATAATTGAGGGACTATTCTGTATTTTTTACATATATCTAAAGCACTGCATTGGTGCTCAGAGACAGTACTACTTGCAGCTGCATATACCCAGGTGGTCAGTCTCTCCATTAATAGGGAGGTAGATATGGGTGGCAAAATATTTTTTGTTTTGCTTTGTTCTTTGTTTAACCCTTGGAGTGTGACTTACCCTATACATGTCAGCTTTGGGGGCATGTAGCCTGCCTCACATGAGAGGGATTTTTAATAATGGACAACAAAGTTTCTCCTTTGAGCAACTTCACGCAATTTTTCTGGGATATTAATCTTTCTATCATATCTCATACCCACCTTCTCGAGTGAGCTTAGAAACAACGTAACAGTAGCAACTGTGAACAAAATTTATTCATTTCCTGATCCATTTACCATGGTATTAGCAGTGTGTAAAGCTCAAACCTGTCTAGAAAAATTGGCATTTGATGATAAAGCTGAATGCAAGGCCACCAGTGGCTAAGAGAATGGAGGGAAATATGAAATAAATGATCAAAAGTAGCCCTTATGGGATTAAGATGTCTGTCAGTAGATAGATAGCAAATCATGCTCAAGGTATGGCTTATTGGACTGACCAGCAGCTCACTGAATTTGTATAGATGCAAGTTTCCAGGCAACGGAGAAATTTCCAACCACAGCAACTTTGTAACTGTGGTAAGTTGAGCGAAAATATTTCATGGGTAGATGCGTAATACCATTTCCAAGACGATGATGTACATTTGAATTAATTTTGCAGTAGTTTCTAAATTGGTCACATTGCCATACCACAGAGCCTGCTTTGCAGTCCCCCATTTGAGCAAGTTCTGGTGCACAGTGCTTCATAATATTGGTGATATCATGACCTTGCTTAGTACAGTAGATACAGTAATTTTTGGGTGAAGGAAATGTTTTGCAGTGACAGACACACAGACAAAGTGTTATGAGAAGTAATGTACCCTGAAATTGTTTGGCTTTGTAGAGAGAGAGGAGAATAAGAGGTTGACTAGAAGAGTATATGTGAGTGAGGTGGAGGATAAGTGGAGGGGGAGAGTGAGGATGGTATGGAGGGATGGGATGGAGAAGTATATGAATGATGGTGGTTTGCACTTTATGAGCTTGAGGGAAGCAACCTGATGATGGAGGGCAACCAGTATCATCTCAATTCAGTCCCTCAGGGTTTGGGAATGAACAGTTTTGTTGCCTGAGATTGTGCAGCATGGAGCTGCTGTCACGTAAACAAAACTGACACATTCATGTATTTACAAAGCCTTTCAAAATGAAGCAACAGAAATGAAGCAGACTGTGTGGATGTAACATTCCCTTGACTTACTTCAACTCTGATATAAAATCACTCAAATATCCATCAGCTGTTACACGTTCATTGCTACCATCGTAAAAGATAATAAATATATTGAACAGATTTCCATCCACAGCATACATACAGTATGTTACACCTTCCAAAATCCCTTCATGCTTACCTTATTTTATTGTTTTTAACCTTCTCATCATTGATTCAACTCTAGTACATGTGTTCTTTTCATGTTAATGCCAGACAGTTTCATGACATGATTTTTTTTTTTTTTTTTTTTTTTTTAACCCGAGAGTAAGTCACAGGGGCCTGAGAATGTAAGTACTGTTACCATAAACCCTCTTATGATCAGAACATCACTAGTAGCTGTTCTGTTCTATTTAATCCCAGATGACCTTTTTCAACTGAGAGAATGATAAAAGCCCAAGTGTCAGTAAATGCTTACTGATTGTTTCTAAAATACTGTATGATCATTTACTGGTGTATACTGTATAGCTTTTAATTTAGAAGCATTTGTAAACTGAGGCATTTACCCTTTTGACAGAAATTCTCCAAGGCATATGTTGTCTTTTCAAAACCTGAAAATCAAGCATACTTTGGATGTGAGGTCAACACTTTGTCTGAAATAACTCAGCAATGGATTAATCTTCTAGTGCGGCCGAACACTACACTTTTACAAGGTCAGTACAGTATTACAGTGTGTTTCTCTTGTGGTGAATCATAATCTCTGTACTGTGGTGGAATATTTACTGTATTTTGTTTTGTTCATGCTCAGAAAGGCTTAATGAACTGGAGGATGTAGTTTTCATTAATTTCTTCACATTACAGGGCTCCCCCAAGCAGAAAATACTTGTAATCTTCATGCGATATTGAAAAGGTGAATGGCATACCTAAAGTGAGGGGAGGGCTGAATGATCTTGATGTTTTCAGCCTAGGGACACCTTATTTTTTATTCTCTTTTGTCCTGGTCAGTTTTACTTAGTTCAGAAAAGACTTTGGCTTAAGCAATTAGAAATAATGTGGGACCTCACCACTGCTGGTCTCATTCCTGAATGTGTATCTGTAGGGCTGTGAGTCTCACTTCGGATTTTGATGGATTGTGGAGGGATTTGGAGAAGTGAGACCATCACGCATACGCTTTAGTTGAGTGATTGAATGTGGTGTTTATTAGTCCACTACCAGTGAAACTGGATGAGGACAATAGATTTGTGCAGTTCCATCAGTATGTCAGTACATCAGTCCACTTGCAATTTTGTGTCTGCTTTAACCCCCACATGCATGGACAGATTTTGGTATAATCGCACAATTTTTCCCCATACCATGACGATGTGTCGCACGCAACAACCAGCTGTTTAGTCCCAAGATCAAGGTCATGCTTGGAGCTCAAACAAGATCGTCTTCATTTTCATGTCCACTCTGTATCTTCCACGTGCATGGACAGATTTTGATCTAAGTTCACACAGTTGTTCCCGATACCATGATGGTGTGTAGCACGCAACGACCAGCCATCTATTGCCAAGGCCAGGGTCACACTTGAGGTTCAAATGAGGTCGTCTGCAATTTTGTGTCTGCTCTGTAACTTTCCACATGCATGGACAGATTTTGATATACAGTAATCCTCGTACAATTCGGACGCCCACTTTCTGGACACATGTCTTACCAGACATTGTGGGCCATGACCTTAGGAACCCAAAATTGGCCAAAAAAAGAAAAAATCCCCCCCAAATCCTAATTTTTTCCCACCCGTAATTTGAAATTGCTGAGTGGCGCCGAACAGCTGGTTTACACAATGGCCCCTTCACCCCTTCCTTCCTCCCCCCTCCCCCCTCCCTCCTCCCCTCTCAGTGTTGCTATGTGGTATTTTCCATTACCAAATGTGGGCCAACTTGGTAATGAATCAGAATAATGCATTACCAAACCGATTTTTCACATGTATGAGGATACACAGGATGGAGATGGTGGATTGTTTGCTCTCTCTGATTAATCTCGTAGCCTACATAGCGTGAAAATAATCAACATGCTGTTAATTATAAGGAGAGTGATTACATATATTTCCACTTGTATATATAATTAGTGAAGAATAAATGCTAGCTTTATGAGTTTGGTAATGAAAAGTTAAATTTAGTAACAAAAATTGAGGAGTTTGGTAATGTGACCGTTGCGATCTGGCAACTCTGTTTCCCCGTCATCAACAGTTACTTGCCTAACTTCGATGGTGAGGAGATGCTTATCGCAGTGGAAGCCACACGTGCTTTTTTTTTATGAATAAACAGTGAATAAACTGCAATTCCATGCCACTAGACCACATGGGAATTTACAGTGTTGTGCAGTGTTAAGAAATTAGAACTTAGAGTGCAAAGGATCAACTGTGGAGTGCAAATTGGCGGTTGAAACTGGTGGTTGGAACTGGCGTGATGCAGTTAGGAACAATGGGCAGTGTTAAACAATTATAACTGACAGTGCAAAGAATTAAGTGCAGCACAACACTGGAGTTCTGTACGTGCTTCAAGAGAATTTTCACCACTGCCAAATCCTTAGAAAAGGCAGCCACAAACGTGCTGTAAGTACCCTGGCTGAGATACAGTCACTTCTAATTCCTCATTCTTTGGTTATTTTTCATTTCATGCTTTATGTCCATTATTGGTGTGAACAGGGTCTTAAATAGGTTTAAATAGGTGCTATGCATGTCCGGTAGGAAGTTATTTAGGTGACTTTCAAAGTTAGGCTGGGTTAGGGTCGTTAAGTACCAGTCCAGGAGCCAGGGGCCCACTTTCCGGACATGCCTTTGGCTCTATTACATCGGATAGTAGAGGGATTACTGTAACTTCACACAGTTGTTTCCTACCCCATGACGGTGTGTTGTGCGAAACAACCAGCCATCAGCTCCCAAGGTCAAGATCACACTTGCGGTTCAAACAGAGTTGGGTGCCGTCATACCTAACAGCCATACCTACATTTGTGTCCTCTCTGTAACTTCCATATGCGTGGATAGATTTTGATACAACTTCGCACAATTGTTCCCCATACCATGATGGTGTGTCACGCAGAACAAACGGCCATCTATTAGCAAGGTCAGATACATATGTATGGTTATCATCTAGTAGGGGACTATGTATATTGTATGGTAATACCAAAAACACTTGTTCATTATTATATGTACTGTGATCCCCCCCCCCCCATCATCATCATCATCATCATCTGGACCTCCTTTTTCCACCCTAGGGCAGGGTGAGGAGTAGCAGCATCCTGACAGCTCAAGTTGGCCCAGTCCAATGGGCCACGCTTCCATTCACTCATCATTCAAGTTCCCAGAATCCTGGCTCTGTCTGATATGCTAAAAAACTTTATCATTCAAGTTCCCAGAATCCTGGCTCTATCTGATATGCCAAAAAACTTTCACCACATTCTGTATCTTCACATATATGTTGTAAAGGAAATTTTCTTTGAATGTTGATGCATAGAAAACCGGTCTACACATGTGCCTCCCAGGCTGAACAGTAGCTTCAAATACTCATCCTGACCTCAAGATGATGCTTTTTCTTACATTGTTTATTATTCCGAAGCACTATATATGAAAATGAAATTGATTTATAAAATCTTTGCTTCTCCCCAAAATGCTGCTTTCTTGGGGCTAGAGGGAACATAGACCTCAGTGGTTAATGCATCATTTGGAGGTGGTTTTTATTATTTTATTCTGGCCAAAACTGCAGTATATGGATATGATACGGTTAAGGAGAGAGTTCTTGGGCAACAGGTGCAGGGATACTGCAGTTTAACGATGCAGTTGGTTAAGTAAAAACCCATCACTAGGTGGGGTATCATATCTCAGGGTAGATTTAACATATAAAGTATAGGGATGGGTTTTTGAGCCTTGGGTTTTTTCCCCCCAACCAAGTCCTAAGCCCACCCAAATGAGTCCCAAAAACAAGTTTCTGACTACAGTAACCCAAACCCCCAAATAGCTTTGAAGCAAGCTAAACTATGCTTAAAAGCAGTTTATAACTTACCTAAATCCAAAAATACTGTAAAATCTGAAAATCATAGAAAAAGTTTGGAAAAAATCAAGTAGAGTCGCAATTTACGAGAAAATGAAGCAATGATCTTACAATAACACGAACACTAATTTCCCCCAGTATTTTATAATAACATTAATATCACTTAATTGTGCGAGACTAAAAATGGGTACATTTAGTATCCACTTTCTGTGAGGCTGCGCTTGTTTACATGTGTGTCTTGCTTTTGTCCCTTGCCACCATGGGTCTTTACAGTGTTGCCAGATGCACATGTTCATGCCGGACTGGGCGACGTGTGTGTGTGTGTGTGTGTGTGTGTGTGTGTGTGTGTGTGAGTGTGACACTGACAAGGTGAGGTGATAATTGCAGTTTGGGGAAGGGTAGGGGATAAGTGAAGCAGTGGAGACAATAATGGGCATTAATCTGGAAAAGAGAGAGAGAGAGAGAGAGAGAGAGAGGATAATACAGAAGTAGATATTGAGTAGAAGGGTGATGGGGTAGAGGGAAAGAACTTTGTGTCGTTAGTAATTATGGGATTAGGGTTGGGTTGGACAGGTATTTGAGAGAGAGAGAGAGGATAGTACAAAAGTAGGTCTGTAATAGAAAGGTGATGAGGTAGAGGGAAAGAACTTTGTATCGTTAGCAATAATGGGATTAAGGTGGGGTTGGACAAGTACTCGAGAGAGAAAGAGAGAGAGGGAATAAGAATAGTATAAGATTGAGAGAGAGAGAGAGGGAGAATAAAAACAAGAGTATAAGAATGAGAGAGAGAGAGAGAGAGGAAGAGAATAAAAATAAGATTATAAGAATATGAGAGAGAGAGAGAGAGAGGAAGAGAATAGAAATAAGATTATAAGAATATGAGAGAGAGAGAGAGAGAGAGAGTAGAGTTAGTACAGACGTAGGTATGGAATAGAAAGGTATGGAGGGAAAGAAGTTTGTGTTGTTATAGTAGCCGCAGCGAGAAATGAACGCTGTGGTGGGGCAGGCGGGATGACCTGGGATTCCCCCATTGTTGCCATATCCACATGTCACCGACCATAGAGGTAGGATGTCACTGACCATCGGCCACCGCTGCAGCCCCGCTCCATGATCCTTACCCTGTGTCTCTGGCTTTCTCTTTTTCTCTCGGTTTCTATATAAACTGCTGTATTTCCGAAACTAATTATGAAATTATTATGACTTTTGTTCCACACCACCTTTGAGGTAAAAATCAAGGAGAGTTTTCTGTATAAAGGTTTCCCCCCCCTCCTAAATGTGGCATATGAGCGGGGGAGTGCGGCCTTGCCGATACCTCCGCCTGACCTATAATTATACACTCGCCAGAACTGACCTGCCCTCAGACAAGGGGGGGGAAACCTTTATACAGAAAACTCTCCTTGATTTTTACCTCAGTGGTGGTGTGGAACAAAAGTCATAATAATTTCATAATTAGTTTCGGAAATACACCAGTTTATATAGAAACCGAGAGAGAAAGAGAAAGCCAGAGACACAGGGTAAGGATCATGGAGCGGGGCTGCAGCGGTGGCCGATGGTCGGTGACATCCTACCTCTATGGTCGGTGACATGTGGATATGGCAACAATGGGGGAATCCCAGGTCATCCCGCCTGCCCCACCACAGCGTTCATTTCTCGCTGCGGCTACTATAGTAATTATGGGATTAGGGTTGGATTGGACAGGTATATGAGAGACCGAGAGACAGAGAGCTGGAGTAGAAGGATAATGGGGTAGAGAGAAAGAACTTTGTGCATTTAGTAATTATAGGATTAGGGTTGGGTTGGACAGGTACGTGAGGTAAAGGGTGAGAGGGCTTCGGACAAAGAGATAGAGGTGAGTGAGGTACAGGGTGGTCATTATAACTCTGGTGCAAATTGTGTGATGAAGAAACAGCAGTATTCAAGAGTTTTTACATATACTTTAGCTAACTTCAGTGCGGGAATGTGAACAGGTTTTGTGACTGCCGTAGTGATTTGCTGACGACTTGAGATCAGAAAAATTTGGTTCTTACAGTATGTGACGGGTTTGCATGTTGATGTTAATCCAGTAGCTGAGTCCGTGCAAATTAAGTTTTCATACAAATTATACTGCTTGGTTGACTTACCTCTTATTTAAAAGCATAAACAAATATTATGTTGCTGGTCAGAGTTCACTGTTTGTGGACTTGGATGCAATGCCAATGGCATTTCCTGAAGAATTTCATATGTTTGGGGGAAAATATGTGGTCTCTAGAACCTAACCCCCTATTTTACATGTAAATATATGTCGCCATTTAACATGAAATTGATTTAACACGAGGTTCCACCTAACCAATCTCATGTTATATATAGACTCCACTGTAGTAAACTGTACCCCAAAATGACAATGTTCACCCCACCTGTGACAAAAACACACCTTTGCACAGTAATTGACTTTATTCATGGGTTTTATTTGCCCACATATTGAGTACAACTCTCATGTGTGGGAAGGCTCCCCACACACAGCTTTTCACAGTAGGGCAGAGTTATAGGCTTTTCTTCTCATTAACTCTCCTCCTCTTACTGGCTTCCTTCAACCTCTGTCTCTTTGCCACACTGTTGCATCTTTATCTCTTTTTTATCACTTCTTCAATGGTCACTGCTTCTCTGAATTTTCTGCTTGCATCCTTCCTCTACTACAGCAGCTATGTAGCACCCGTCTAGCAGCAAACTCTCATCCCTTTTCTGTCCAAGTCTACAGCGGTCATGTAGCACCCGTCTAGCAGCAAACTCTCATCCCTTTTCTGTCCAAGTCTACAGCAATCATGTAGCACCCGTCTAGCAGCAAACTCTCATCCCTTTTCTGTCCAAGTCACTAATGCAAGAGTTAACCTCTGCTCCAAGTCCTTTATATATGCAACAGGTCAGCTCTGGAACTGTCTCCCTCTGTCTGTTTTTCCTACTGCCTACAATCTCCAGTCTTTCAAACGCATTGTGTCCAGGCATCTCAAAATAAATGGATCTTGAATTTGGCTGTCTGTTATCTTGTTTTGTTTTTTCTTGGAGGGAGGAATTCCTGGCATTTGATTCCTTGTTCCTTGCATTAAGAAAAGAAAAATAATAATAATTTATATGTAACTTCATTCATCAGTCCGTGTCTGTGAGAGCTCTGGCGAGATCCTGCTAACAGAGGAGAAGGATCTAGGGACAGTGGTGAAGGATGGAAAGCAGGCCCATATTGGATTCTCCCCCACTGTTCCACTTTCCATCCTGCATTCAGTGTTTTCTGCCACTGCTGCTCTCTCCACAGGAAGTTACCTGCTCCACCACCGACTGAATACCAAGGCCTTCATTCTCCTAATGAAAGCCATTGACTTTGACACGTGAGTTGATTTACTTATCTATCTGTTGCATTGTCAGATGTCTAATTATGAGACCTGGATATGATAATGTAAAGGTAATTGAAAGCCAGTAGTTTAGTCACAGAATTTTAGTGATTTGAGATGAGCTAATTAGCGTGAGGTAATCTGAATTTTTATTTTCCTTATGATAATTTCTCCTGCCGTAGAATGGGGTGTGGTAAGGTCCAAAAATAGGGAAAGAGAGTGTAATGGAAGTGGGAGAGCTGCCAACAGCATGCCCATTAAATGGGCAGCACAGTCATTCGTACATCATTTGAGCTTATAAATTACTGTAGTGCCTTCACCTCACCAGTTAACTCTCCTCCCCTCTAATTGCCATCACTTGTGTGTGTGTGCGCACGTGCGCATATGAATGCGCATGCGTGCTGATGAAATCTGTGTTTTACATGAACGGTCACAATTATTGCAGCTACCATATACCCTCACCATAACGGGCCCCAGTACAGTACAGTACAACGGATCGTTTCATTTTCATTGAGTTTTTACTGTAAAGGCCATGGCTGAGACCGGGCTTTCCCACAAAGCTCTCAAGGAGTGTATGTTGTGTTGTTGGTGTAGGTGACTGTGTGCAATGGCCTTCCATAATGTGCTTTATAGTATGGGGTGCTGTGTTGCATCCTGGACAGGCATCAACGACGGAGCCATCCAGCCTCTTACGATAACTCAAGAGGGCTGGATGATGCCCGCATCTCAGCCTAGCCAGGTGGACCCTGTCCTCACAAGGGAGGTAAGATTCAGAAGGGTGGATATCAGGAGGCCGTGCATGCAGCTGTGTGTTGTCTTTAAGTGACTGAATGGAGCGGCGAGTGATTTGAGTATGGTTATGCTTCTGGAAGCTGGTTTGAGGCAGGCATGGGGGAGAGATGACAGTATTTGTGTATGATATCGTGTGCTGAGTGTTGTTTTGATGTTCTTGGTGTGTGTGGATGTGCTACCACGTAGTGTAGTGGATGGCGTGGGTTTGTGGAGGCTGCGGCACAAATTTGTGTGCCTCTCATATCAAGATGATCCTTGATTTTGAGGACTTTGGTTTCTTGGTGTAGGTGGTCTGTGGGTGTAGTAGCAGTGCAGCCTGTGATTATTTGTAGGGCCTTGTTCTGTATGGTGTGTAGAGTGTTGTCATGTGTTTTAGTGAGTTTAGAAGCCCAAGCAGGGCTTGCATAATTCATCACTGAATGTTTACAGTATATTGTTTGTATACTGTGGTGGTGGTTTCTTTGTTGTGTCCAAATGTTATATGGGCAAGTGACCTTCAGGCATTTAGTCTTGGTGCTAATTTATCTTTATTGTTTGTGATGCAGAAAAAGGAGGTAAATGATGATCTAGGAAGAAAAATGAATGCAAACTACTCTAAAAATAGGAAGTTACTCTGGAAAGAGTTGCGGAAATGTAGAAGTGAAAGTGGAAAGAAATGTGATGGTGTGAAGGATGTACGTGGTATTAACCCATGGGGATGAAGTAAGGACCAGATGGAAAGAATATTTTGAAAGCCTGGTGAATGGGAATAGAGAGAGCAGAGTGGCTGTAAACATGATTGGTTTTGGAGGTGTGCAGGGAAGAAATGTAGTGCCAGGAGGCATGAGACTCGGACAGGTGAAGATTGTTGTTAAGCGGCTGAAAAATGGGAAAGCAGCTGGGGTTGATGAGGTGTATGCAGAAGTGATTAAGTGTAGTGGAGAGAGTGGAATGACGTGCATGTTGGAGATGTGAGAGAAGACATGGAATGACCTGCTTGTTGGAGATATGTGAGAAGGCATGGATGAGCGAAATTGTGCCAGCGGTGTGGAAAAAGGCTCTGTGATTGTACATGTACAAAAATAAAGGTGAACGAAGTGAGTGCAAGGATTATCATGGCATAAGTTTATTGAGCGTGGTAGGGAAGGTGTATGGAAGAATTATTATACAGAAAGTAAGAGAGATATCAGAAGTCCTAGTGAGTGATGAACAGGGAGGTTTTAGGCGTGGCAAAGGATGTGTGGATCAAATATTTGCAGTAAGACAGATAGCAGAGAAGGCCCATGAGAAGGGCCATAAGGTGTTTATGGCATTCATGGATTTGGAAAAAGCATATGACGAAGTGGACAGAGAAGGATTGAGGAAAGTTTTGCGCATGTACGGTGTAGATGGTAAGCTGCTAGGCTCCCTCAAGAGTTTTTATGATGGTAGTGAAGCATGTGTAAGGGTTAATGGGCATCTAAGTGAATGGTTCATGATCAGTGTGGGCATGCGAAAAGGTTGTGTGATGCCCCCATGGTTGTTCAGTATCAATATGGATAGGGTGATGAGAGAAGTAAAACCACGAATAATGGAGAGGGGGATGGCGTTGATAATGAATGGTGATGGATGGAATATCTGATTTGTTGTATGCTGATGATGCAGTACTGCTTGCAAATACCGGACAACTTGGTAGGCTAGTGCAGAGTTTTGCTGATGTCTGTGAGTGTCGTGCCTTGACAGTAAATGTAGAAAAGAGTAAAGTGATGGTTATTGAGAGAGAAGGTGATTCCCAGTGCAGTGTTATAGTGAATAGAGAGAGACTGGAATTGGTGAGAGAGTTCAGATACCTGGGTACAGTGATAGAAAAGAGAGGAAAATGTGCAAAAGAAGTAGGAAGTAGAGTGACAAGGAAGAAAAGTAGCTGGTGCAGTGCAGGCCTTGATAAGAAACAGAGGCTTGAGTGTTTCAGCTGCATGAGGCTTGCATGAAGGAGTGTTAGTGCCAACTTTAACATATGAATGTGAGACTATCGTGTGGCATGAAAATGAAAAGTCAGGAGTAAGAGCAGTGAAAATAGGACTGCTGAGGAATGTATGTGGAGTACAGAGGGTGGATAGGATACGAAATAATATGATTTGTGAAAGATGTGGAGTGAGGAAGTCTGTGGTCACCAGAATCGAAGAGAGTGTACTGATGTGGTTTGGTCATGTGGAGAGAATGAATAACAATAGAGTGGTGAAAAAGGAATATCTGAGCGAATTTGAAGGAGGGAGGAGGCAAGGTAGGTCAAGGAGAAGGTGCAGAGATATGGTGGATGAGCGTGTGAGGAAGATAGGTTTGGAAGTTGGTGAAGTTAGGGAACTGACAAGAGATTGAGCTGGCTGGATGAATGTTGTGAAGAGAAGTGCATGATCAGGGATTTGGCACCCCATTTTAACGTGGCAGCATCCGTATTGACGCTATCGGATACGTTTATGTGAAGCTACAGAATGTGTTGAATGTTTTTGGCGTATCCGATAGAGCCTGGATTCTGGGGGCTTGAATGATGAGTGAATGGAATCGTGACCCATTTGATTGGGCAAATTTGGGCTGTCTGGGCATTGGTACTCCTCACCCTGCCCTATGGTGGGAAAGGAGGTCTGGATGATGATGATGATGTTTGTGATGTGTTGTTTAAATGACATTGATGTATTGTATATTACACCCAGGGTTTTGTGTGTGTGTGTGTGTGGTAGGGGAATGTTGTTTTTGGTGGGGTGTAGAATGTGACTACAGTATGTTCTGCTGTTCAGTTTGTGAGAAGGATCACTGTAGATTTTGCTGGGGCTATTTTGAACCTGTTTGTGGTGAACCATTTGAATAGTGTGTTGAGGTAAGAGTGGAGGATGTGTGCGGCTGCGTTTGTGTTTTGGTGTGCACATGTAAGTGTTATGTCGTCCGCATAGGAAGCTATGTGTATTTGTGGTGTGTGGGGTGTGGGTATGTCTTGCATGTATAGGTTAAAGAGAGTAGGGGACAAAACAGATCTTTGGGGGATGCCGTTTGTGAAGTTTCTGTTGTTTGATGACTGACTGGCGAATGTTACATGTGCACATCTGCCTGCTAAATAGTTTGCCAGCCATCAGTGTTATTGTGCATGTTTGTGTTGAATATTCTGTTTGTGAAGTTGTGGTGGGGGATGGCTTCAAAAGCTTTGCAAATGTCTAGTGTGACTAGGAGTATTCTGTGTGGTGGCCTAGCTCAATTGATGCCATCAAAAACTCTCTGTGTATTGTCTGTAAGAAGAGTGTTTGTGGAGTGTAGCAGCCTAAAACCAGGTTGTGATGAGGCTAGGGGGATGTGAGATGTAACTGGTTGTAATACCAGTTGTTCAGTGACTTAGGAAGGGGTGCAGAGGAGTGTGATGGGGCGGTGTGAAGATGGTAACGTGGGGTCTTTGTTGGGTTTGGGGATAGTTGTGATAATGCCATGCTTCTAGATGTTGTGTATTATGTTGTGTGAGTAGCAGAAGTTTGATATGTTGTTGAGTGCTTGTATGCCTTGTGGTCCAAGGTGTTTAAGGTGTATGTTGCTTATGTTGTTTGGTTCACAGGCAGATGAGTGCTTAAGTTTGCTAATGATGTGCTCCGTGTGGTTGTAAGTGAAAGGTGTGAAGTCTGGGTCTGTGGGGAACTGTCTCTTACATCGGATGATACGTCGGTCTTCGGGATGGGGGTTTAGATGGATGACTTGTGACAAGTGACTGATGAGAGTGTTTGCTTGTTGTTTGTTTGAGGGTATGGTGTCTGTTGTTTTGATGGCAGCGTGTGATTGTGTGGTGTTGCTGTTGGAAAGTGTGATGCTGTTTAGTGTTTTGTAGAGTTTGCTGATGCTTGTTTTGTGGTCAAGTGTTTGGAGGTAATTTTTCCAGTTTAGTGTTTGCTGTTCTGATATTTTATTGTTTATCTGAGTGTTGAGTTCTTGTATTTGTTGTACAGTATCTTGTGTATGGGGTGTTGGGGAGTGTCGCAGTGTGTCCCGTTGTCTGATGAGGCCTTGAATTTCTGGTGTGAAGTTGGGGTTGTCTCTCTTTCTGTTCCCACTTGGGATGTGTCTTTTGTCTGCATTTTGTATAATTGTATTGAAAGCTTACTGTACTGCTAATCATAGCAGCTCTGTGCAGCCAGCACATGCGCCTTGACCTGTCCACATAAACTGCAATGCAGGGTTGTAGATTGGCTTACAGTAAGCTCACAGATAGCGAGCAAAATTTGAAGCACTTTAGCCTCCTCAAAAAATTATTAATGTGTCTGATTCATACTTGACCTTTTTTTTTTTTTTAAAGACTGGTTAATTTGAGAAGGTCGGGGATAATATAACATCTAATCCTGTGTTGTCCCATAAGGAGTGTCGAAGCCCAGGGCTAGGCAAGTTGGTCCTGACAATTTAATCTCAAAAGACCTGTGGCTGTTGAGCGACAGTTAGGGGAAATGTTGCATGAAATCCTGTGGCTGTTGGTGGTACAGAGGCTACCAAAAACTGACAGTAGGCAGCACTGCCTCATTTATGATGTATATGGGACCTGGCCAATGGGAACTAAGAGATCAGGTGGTGGGAGGCATGATCCAGCCCCCTTCTTGGGTGTTGGGACCCTCCCCTACCCCTCCCTAGGCCATCTCTCCACCTCCCTTTGCCCCATAGGATCCTGCCTTCTGTGTCCCCTCCCACCAAACTACCTCCCATACTCCCTCTAGACCGTATTGGCTGTGTGTGGCAGACATATTCCCTCTTGGTGTCCCCTGACACTTCCTCCACCTCCCTGTTCCTCCTGATTTCTCAAGGACATCCCATTCTTGCTCATAGTGAGGAGTGATTTTTTTTTCTTTTTCTTTTTTTTCCTTCTTTTATTTTTTTAACGGTTTATTGTGAAGTAACCATTAGACATATGAGAGTGAAATATACATTTCCTAGTGTGTAAAATCAAGCTCTTCAAGTCTATAAGTCCAAAAATTACTTTGGTGCATTTTTTTCTCTCTCTATACACGAGGGTAACAATTTTTGTTTTTGACTTTCTTTGATTGGTCGATATTGCAGTAACTGTAAGTCATATGAGAGTGAAACATACATTTTCAGGCTTATAAGTTCAAGTTCTTGAAACCTGTAAGAAAAATTTTTACGTTGATGAAAGTTAAAAAATCGGAGCCTTTTCGTGGATGTGGGGGTAGGGGGGCTGGGAGATTTGTGGTCTTTAGGAGTTAAGATGAGAGTGACCAGCTTCACTCATCCCTGAGTGGCATTATGTGAGCAGTAAACCCAAACCACCCCTTGGATATACATGTAAACCTACACAGGTACAGCCTGGCTGAAGTATCTTTACCTACTAAACCACCAGGCATCATAGCTTGGTTATATGGTTACCACCCAGCATAGTAAATGGTTTCCTAGTGAGTAAGAAACCATTTGGCTTGTCACTCAATGTAGTCACCTGTAGACAGAAGGAAGAGAAAAGAAAGAAGGAAAGAAAAACAGAAGAGGAAGGAAAAGAAAAGAAAGAAGGAAAGAAAAACAGAAGAGGAAGGCAGGAAAGAAGGAAGGAAGAGAAGAAAGGACAGTCACTCGAGAGCAGCACTACATGGTGTGAGTGGATGGTGAGTGCCCCTACCTGTTACCAAGATAAAACTTTCTGAAATGTCAAAATAAGGACCAGCCTACACCTTAAGTTAAAAAAAAAAACTTTTTAATTCAAATAAATGTGGTGTTGATATTCTTCCTAATACTACCACTGCATATTTGAAGTATTGAAGACAGTTTATTAGAATACAAGTGCTGTATAATAACATGATATATTACCTGTACTAATAAAAGTTGTTTCATTGCATTTACTGTTCATGGTACTGTTGGCTGTTTTTTTTGCATGATTTGCTTTCCATTATCATTACAATTCTGCATTCCAAAATTTTCCATTTACTCTAAAGCTTTTGGGCCCAAGCATTTCGTATTTGAGAGAGTGTACTGTACTGTACTACTGCAGTAGACTTTGATGATGATGGTGATGATGGTAATGGTAATGAAGATAATGATATTGCTGTATGTAGCCGTGGAAACATCTTCGGTAATGTAGGTGTTACGAACAATTTTCACTAACTCCTACAGGATTATGAGGTCTTTGTAATGTATACAGTGATCCTGTGGTTATTGTGGTTTATGTTATCACTGCAAGATGAAAATGCCATCAATGCACATTCTTCAGCTTAAAAACATCATTATTGTGTACCTGAGCTGGTTTCTGTTGACAATGATGATGCAGTGTCTGTTGTTTCTGATGGCTTGGAGGGATTCAAAGGTGGGGCACTATTTGAAGAGTTAATCCCAGGTGGCAGAGACCACTAACACAACTCCTGGCCTTGGAACCCCCTTACCTCAAGCCCAGCATAAGTCTCTCTATGGTATGTTTCTTCCATATTGTGCCTTTTTCATCACTTTCTATTAACTCAACCATGCTTATGTGTGTTTCTTGTAATTACCATAACAGTATGTATGTATTTAGTGAGTTCAGATTGTTGTAAAAGGGAAAACTTGGGCTTGCACTTGGGGTGCCTGGTACCATTTAGGATAAATCTCATAGGTTCGTTATCATGCAGTTCCGTTATCACACGCTGTGTTCAGTACCTAGTTATGTGCAGTAACCAAGGGGTCAGTGTATTTGTTAATACAAGATGATTTTTGGTCAACTAAGGAGAACCCTATGGTAGGAAAGGAATTAATGGCACCAGAAATTATTAGTCACACAGTAGCTCAGTTGGAGTAGGTTGCATATTTTTGCCATCTGTACTGTGTATTTATTTTTTAATTGCAGTTGATGGATTGGTTTCTAACCCATAAATGTTGTGAGAGCACGTGGAGTTTGTGTATGTATAGGATGGGCCCAAGAATTTTTAAGACTTGAATGATGAGTGAATGGTTGAATGCTGTGTTTGACTTGACACTTTTTGTATTTCTGCGTTGTGTAATTCTCTCCATGTTGCAGGCATCTACCCAGCCCATTTATTAAAGGAAAATGGATGATGATGCATCAACATGAATTGTTATGTTGCATACTTTCCTAACACTGTCACCCTCAGGACAAATTTCCTAAGATGGACCATCATCCACTCACTTGATGTAGTGCTTTATCTTTCTTTTTCTGTGCCTGCCCTCCTCTCTTCCTATTCTCCCATCTTTCCTGTCACTTCTTATTGCTTGTCTTTCCTTTACAGGTGGCTTAACATTGAGTAACAAGCCAAATGGTTTCCTGTAAGCCAAGAAACCATTTACAATGCTGGGTGGTAACCATATAACCAAACCATACGTGCTCCCTACGTGTCAACAAGTGGGTTGGTGGAGGGTTAGTGCCCCTCCCCGTAAAACAAATCAATCAGTCAAATTGCCATCCTTTATGGGATTATGGTATCTGGCAATAGATAAATAGATCACTGGTGTAAGTTGGAATGGAATATGTAAAATTCCCATGATCCTGGGGTAATTTATATTGCTTCTAAGCACTACAGACCAATGATCTCTCGGGCTGGATAAAACAATGTGATATTAGTCAGAACAGAATAAAGAATGCATCCATAGGGTGGATGAGTTAATGAAAGCAGTTTTCCCCTGATGATATTTGACCAGTTTCATGTAAGCCTTTTGTTTTTGGTCAGACCTGCAGATACTAATTTGTCTAATTAACATATTTTTCAGACCAACCCACTTGCAGACACTGGACCTTCACCACTACTATTCTGGTGCCTCAGCATTGACCCGACCCTACACTGTTCCTCCCTGGCTGGCCATTGACACTCACATACTCACACCCTTCCATCTGAAGCACCACAAGATACCCGCAACCTTTCCTATGGCAAATCGTAAGTATCATCCAACCTGTCAGAACTGGTCTTTGAACCTAGTCTTCCTTAAAGAGAGGTGTTCTAGAAGTTGACTAATTTTTAAGTTCTTATTACATTATCACTTTATCACTTGGAAGTTGTATTAGGCTCGCTAAACTTGTTTAGAAGTCATGTTGGAATGACATTTAGATCTGTAACCACGAGTCAGATGCAGGTGCATCGTTCACTGTGAGAGGTCTGTCCAAGCCGAACATGGGTTTGCCTGGGAGAGGCAGTAATATGCTATGAAAAGCATCATTTTATGTAATAGGAGACTGGAGACTGTCTTCACTCTTCAACCTAGGAGATCCTTGGATGAATGAAAGTGTATGGATGTAGTTAGAAAAAAAAATCAAAATCAAAAGCCTAATCTTCCTGAACAGGTTGTTCAGCATTTTGCCATCACACATCCTGGATCTGTAGTGAGGAGCAACTGTTTTTCTTTTTGTCACTGCCTTTTGTTTGTTTCCTTTTTTTTGCCACTGTCGTGATCATCACTTTCTCATTGCTGTCAGTCGTTCCTTGCAACAACTGTGCTGTCTCTCATCTCACACATTTAAGGCATGTGCAAAATCAAGTCTCATGTTAAGACTGAATGGTAACTATCACTCATCTTGGAGGTACGTCTTTTAGTCATGCATAACTGTGGGAGAAAATCATAGTAAAAAAATGTTGTACAGTATGTACATTTAAGTTCAATCACAACCATAAGATTGGTTATACTGTATTCATTTGTCTATGCTCATATGATTAATCAGATGAAAAAACGTGAAACATGATCCGTGACAATAACTGCTGGAAACTTAGCAGTAAAAAATCCCTTGCATGTATTGTCTCTTTTTTCCAATTGTAAGTTAGGATTATGTTTTATATGTTGGCGATATAAGCCAGTATTGGCTTGACAAGTTTTTAATTGGCTGGTACTTAGTAGTCTAGCCCTGGGTGGTTGGGCCTCTGTGCTCCTTTTTGTGGGGCAGACTGGGATTGGATGATGAATGAATGAATTGCATTTTATTTTTTACTTCATAATTTATTACAGCATCTAAAATTTGTATTTAGTGAGGATTTGGGGGCACCCTTCATTGTACATTTAAAACGATAGAGAGTACTGTCTATACTTGTACAGCATTACCCCACTTTTCTGCCTGTTTTATGCCCCTCCCCCCTCCTCTTTTTTTTTTTTTTTTATAAATACATTTAGGCACATTAGCAATTGCTAAAACAGTTTGTAATTGATCCCAGTTGCCCTGAATTAATATTAATACTGAAGGCAGTAGATAGGTATTATGCAGATTAGTTAACTTGTAAATATATACACCACACTTTCCTCACTCAAGAAATTATTCATTTTCAACAGCTCACAAAAAATTGACGAAAGAGGAGAAGCTGCGCATTAATGAGAGAGCTAAGAACAAAGTAAAGATAGTTGACCTTGACAAGCCAGTGAATGATGGTACAAATTAACAAGCCAGAAGATTCCGTGCAAGACGAGGAAGATGCCACTTATAAGACTTATGAAATAATTTACTGATTTTCTTCAAAATAAAATAAGTAAGTCTTTCGTTCTCTGTGTTTGTATCTTGTAGTGTTCAGTATTTCCTTACTTAACCCCATTCAGTGTATTTCTTCATACACTGTAAAGTTGTAGATTGGTAGCCAGACTAAAATTCTTGAAAGTTGTAATTGTAGTGAACATATTAATGTAGATTGTTTCTGACGCCATTGTGCAGTTTTTCTCATGTAAATTAACCATCATTTTCATCTAGCAGTAGCAAGAATAAAATAAGTAATTGTACAGAAAGGGTAAACTCTTAACCCATTGAGCCCAGGGACATCTTTTTATTGCTAGTCTTGCCATCCTGTGATGAGTGTATTCATCTTAGAATTAACTTCTTAAACTGGAGAGGTTAGATACAACCTTAATAAACCCTATCAGTGTCAGGTGGTGAGGCCTTTTGTCATTCATCATCATCATTCTGACCTCCTTCCCCACCTTAGGGCAGGGTGAGGGGTAGCAACATCCAGACAGCCCAAGTTTACCCACTCCAATGGGCCATGCTTCCATTCACTCATCATTCAAGCCCCCAGAATCATGGCAGTATCTGATATGCCAAAAACATTCAAGCGTACCGTAGCTTCACATAAATGTATCCGATAGAGTCAATCCAGACACTGTCATGTTATAAAGGGGTGCCAAATCTATGGTCATGCACTTCTTCTCACCTTTTGTAAGTTGAATAAAATATTCAGGTAGCAACAAGAATAAACTAGAATGGATGTCACCTGAATTCTAGAAGTTAATCTCTGGTTATATACTGTAGTAAGTTCTAATTGTAGGTTAGCTTTTTGGCATTACAGTAATTTAAGCTGGTGATTTATCATTAAATTGAGAAAAAATTGCATTTTAAGTTCTCTTGTTTCCTGAGAGGCTTATTAGCCAGTTTCCTCTGTTCACAATACTAGTTGTACGGTAAAAGTTGTGATAACTTTGGAACACATCCTTGACTCTCATACGAGGTATATTTTCAAAACATCCCACCAAGAATTCATAATGCGGACTGACATGATGTCTAGTGGGAATGAAGGGTAGGATGTTCATGACAACTTTTTTTAGTTTTAAGCAGTACACAGATAATTTAGGCTCATTTTTGTACACAAAAAGCCTGCCATACAGTTTTAATTTCATTTATAAAGGCTCCAATATGCTTTCATTCATGTGATGGTTCTGTGACATTGTAGGGTACAATATGTGTATATAAAGTGCCTGTAACACTTAAGGTGAGAAAAGTGCTAAGGAGAGTGTGCTGGGCTACTTTCCGTGTCAGTGACACTGGAAAGATCAGCAAAGTTGGATGGTCAGAATAGATTTAAAGGCAAGAGAAACAGGAGCTCTAGCTGTCCCTATCACCAGCTTTCTCATTCTCCTCAGATATACTCCCCATATTGGCTGGTGCTGCAGCCTATTCCACAGAGTACTGTACTTTTATTTTTGGGAATCTCAGACTTCTTGCTGCCAGCCAAAGTTGATGAGTAATTCAGCTTTAGAGGGAGTATTGGAACTATTTTTTTTTTTTTTTTTTCTTACTGTAGACATATAGCAAGAGAAAACATGTCCAGAGGCAACTTGATAAAAAAGACATACTGCACTATACTCAAGTCATGACCTTGCACATAGTTATGATGTGTAGGTAGGTTACAGTTAATAGCTCTGTGTATGCATTGGTATTTATTCTTATGTTGAAATAGATTGCAGATAATAGCTCTTTCTGCATATTGATGATCATTTCTTGTGGGGGCACTCACCATCCACTCACTCATTGTAGTTCCACTTTGGGTGTCTGTCGTTTCCTCTCTTCCATCCTTCCTCTTCTGTCTTTCTTTCCTCTTCCGCCTACGGGTGAGTTTACACTCCCTCTTTTGTCCTTCTTTCCTGCATTGTTTCCTCTTTCTTCTCCCAGTGGGTGACTCAACACCGAATGATGAGCCAAATGGTTTCCTGTACACTAGGAATCGATTTACTACATTTGGTGGTAACCATATAACCAAATTATGGTGCCTGATGGTTTAGTGGGTAATTAAGTTGCTCCAATCGGATTGGGCCAGTGCAGGTTTATATCCAAGGGATGGTTTGGGTTTATTGCTCACGTAATGTCACTAGGGATGAGCGAAGTTAGTCGCTCTCATCTTAATGTCAGGATCAACTTACCTAATCCCGGGTTCCTACGTTCCTCTGTGGGGCGACATAGGATTGGATGGATGGATGGAAAGTTAACTGTTAAGCTATATTTACAGATTACCATCACTTGGCTGTGTTGGAATGTGATAATTGCTGAATATTCCACTGTTCATGTATACTTCTTTATGATTCTCAGTAATTAGGAAACCTATTACAAGGTCATATATTTTGTAGTCAGCGTATCACTTCTTGGTTGTAATTCTGTATATATTTTACTTTAATAAATATTAGTTGGGGTCAAGATGATGTATTAATACTGAACCAAAATGTCTTGTAGGAAGTGGTTGTGTAAATGTTACTAGTATACAGTATAAAATCATCATCCTGACCTTTTCTCCCATAATTTGTAAGTATAACTAATTGTGCAATACTGCTGGAATAAAGAAAACATTCATGTTTGTCCCATCAGAAGGGTTTATATTTATAAAGAAGTAAGAATATAAAATATTACATCTTTGGATGTGAAGTCTCGAATATCATTAAACAAGAAATAAATATAAATACTGTATCACAATAAGTTTGGTACAAGTAGAAGCAAGAAAGCTCACAAGATATCTCAACCCATAATGCTCATATTAGAAATAACACATCTTTGTCATATCAAAACTGAAGACCTCCAGACACCATTTTACATACATTTTGGGGGATGTAACCAAGCAGGAATTATTTTTAACAGTAATGACATCCAGCTTCATATTAACACAACTGTCGTTTTTTGTGTCCTTAAAAAAAAAAAAAAAAAAATGTAGCTACAGTGGATATCTGTCAAAACAGCAATTATGAAACAAATGTTACCAGTCACTTTTACCATGAAGTAATTTGACATGAGTGGGTTATTTTATACTGACTGTTACACTCTAAGTATTGAAATATGGCGAGTGAAGTCATGGAATGTTGTCATGGATTTGGGGGGACAAGTGAGGAGAGGGACATGTAGGTTGGTTGACAGATAGCTACTGAACTTTGTGTTGCTGTCAAAACCTACCCATTAGTTATTCTGAAAGCTGACAGTAATTTGTACATTGTATAAAATTAGTTTCTTCCATTATAAATTGAGCATTATTATCTTGTGGGATCAATGAACTTGGTCCATGAATTAATAGTATAGGTACAAAAGCCACACTGATCTGTCTACTCTGTACACTTTTGGGTCAACAATATACAGTTTATAAAAAATGAACAAAGGGGACATCAGGTCAGTGTGGGAGAGGGGGCACAGCAACGAAGCTGAGGGCAGGGGCAATGCCCGAGACCTTGGGTGCAACAGGTACCCCAATCCTCCGCCGTGTGTGCCGCTTCATATGTTTAGCCAAGTGGTCTGAGCGCATGAACTTTGTCTTGCACGATGAACACTCAAACTTTTTTTCACCTGTGTGAGTTCTTTTGTGGCGTGATAGTTCATCTGATCTGGCAAAACGCCGGTCACAGCCAGGCCAGGAACAGTGGTAAGGCTTTTCACCGGTATGGGATCGCATATGGGACTTGAGGTGGGATGACTTAAAGTAAGTTTTATCACAGTCTTTGAAGGTGCATTTAAAAGCTCGTTTCCTATCTTCATGTGGAGGAGGTGAGGAAGGGGCAGACAGCAGTATTGGTGAGAGTACCTGGGGTAGGCCACCTCTGCTGCCACCTGGAGCTGTAACAATTAAATGAGTTATACTTCCATTTGTGTTGGGAATAACAGTAGGGGTGCCATTAATTTGGGCAAGGATAAGTGGAGTGCCAGAATTCACTGGGATCACAGAAGAAATCTTTGGTGCTATAGCCACCAGCTTGTTGTTTGTCTGGGGTGTCTGTGGTGACTTAACAGTCATGCCATTCTTATGGATAATATCACCAGGACATGGTGCAGGTACAATACTTGGTTTAACATAGCTATCACTGACCATATCATTCACTTCACGGTCAGTGTCCTTGGAATTTATAAAAATTTGTTCCTGAGCTGTATGAACAATTTGAGGAGTTGATATATCCTGACCAATGTTATTGCTAAAGACTGAATCAAGTGAGGAAGTAGAGTTATCATCAAGATTTTTAAACCAGTTACTATCATCTTTGTCTGAATTGTCACTGGAGTTGTACATTTTGCGTTCAGCCAAGGTGCGTGGTCTGCCGAGACCTCCCTGGTGCCATGTTGGAGACTTTTCTGCTTTGACAATAACCGAGACTGGTACGCCTGACACAGACCCAGGTGTGGACGCTCTCGAGTCATAAGGGGACGGGGCAGGACTTGGTGACCGTGGGGGGGTGCAGGGGACGTGAGGTGGAGTATTCATCAGTACAGGAAACTGTGAAGGAAAAATGCATTATTAGTTTTTATAAGCTACTATAATTGCCATATGGAGAGGATGGAGAGCAAGAGACTGATGAGGAGAGTGTATGTGAGTGAGGTGGAAGAGGGGAGAGGAAGGGGAAGGCCAAGGTTGATATGTAGGGATGGAGTGGAGAGGTATATGAGAGAAGGGGGTGTGAATTGGGAGCAAGGCAGTGAAATGGCTAGGGACAGGACGATATGGAGGCGATTAGTTTGTGGCCACCCCTTATAGGCCTAAGACGTCTAGCAATAGATAGATAGATACTGTATACAAGATTATGGGAGTGGAAGTATGGCAGTACCGTACTACTGCCATGGCAAAATATAGAAGACTAATGGCATTATTATACACATAAAGGAATAAATCAGTAATCAAAGAATGCTACTGGTAGAAAACCCACAGCATGAGGATAGACATTTAAGAACAACATTTCTCAAGGTAATTTCCAATGAATTACAAAAAGCCTGAGAGCAAAGCTGTCATCTGATCATAACAGACTGTTCTTAAACAGGAATTCTTTAGCCGACTTTCAGAACCTCATATGGGGAAGTATCACCGATAATCAGAAATCATCAGCAGCAATGTACTCACCTTAGTAATCAAGTCTTTCTTGTCAAATCGCTCGGAATCACAGGCTTCCTCAATATCTGACTCAAGAGGATGAGATGGTGAGATGCCTCCTTGTGATGGTGGGGGTGAAGGAGGGAGGTAAGCTGGGGTAGAAGGTGATGGAGGCAGGTAGGCAGGGTTGGTGAGTGGGTGTGGCTCTCGACCCTCTAGCCTCATATCGTGCTGTGACAGGGACAGCAGTGTCTGTACCACCTCCAGGTCCTCAGCACCAGTCTGCCCACTATTGCTCCCTTCAGTATGTGGTTCTTGATATGGCAACAATTCTGGTCCTCGGTAGTTGTGTTGGTCAGAGTCCTCTGAACCCCTCTGAGTTTGTTTGTCAGGCCTTCTGGGTCTCTGTCGGTGCCATGTGACACCATTTAAATTGTAACCTTCTGGTTGTATGATGGGGAGTTCGGCTTCTTGTTTCATGAAGTGTCCCTGAAAAAGAAGATACGCATTCAGTATGCTGGTTGCGTACGTTAAATCAACACCCTAAACTGATTTTTCCCTAATAACTTGTAGATTGATTAACAGATAAATAAACAATACAGCACCTCCATAATTATGAGTATTGCAAAACTTGCCATAATGACATTATTGTGCACCATACATTAGCCTCTACTGTATCTGTTAATCAAGATTTTAGTAATATAGCAAAATTGACAATTGATTCTGTAGAATACCGGGTTTTTGCTTTAATAACTGATGCTAAATAACTTTACAACCAGTTCGTACAGGATAACTGCACAGCGTTGTGATTGACATAATCCATATGAAAACATGACAAAATACATAAGGAAACAACGAAAAAGGATAGCATAGTAAGAAACTGACAAAAACTTTTAAAATCAGTTACATCATACCTTTAAACATACTTCCATAAAAAATTGCTGTTAGCATAGAAAAAGTACCACTGATTTGTTTCTGGAAAGCCCACTAATGGTCTTTGATGCTGGACGCCTAAAATCAGCCCCGCATCAAACAAAAAGTAAATTCAGCACTGGCAAACTAAAGATGAATTACATTATTTTTATTTTATTTTTCCAGTAATGACAAAAAGAAGTACAGAATCCTCATGTGCATTTTTGTCCTGCGAGGACAAATTTTAATTACAAGTGACTGGATCGTGGGTTAGTGAAACCCGTGTGTTTTACAGTTTAAACCAGCGTGTATGCCTTGCAACTCGTCTCAGACGTTTGGGATACACTTGGTTCCCTCATTTTTAGTAATAACTGGTACAAGTGGGCTTACATACACCCAATAACCCCTACCCTCCCCCCATCATGGTACATCACAGCCAGTTTCTAAGAATACTTGCGAGGAGTTGCGACCTGCCAGACAGCACGGCGCCTAACCCTCCCTCCCAACCTCCTTTCCCCCCTAATCCCTCTCACCCTCTTGGTTCTGACACTTCATGGATCCTACCATTATTTTTCATAGCTCTGATTATGGCGCTCGTGCAATTGTTCAACTGATAAAAAAAAAAAAAAAAATGCATTGTAAGCACTCAGAATTTACGGTGGGGTTAGCAGAAAGTGATCACGTGATGAGCATGTGGTGAGCGCGTGAACACTCGTGACGTCATGACATTGCACATTGCGTGTCTACAATTTTCAGTTAAACCTTCCCAGTTCCCCTATCGCTTTTTCCTTTACTGCACATCGGTAAGAAAGTTGTATATTTGACTAATTTTGAAAGTCAAAATTGCGTGACCGACCACGTTTTGTTTGCCACCTATAATGAACGTCAGGTTACGTTTTGGCTTTTAGGATCTTTGGTGCACATTCTCCCGTAAATTGTCATATTTTTTAAGTCAATTCCAAATTTGAAGAGTTTTTGGGGAGAAATTTCAAGTTGTCAGATTAATAATAATTAGGTTAATATTTCACAACAAAACTCCATTGTTTATTTAACGCACTGATCAATGGTTTAACACAAAATCGGAAATGCACTGCAAAATCTTGAATAGGCCCCTATTTTCGTATCTTCCACGCCATACGAATCGGATCTTTTGTTTCGTTTAAGTATTAAACAAAAATTGAAATTCTGTTACTGTGAGATGTTGTACCTAAATATTTCATTATTAAACTAATATTAACTAAACAAATGTTGTCCCAAAAAATAAATAACAATATGGAAGCGGCTTAAAACTGCATGTGACGAAATTTGCATAAAAACGGAAGAACGTACACCAAACTAAAGATCCAGCCTTTCCTTCTTCAGATTGTTAAAACATATAATTATCTGTAAAATCCTCCTTAGTTTAACAGCACAAACTTTACCCTGAGAAAGAACTTGATTACAGAAAGCATTGTTCAAGGCTGTATTTTCACAGAAATTCTCCACCATCGTTCTCACACTTTGTAGCTGAGTAATTGGTTAAAATGCATAAATCCAGAAGACATTGCGGAAGTCACTTCACAACGTAGCCAATTTTCATCCCATTCGCACTTTCAAACAACGTTGTTCTCAAATACACCGAAGTAATCTGTTACACATTTTCTTTCAACTGCTGTTGTATCACTTATGCCATATTCACGTGTGTTCCGTCTCCGTGAACTAAGTTCAGCGCTGCGTGTCGTACCTTCACCATATATTCTCAAAACACTTCATAATACACTTTGATTTTACCTGTAAGGTATTGAGAGGGGGCTGAGGGAAGGAGTGTTTTAACATGATCTGCTTCTTCATGGTTTAGCAGGCTGTGTGATCGAACTTGGTGTATTCCAGTGTGGGTGCAGTGGCAGTGCGCGACGCAGCAACCTCTCATATCCAAGCTCAGACGGAGAATAAAGACAAGAATTGAACTCCCACACCGACAAGTCCTCCCTTCTCTCGCGCTGTCGCAGTACCGTTAGCGTGCAACTTGCAATCTTTAGGTCATTTATTCTTGATTTTCTTTGTGCCTTTAGCTCTCGTGTTTACCATATTGTATTAGCTTTGTTAATCTTGTATCGGTTTCTTATGTTTAATTTGTGAAATTTAATAGCACTTTACGACCAGTTTAAATGTAAACTTTGTAATTCTAGATCGTCACGTCCGCCTGGTTGCGAGGTAACGAAAAGGGCGGGTGTGGACGCGGACCAATGAGCGTGGTGGGCGCGGCGGGCTGGGCCAATGGGATGCCTTGCCTTTGCTGTCCACGTGAACAAGTCGTGGGCCCCAGCTCTGATCACGTGAACACCTTCTCCGCTCACCCTCGCTGTAACTCACCGCATTTCAACATTACCTGCCAAATTACTGACTCACCTCATCCCTCCCACTCTGTCTAGAGATAAGTGGTGAGTGAAATGGGGGCCTAAATTTTCCCTTGGACAGATACTGACTATAAAATAGAAGTTTTGTACGAGTGCTAATCAATAAACTGAGGTAAGATGGATTGGTGCTACTGATAGTTCATCATGTTCTCAAAATTTTTCGTTCAGAGCGTGCGTGAATCTGAGTCATTGCACCACAGGGCGTGAGCGGGGGATATCTAAATGCACTATTCTGGTACTAACATCCGCCCACTACCTTACATGTATAGAGAACACTCAGTTCAAAGATTTCCTGTGGGTCCTCCCCTGACTAATATGAGTTACCGGTCCTATAACGCGCGCAAGCAGTCATGGTTTGTAGTCAACTTAGATATACGAATACAGTAGTTTACATAAGGGGTAGCAGCTGGTATAATACATGAAGGTTTTAAGTAAGGTCTTCCAAGACGTCACGAACTAGAAGTGTCGAGGAGCAATGATTTTCACATGCATCCTCATGTTTTGTCACATTAGGATTTGCATTCTCGGAGGTTTTCATAGCACCGGTCATTTTCATCAGCATGCCTGCACGTTAATATATTTTATTGAAAACTTTTTTTTTTACTTTATTTCCTTAGTTTATATATATATATATATATATATATATATATATATATATATATATATATATATATATATATATATATATATATATATATATATATATATATATATATATATATATATAGCGTATTAGAGAATCAAGGGACAAGGAGTGTCAAGGGGATACATACAAAATAACCAAGGAAGGGAATGCTTTCTGACGAGACATTCATAATTCGCTGATTGAATGGACGAAGTTTGTGTTGTCTTCCCTCTTGCATTAGACGGTTTTATTCAGCTCAGATCTGCCCATGTGTGAAAACTAGAAGTTCAGCGTTATTGGTTTGTATAATCCAGCTAACTCAGGATTTTATTGAGCCGCATTCTAACAACGTAGCAAGAGACATCGTGGTAACTTTACATAGTTATTTGATTATTGCACCCATATTTACATTCTTGTTACTTCTCTATTTTATCATATGCATAGTTTACTTCAGTAACGTACAAAAAGGTAGATGTAATGTTCAAAATCTATCCATCTATATATCAATCTATCTATTGCCAGACGCCTTAATCCCGTAAAAGGTGGGCACAATAAATTACCTCCACGTCACCCTGTCCCCCGCCATTTCACAGCCCTTCTCCCAGCTTACACCCCCCCCCCTCTCTCCTGTACCTCTCCATCTCTCCATCTCATCCTTAAAATAATTCGCCAAGAAGGAATTACGAACGAAATTAGAAGGTACTAGGAATACGGCCTTCAAACAACCGCACCCAAAGCGTCATGTTGCAAAGGGTGTAGGTTGGTCAATGTGGGCATTGGTAGGACTGCTCGGAATGTGTGAATGGATGAACGCAAAATGTGATAGAAAGAAGAGCACTGTCGTGATAATATGAGTGTTTAATTTGAGCGAACTCATATTTTTAAGAATTATTAATAATCATCATGACGTAAACGCAGAATGATTTGCATAGTAATATTATATGTAGGATAATTTGAATTTTCGGTTAAAATGAACGCAGAATATTATTAAGTAATCAGTACCGTATATTAATCCTTACAACGTAATCTGACCATTACGTATCTAAGTACTGTAATTTTGATATGCGGCGCACACCACACACACACACACACACACACATTATATATATATATATATATATATATATATATATATATATATATATATATATATATATATAGTAAGTTTTAAAGGCCCATAGTTTTTGATGACATACCTGTGTTCATAATGAGTATAAACCCACTGGTGACAATACATTTTATAGTACTTTCCTAAAATAATATTGTTATCGGAAAACCGTCAGAACCAAGTGCTGAGGATTTTTTTTTTTTTTTTTTAAATACCTTAAGCTAGAGAAGACATTTGAAGTTGAATGAAACTGTCCGAAGCAATATAGCACGACAAATATAGATCCTCGTATTAAAGGGAGTAGGGGAACTGGAAAGTAGAAACACTGTGTAACAGTTAGAGGCTCCAGAATCAGCTTTGGTCAGTTCACGGCAGGGCCAAGCAAGATCTCTCCTAGCTTTAGCCACTCCGATCTTTAGCCTCAGATATAGCAAACTAGAACACGTTTCACAAGTTTCGAATTAAAATGCCATGAGCAATCTCGCTAGTTGCAGAACTGCCCTGAGAGAGAGGCCCTGGACTGAACTTTAGCAGTAGTTACATTTATACAGAGTATTAGCACACCATAAGCCTGTCTTCACCTTCCAGCGGAAATACGTCGTACTGGCAAAGCTTGAAAGAAATTTTAGGCTATAGGAACGGTACGAAGTAGTATAGGAAGTAGAATGGCTGAATGTTTTATGTAGGCATATATATATATATATATATATATATATATATATATATATATATATATATATATATATATATATATATCCCATTGGAGCCCAGTGTTCTCGATGTAGGACGGAACTGGGAATTTTCAAAAGTTAATAAAGTAGGGAACCCCAGGGTAGGGACCTATGAGCTTCGCGACTATGAGCTGATAGGCGGAGAGCGGTACGCTTAGTACACTGCCAGCACAGTTCCTCGCCCTGGAACTCTAGGACCCAGTGGGATATATATATAGTTATATATATAGATAGATATATATATATAGATATATAGATATATAGATATATTATATATATATATATATATATATATATATATATATATATATATGTGTGTGTGTGTGTGTGTGTGTGTGTTACAGGGAATTTGTGTAACCAGTGATTTCATGAAATCTGTAGGGAATCCGTGAAATGAGTTTGAATTAGGATGAGTTAGAATGCAGTTAGGCTGAGTTACTGTAGGTTAGGTTTAGGTTAGGCTAGGTTAGGTTAGGTTAGGTTAATTTAGATGAACGCTTAACAGAACTTGGTATTCATCTAAAAACAACCTAGCTAACCTAGCCTAACCTAACCGAAACAACCTAAATTATCCCAGCCTAACTTAACTGCAGCCTAAATTAACCTAATTAACCCATCATTATTTAAAATCATTTCATGAATTCCCTAGGGATTTCATGAAATCACTGACTAAACAAATTCCTGTGACATATGTATACAGTATAAAGCTTGATATGCATGCCCTTAGGTAGGGTTTTCTTTATTTATAGGATTAGAACATGAAATTTACTTTACTACCTATCAGTTTTATGTATGTACCGTTTGTATACACACGCATATAAATACATACGCACAGTGCAGTAATACGTTAGTACAAATGCACGAATACAGGAGTTGCTTGGTCAGCCGGTGTGCATATGCCGTCATCCACAAGAACAACCCCCCCCCCCCGGCACACATTTCTCTGAGGTCCCGAAATACCCTTGTTTTAAGGTGTCTGGGTGAGGTAAGGAGAGGTCAGGTCGTTGGGTCAGGTCCGGTTCACGGACCACACCTGCCATCACACCTGCACCTCACCCCTAGAGACGCCAGCACTAGAACTTTAGAAAAGAGGATAGCAGCAGGTAGCTGGTTGGCCCGTGCTAGGCAGCTCCTGTTGTAGTATAACTAGATTTCGATGAGGGAAGAATAGCGAAGCTACGGCATCAACCCACCTGCACTGGTATACACGTGTACTGTACACACACCTAATTACATGTACACATGTACACTTATTGCATTTACATTTATGAATAAAAGATACATGAATTTGTACACTATGCACACATACTGTCATACCCGTACATAAACATTGGCATACATTTTCGTATATACGAGTATACATGTCTACATAGCAAATACATATGCACACATATAGCTGTACATACCCTTGTGCTGTACACAGGTTATTGTCCCGGACACCAGAGTAAGGTCATCGCCATTCACACTACAGTAGATTCATAGCTGTTATTTTTTTTTTTTTTTTTAATTTGCTACTCCACCACTTTCCTCGGTATGTTATTCCATCATTTGCTTTAATTGTTATGCAGGCGAAGAAGTTTTAGGGTATTTTAACGAATTCGTAGCCAGGATTGTTTGGTATTTTTCTTGAGTTTAGGGATCAAATTTTGAACAGCATGTTTGCTTTTAGATTACTGAAGCCCTTACCATTCAGTGCATTTCCCTCGAGTCTACGATTTCTGAGAGGTGGTATCTCTAGTATGGTTTATTTCGCTTGTGTGTGAGAGAGAGAGTTGGGGGTTACGGTGGAAAAGATGAAGGGTAGCGAGTATTTCCTGCCGTGACGTCAGAGGGCCTCCCATGTTGCTAGGAATGTTTCAGTTGCCGACGTTCGCTGGATCAGAATTAACTCGCCACCCCACGCATTTTTGCTGCTTTATAGGTTATGCGCGTTATCGTGTTAAAGGGACCATGTGGTAGATTATAATTATGGAGGCTTTGTAACAACCCTTTGCTGTGTTGGATTAAATTGTTGAGTGGTAACAAAATTAAAATAAACACCATTGTGCTGGAAAAAAAAAAAAAAATTGAACGGGCGATATGCGTGTGACATATAGACTATTTTGCGAGCGACGTCACCTTATTAATGGAGGGCAGCCTCAAACTAAGCTAAATCAAAACATCAGGTGGTAAGAATAAAGAGGACCTCGTCTTAATGCAGGGACTATTCATGTGGGAGGATTGGTGGGGACGCGATGGCAATGTAATGCGAAAGTTTTGAATAGTTAGCTTGGAGAAACAGTAACTTTTAGCACCGAGGCAAATTGAAATAAGGATTACCTCCGACCACAAACACCTTCACAACAGAGTCTTCCCCTGAGATGAACGAAAGTTTGTGGCGTGAAAACTAAAAGGGGCCATCGTACTTTAGAAATTACTGAGCCTCTACTGATTGTTTGGGTTTGCTCAGCAAGAATTTGGCTTTTGTGTCGAATACCTTATATAGAGTTTAATCAACCCCAGATATATATGTGGGAATAATTTAATCGACATAGGCTCTGAACTTTTTTAGGGGGAGGGGGACAAGGAATTCAGAGGCACCAAGGGCTGTAAATTGCTTTGCGATACGTACATTACAACATTAATTAATGCTAAAATTTATTTTGGAACAGACTGAGGGAACAGTGGGATTCTTATTAATTGTGTAAGAAAGGTCGTAAAAAAAGTTAATATTTGGTAGATGGTGTTGTTTATCTGTAACCCATACAACCAAAAGTAATCAGCCCCTTAGCAAGAAAAAACTTTGGTGGATCGTGCAGCCTGAACGGGTTTTAAATGGTACAGTCTGCGTTCAAAACCATTAAATTAGAACTGCCACTTGATCTGCATCCAAAACCATTATAGTAGAACTGATATTAGTTTGCTAAAAATGAAAGCTACGAAGATTTATCCTGTGATAATTGTGGACCAAAACTTAAAATTCACCAGAGGCTGCTTTTTTTTTTTTTTGCATCATACGGATGAGTAGTTGCACGACAATAATGTAAAAGTTGTCTCAACTTTAATAATGTCTCGGTTATTTTAGAAAGAAGAGATGAAAACTGCAGTATGCCAGTTGACCTTTACTAGGAAGTTTTCTCTCAGATATGCAAATCATAGCCACCTCATTCAAGTAGTGCGATGGTGATGATCGATGGCAATAATGATGGTGACCATGACTCCGGTATTTGTAGCCAGCGAGGGCATGAGGAAAACCTGTTCGTGACACTCTTGGTTTATCGGCCGTGGGGGGTGTTGTGGGCGGGGTATGGTAGCAGGTCATTGGGCCCTGAATCACTAACTTACGATCAGCTTCCTTTCGTAACCCAATTTGTGTAGTACGAACAAGAGACAAGGGAGGATTTTGGACTTTTCTTGTTCCGCCTACTGAAACTAATCTGAGTTACCGGTACGAGGAGTTGATTCACATCTGTTTGTGTGCCGTATCTGTTCTCCTTCACAAGTTACAACACACACACACACACACACACACACACACACACACACACACACACACACACACACACCAATGACATTTCTCATATTAATCTGGCTACTAACAAACGATTTTATCTAACATTGGAAAGGATTCTTATGGAAGGGAAACGACCTCCAATTAAAAAGTTACATTGCTAACCAGAGTAAAATTATATGGTAATAGGAAGAACAGTGTATCACCATAGCCCATTGCAAGGGTTTGGCATCCTTTTTTTTTCATTTCCTAGTCGTCGGATTGACTGTTGTGAAATGTGAAGCTTGCTTATAAAGGAAGGAAAAGGAAAACAAGATGGTAATGCCTGTGAGGTCGAGTCAGGATTCCGAGGGCTTGAATGGTGAATAAATGAGTATACATGTGGCCCATTTCATTTGGCATGTTGTTCCCCAGTTCCCCCGTAGTCTCATTTAAATTTTGTCACAGCTTTTCTGGACCTTCCCTCACCCAATCCTTTCAGTAGGTGGTTATAAAGAGGTCTGAATGATGAATGATCATCACCGAATTGAAGGGGTTAACCTCATTACCAAGATAACATTCTTTTCTTTTGATTCATGTTCATAAGACTTTAGCCATTCAGCTTAGGAAAGGCATTAGGAACTGGACGGCTCAGATACAGATTTCATTACCCCTGGATTACCACGGGGTCTCTCAGCTCGGTCAAATCGTATAGTACCGGCAAGAATAAACTGCGAAAACGTAATCATAGTGAAGAAATTAACAAAGGTGTCTGCTGTAGATTATTCTCGCTAACTTCAGACGGTTCCGTTTTGCTTATCAATCCTGTAGTATATGAAGGTTGCATATATCCCCTCCAGGTAGAGAGTTCCCTTAGGTATGTGTGAGATCCTTTGGAGATAACAAGGATGAAATAAGACGTTCTCGGGCTGAAGGGGTTAGATGACGAGAACACATCCCAGAGAAACGAACATTAAATAAACATAGACAAACATAGCAGACGATAAAGCAAACAAGGAAACCCGGACAAATAACCACCGCCCACCTTTGGTAACAGTATTATATGTTGCTTTTTTGTGTGTGTGAAGAAGGGAGGAGGAAGAAAGAAGAAAAAGTGCATAATTAAAAGAAGAGGAACGGGAAGAGGACAAAGGAAGGAAGAGGAGAGAAAATGATAATGGAGAAAAAAGGAGGAGAAAAAAAAAGACGATTAAGGAAAAGAAGAGATACAAGAAAAGACAGAAGCTGGAACTAAATAGGAGAAAGTAAGGAGGAGAACGATTCGAGGGAGAAATGTAGGAGGAAGAGGTGAGACCATGGAGAAAGAGACGAAGAAGAGGAGGAGAAAGAAGAAGAGGAAGAAAATGATGATGAGGAGGAGGAGGAAGAGGAGGAGGAGGCGATGGTGAGGAAGGAGATAAAATGAAAAGGAAGGTATCAGAGGAGGAGAAAAAGAAGAGAGTGAAGAAGAACGAGGAAGCGAGGCGAGAAAAGTGGGAAGAAAATAGGAAAGGGAACGCGTATGAAAAATGAAGAAGCGAATATGAATGGGGAGCGGGAGCTGGGAAGAGCAAGTTGCTGAGTTAGGCCTAGGCTTTGTCTGGCTGCCGCTCCCCTCGCCAGACACACACACATATACCCCCCCCACACACACACACTCGCCCTCCCCTCACACAGATACACATATACGTTACATACATGCCCACACACGTATACACGTACATGTCACGTACATTCCCCCAGACACTCCCACACATACCTCCCCCGACACACTTTAAAATATACCGTACTTATATTCTCTCTCTCTCTCTCTCTCTCTCTCTCTCTCTCTCTCTCTCTCTCTCTCTCTCTCAACAAAGCTACTCAGGAGAAAGATTAGAGTGTAACAATGCAGCAATAACATAACACACACACACACACAAATCTACCCAGGAGAAAGATTTTGGTGTAATAATGCAGCGGGGATATCGCCAGAGAAGCATATAAGTACTACGTTAACTAGTGGAACATAATTATAATCTGTTGATGAACGTAAGAACAACATTTACTTATATAAGTGAGGAAATGCCAGGTGAATTGATGATGACATGCTAAGACCAAGGCTGGAATAAGCTGCCGTGGTGTGGTCTCCCTACTTAAAAACTTATAAATAAATTAGAGAAGGTGCCAAGAGCGACCATAAAAATGATACCAAGCTTTAGGGATTTGCAGTATGAAGAGATTTGAAAGGCTGAAATTGACTATATCACAGGAAAGGCGAAGAAGCGGATATTTGATAATGTATAAGTGTATTAATAGAGAAGATTGTATCATAAGAGATGAGGGGAGAACGAGAGGACATAGTTTTGAGTTAAAACCAACTTGCTCCGGTGATGCAAGAAAATGAAGGTCTCCAAACAGAAGTATAACCAAATGAAATATTTTGGATGAAAATGTGGTTTGTTTGAGAGAATATATTCATGCATTCAAAGCAAAGTTAGATGGGTAATTACCGTATATTACTGGAGGCGGGACAACACGAGCTTAGTTCAGGTTCGGTAGAACAAATAGGTAAATACAAATTGGTAAACACACACACACACACACACACACACACACACACACACACACACACACACACACACACACACACACACACACACACAGCCTGCCCCCTTTCCTGGCTTCGTTAGGCGCACCAATTCTTGTTTGTTTTAAAAGCTTTTGTTACAAGTTTTTTTTTTTTTTAATCCCGATATTTAGTTTTATCTTGGTTTTTAGTTTATTTAAGTTTTAAATTTTATATTTAGATGCAATTGTACATTTTATATGGATGTATTTCTATTTTCATTTCACTGCTGCTCTCAAAATATGTTCTTGGCAGCGGTCGCCAAGTTTAGAGTCCCAGCGTGAAGGCTGTATTATTATTATTATTATTATTATTATTATTACTGGATTTGTTTATTTACCTAATTTTTTTTTATCCATGTAGTGTAGAGTTTTGAATATTTAATCACTGTATTCCATGATTGTGTATTTATTTTATTTTTTTCTTTGAACCAAACGGTATTAGTTGCAGGAGAAATTTGGAACTACTTTAGAGGGGAAAAATATAGCTTTCATTACCCTCTTTAGGACATGATGCTCAAGGCTGAATATAATGTCTGGTTAGGACAGTAATAGATGAAATTGTTATTATTATTATTTATTTATTTTACTTTAGGCCTTTGTGTGGTGTGAAGAGTGCTGAATGGTGATGGTGATTGTGATGAATATAGAGGTGATCATGGTAATGGTGGTGATGGTGATAGTGGTGGCCGTAAATTTATAGTGGTAATGATGATTGTATTTCTTATGGCGGTGTTAGTGGTTGGTGGTTAGTTGCGATTATAGTGGTATTATTGATTCTGGTAAGCCTGCTGGTGATGAAGGTAGTGATGGTGGATTTAGGGTGGTGTTGGTGATCATAGTGTAGTGGTGGTGATGGGAGATATGGTGGTAGAGTGTTCGCCTCGCGGTCTGTGTGTCTCGATTTAGTGGTAGGAAATCCAAGTCGTAGCTGACATTAAAAGTGCACTCTGATAATGTATCGTGTCATACGTTTGCCTATGTTCATATCCTGTCCATTCATCCCACTGACACAACATACCCAGACATCCTCAAATTTAAGCATTATGTACAGCATTTTAACACCAACGTTCATTGTTGTCACTACAGACTCATCTTCAACTCTAGGGCGCAATTTTTTTTCTTGCTAAATCCATGCTTTTAAATTCAGCTTAGGAGAGACTTTGAACTGGAGTAGTATATAGGGCAACCTCCATTAACCCCATCCCTGAGAGACATTTAGCCGACACTGAATAAAATCGTCTGGCCGTAACAATGATGTTAAAAAAAGACGTCCCAAGGCTGAAGGTATTTATTTTGATATCTTGCAGTGGTTCGTTTATGGAGTGGCACATGTACAGATAATACGATGACGGTAGTGACGTAGGTGGGTGGGTGGGCACGTGATTGAAGCAGGTGGTGGTGGTGGTGGTGGTGGTAGTAGTCTAGGTGGTGCTGGTAATAAAGAGAAGGCAAATTGAGGTTAGGTTAGGTTAAGTTAGATTAAGTTAGTCTTAGTCAAGCAGGCACTTAGTTCAGGGGGTTCGTGGTTTATCAGGGAGTTAAAATAAGGCTAGGTTAGTTTACGTTAGGGTAGTTTAGGCTGGCAGGTAAGCTTAGTTAAGGTAGATGGTTGTGTGGTGGTGGTAGTAGGCAGATGAGGATAAATGAAAATAGCAGGGGTAAGATTAGGTTAGATTAAATTAGGTTACACAGGTAGGAACGTGGATGGGGAATGTAGTGGTGATATCTGAGATGCAATTGAAGTTATGTTAGATTAGGTGAGATTAGGTTAGTTTGATTCATTTTAAGTTTAGGAAGACTGGCACTTGGTTGAGGCAGGTGGTGGTGTTATCGTGGGAGACAAATTGAGGTTATGTTGTTAGATTAGTTTAAGTTAGGGTAGGGTAAATTAGGTTATACTAGGCAGACAGACACATGGTTCAGGCAGGTGGTGGTGGTGGTGGTGGTGGTGTTATCAGGGGAGGCAGATTGAGGTTATGTGGCCATGCACTGATCACAGCCAGTCCACGTGGTGCCTACCCCCTCTCCCTCCTTAATCTGCCTCACCACCCTCACCCTGCCACTCCACATCCTACCACCCCACCGTTCCCTGCCATTCCACTGCCTGTTAACGCATCACCTTGCTCTGCCTTAATATATCCCACTTCTACCACTTTCCGCCTCAATATGCGCCTGTCTGGTCAGTTCCACGCTTCGTCCGTCTTCTGATCTCTTCATGTCCTTGCCGTACCGTTACTACTTTGCCTTACTGTATCACCGCTTTACTACTTTGTTAATATGTCCTGTCTCACAACCCCATGCTCCACCACACCCTGCCCTACCACACACCCTGCCTTGCCACACCCACATCATCACCACACACACACACACACCCACACCCACCCACACACACACACACACACACACACACACACACACACACACACACACACACACACACACACACACACACACACACACACACACACACACACACACACACACACACACACACACTGCCTCACCACTTTATATCTCACCACACCCATATCCACCTTTCCCTGCCTCACCACCATCTGCTGTACCTCACAACACCCTGGCACACCATTCCTTGCCTTACCACACCATCCTCACCTTACCACACCATCCTCACCAGTCCCAGCCTCGCCACACCGTCTCACCACACCCTGTCTCACCACACCCTGTCTCACCAACCCGTCGCGCCACCCCCAGACTCACCACCCCCTGCCTCGCCCTGTGTGCCTGGTCTCCTGCCTGCCTTTACTTTACCTAACCTTCGTAATTCATTTGCACTCATTATATATGCCAGACATTTCCTGTAGCCTGCTTTGGTCAGGGTCTGGTGAGGTTTGGAGGAGGGTGTCTGTCTGTCTGTCTGTCTGTCTGTCTGTCTGTCTCTCTCTCTCTCTCTCTCTCTCTCTCTCTCTCTCTCTCTCTCTCTCTCTCTCTCTCTCTCTCTGTCACGAAGGCCTGAGATTTTCCATGCAGCCAAATATAATCGCCTTGCATAACCACAATTAAAGAGAAAAGGTGAACAAGGAAAAACGTGATGAAGAAAGTCATCTTGAACATCTGGTAATGCATGTTCAGTAGTGAATTATATTGAATTGCATTTAATAAATTCTTCAGTGTGTCGGGGAGGGAGGGGAGTGAGTTACCGATTAAAGGCATTATTATTTTTCTCTACGAGGAGCTGTTCTGTCGGGAAGTTTTAGGCTAATAATCTGTTGTGCCTGCTTTTCAAGGTACGTACAACATTCCATGGGCGTCTGACTTCTTGGGTAAAGTTAGTTTGTGTACTGTGCGTGCGTGTGTGGGGGTGGGGTGGGGTGGGTGGTTGTGGGGTTGTGGGTAGGTGGGTGGGAAGGTGGGCATGTTGGTAAGTGGGTGGGTGGATAGGTTGGTAAATGAGTGGGAAGATGGGTAGGTGGGTCTTGCTGTAGGGTATTGACTGGCTGCACACGTCTTGTATTTGCACGAGTAGGTCTCATGTACTTGCACACCAAAATGTCGGTGGATTACACCACTCTCCGTAACATTAGTTGATGAACGGGTGTAGATGAGGATGACTGCTGTCATACTGCAAACCCTCTTGGGCTTAAGTTCTGTATAAAATTGTTTATACTTCTGTCGTCCTTCATGCAGCTGTCATGCACTTCACAACTGAACCCGAGTTCATATTAAAATTAATAATAATAATAGTAATAATAATAATAATAATAATAATAATAATAATAATAATAACACTGTAGTAGTAGTAATAGTAATAGTAGTTGTAGTCGTAAGCAAAATATTTCTGATAGTTGCTGGTGTGGAGACTTGTTTACGTTGCAGGCAGGGTAAGCTCCTTGACCTCGAGGTGTTAGGTGAATACATGTGTTAACGTGCTATGTCGGGGTGGTGCGTGACAAAGGAGTCAAACAAAAACACCGTATGTGTGAGTGAGTCAAGTGTAACAAAGAACCACGATAGGGTACTAACATGTGATATCACTTCTGCTGTTATGTCTGACCCCTCTGAACTGAAAACAGCGCCACATTTATTACCAAACACAGTCATTCTTTCACCTTAATTTGGACCATATTTTTGTCCAATTGCAACTTATTTTGCATAGCTCAGTGGCAGAAAAAGACAATACAGTGACTCTGTGTCCTCTCCATAGCACTTCTTCATGACTAGCATCATATTCAAGTGTTTATCTATTGTTACAGCTCAACATACGAAATTGAGGGTTGTAAATTTTAGGCCAGTAGAGTGAAAATACATGTATAGTCACATCAACATCCTAACTGGATTCCCAACCTTATGTCTCGTATGAACAAAAGAAAAAAGGACAACTACAGTAGGTTTGTTGACCCATGCTAGGCAGTTTCTATAAACGTGTAACTAGAAATAATAAGACAGTAAGACAAGTATCGTAAAGAAATTGATACGTCTAGCACTGGCAAAATAAAAAAAAAAAGAAAGAAACTCGTAAATGTATTCCCTACCCCGGAGCGTTAATATGATGTGAAGGTATGACGTTAGAGAGCCAGTAGTGGTGGTGGAAGTGTACAGTAGTTAGTTTGTTTATATCTGAGGAAACTGGGACACTAACTTGAATACTAAGCCGTGGTTGCGTGGAACTTGATGATTCTCGGTTGTAAGGTAGGAATGAGTCTCTTTGGTTACCAGTCACATCACCCTTCCAGCCATCAACTGATCTTAAAGGGATTAGGTATCATCGACAAGAAAGAACAAACGTGCTGTACAGTAGTGTCAGTTGTGGTGGTGATGGTGATGGTGTCAGAAGGCAGGTTGTCTGGTTCATGCACGTCCCTCCTAACCCTAGCAGTCATGCTGCCGTCGTGGGCCCTTCAGCACGAAGGCCTCAATTGTATTTTCTTATTATTACTGCCAAACGATTTTTCTTCAGCTTGAGAGAGCATCATGATCATCTGGATTTTTTTTTGTCGTCGTACTGAAGGGGTTAACTATAAATCTGGTGACGCATTTTGTAGTTTATTCGTGCTTAGGGGAGACCTTTTCAACTGGATGGGATAGATGCGTCATTCATCAGTCACCCCACTCGTCCATCACTTTCCTAAGCTGAGTAAAATGTATCTGGTATTGTCAAGAATCATGGAGAAGTAGACGTCATTGTATCGAGGGGTTTAGTGAACGTTATATCTAAGCCTCCAGTTTGAAAAGTATCTCCCGAACTGAACAAAATCGTCTGGTGGGGCTAAGGATACAGTTGAAAGTAAACTGTCGCATTGCCGGGGAAAACTGCACCCGGGGGAGGATGTAGTTCCTGTAGTGTTTTTGGTTATTTACATTGATGATGAAATTAATTACTTTTAACCTTTTCAGTCATGTAACGTATTTTTCCGATGCTCTTGCTGCGTACAGACGATTTCATTCAGCATAGGAAACTGTTTGTGAAGGGTATATCCCCTGCCGATCGAGGTCCCAAACTGAATAAAATCGTCTAGAAGCAGGAATAAAATTTAAAAAATTATGGATTTGAGGGGTTAATCACCCATAATTTGATACACAGTGGTACTAAAATAAGTCTTAATATATTGTACGAGTTCTTTTGAAAACTTGTACTCCAGGCTACACCGCGGCTCCTTCATGTATTATTGAAGTATTAAAGTAGTTCTCATTTAAACCGAGGGATAACACTCTCAGGTTCCTTTAGTTTCCTTTCAGCTGAATAAATACGCCCGGCGTCAGCGCGATTAGAATGCTAGAATTGTCCCTACCATGAAAGGGTTAATTATCTACAACTTTATGCATGCATTTATGGGGTATTTTGGTAACACGCTTTGTAAAAGAAAAAAAAAAATGGTTTTGTGTGTGCGGTGGACCTGAGAACTTGAAGGGCGTGAATCGTGAGTGAATGGGTTTGTGGTCCATGTTACTGGCCACTGTGGTGATTTTATGCCTTTTTCATCTCATTTCCCGATCATATACACCGGAATTGTTAGTGGGAAATGTGATGGTGTTAGTGATGACGATGGTAATGATGGCGGTCGTGGTGGTGTTGCTAGGGATTTTAGTGAGGATGCTGTAGTGTTGATGATGATGATATGATGGTGATGATCATGGTCCTGTACACCCGAATTTTTAATGGGAATGATGATGATGATGATGATGGTGGTGGTGGTGGTGGTGGTGTGTTTGCTTGGAGGAGGAAACGTACAGTGTTCTAAGAAATTAAAACGTAACAGAGTCCTATGCAAGATTATCAGTGTGCCAGGAAGAGAAACGTTAGAATTCCAAGAAAGAAACGTGCATTGCCAAGAGAGAGAGACGTATCGTTAGCCCGCATCCGATGAAGTGATGCTGGTGATGGTGGTGGTGGTTATTGTAGTGGTTGTTGTGGTAGTGGTGGTTATCGTTGTGGTGGTGGTGGTTATTGTTGTGGTTGCGGTGGTGGTGGTTATTGTTGTGGTTTTGTGGTGGTAGTATCGTTGTGGTTATTGTGGTGGTGGTCGTTATTTTTGTGGTTATTGTGTTGGTGGTGGTTATTGTTATGATGGTAGTGGTTATTGTTATGGTTGTTGTGGTGGTGATGGTTATTGTGGTATTGGTGGCGGTGGTATTAGTGGTTGTGTTGGTGGTTTTGGTTGTGGACTGGTAGTAGTGGTGGTGTTGTGATTGTTGGTATTGTTCTTGTTACTCGTCCCCGAGCCCCTCCGAGGTGGGGACGGGCATTGTTCTCGCTCGGTTTGTCTGTCTGTCTGTCTGTCTGTTAACAGCTTTACGCGAAAAGTACCGATGCGACTTTGACAAAAATTACAGGGATGATGGGCTATGACATGATCACCTGATTAAATTTTGGGCCAAATTGGGCCAAGGTCCAGGCTGTAGTCCCCCAGATGTGTAAAAAAAAAAAAAAAAAAATATCTTTTTCGCCATAACTCCATTGAAATTAGTCTTACCGACATAAAACCAAAACCTAAAGGTGGATCTTTTAAATCTGCATCCAATAACATGCCTCATTACATCAGGGGGGCCACCCTGTTGTTAATGGTAGGGGGGGGGGTCAATGTCAGGTGGGTCGGGCCTAAAATTTCAAATGGGCATAAAGTCGTCGTTTTTCACCTGGTTTACTCCAAATTTGATATGTGACATCTTCGACTAGATATCATGTTGTGTTTATACGTCTGTCAACACCAAAATAACTCCCGGGGACGGGTTTGCTGTGCTTTGGACCGCTCCTTGTTGCTGCAGTTTTTATGATGGTTTGATTGTGTTGGTATTAGTAGTGGTGGTTAGGTTATGGTGCTGATGTGGTGGTGGTTGGGTGGAGGGGAAGGAATGTGTGTGTGTTTGTGTGTGTGTGTGTGTGTGTGTGTGTGTGTGTGTGTGTGTGTGTGTGTGTGTGTGTGTGTGTGTGTGTGTGTGCGCGTGAGCCCGTGCTTATAGGTTTTCTGCAGACCTGACGACTTAGGCGGTCACTGACATGATTCATGACTTCTTTGTTATGAAATAGTCTCTTCCCATGCCTCTACGCAAGTGTGTGTGTGTGTGTGTGTTCCACTGCCGTGCATATGTGCATTGCTTGTGCCTGCGCGTTTGTGTGTTGTGTGTGTGTGCTTGCGTGTGGTCATATGTGTGTTTCTGTACACAACCTGCAGGTGTACACTCGACCGTAAAGTTACCAGACTTTCTCGTCTTTACATTTTGGAACAGGACCAGGCATTTGAAAATAATTTCTAATAATTTTTCATGAATGTGTATGCCTGTTTTTATTTTCGATATATCGTAGATATTGAACTTTATACAACATGCGAAATACACAGTTCATTAAAAAATATTTGCTCTAGAAAAAAAAAAATCGTACAGCAATGACACCTGTAAAACCATCGATCACTTGGCTGAAAAAACATTGAGACAAGTGCGTCCCAGAACTGGGGTGTGAGGGCTTGGTGTGAGATTGGTGTATGGGTGGGTCCACACCTAGCGAACGAGCACGAGCTCGGTTTCTTTTCGCCTGGTGGAAGTGGGCCACTCACATATCTTGAATACTAAGTCTTAGTTGTATTAAATTCAACGAGCCCTAGGTGTGAGGTTGGAGTGAGCTTCCTTGGTTAGTTGTCGAAAAGAACCCCCAGTCTGACCATACATGGGCATCAAATGAGTTGAAAGGAGCAAATGAGTTGAAAGGAGTTAAGGATCTTCATCTGGTTAGAGTAAACATTGTTAAAATCGAGCGTATACTATACGTTCGGTAAATGCAGGTGACTTCCCAAAGCAACTTAGTAATGATGAATACATAGGAATTTAGGCCAGTGGTTGTGCCCCCCTGATTCTTAGAAATGATCCAATAAACGTCCAAACTTTAAGAGCATTCACCTTTGTTAATTCGCTAGTGCTTTGTTGTCACATTCTTTCCCTTTGTTTGAACACGTCCACAGAGGACATTGTGTTGAACCACATGTTGGCTGATATGAGGTGCCTTGTCCGGAGGCTGTCTGTTCTCAACCCTTTGACTTAACGTGACGTGAAGGTAGCCAAAGCTCAGTTAGCTAGCTAATCCACAGGCTTACATAGATGGTGAAGTTGTGAAAGACGAGTTGTGAGGGGAAGAGAAATTGGAAAGATGAGGAAAAGTAGCAGGGATATATTATGCTGGCGATCTGCATTACTGTGGATTGTGAGGGTTGTCAGTGGGATTGTCTTCCCCAGGGCACTTGCCGACTCTACGTTGTGCCAGTTGGCTGAATTACTGTTGCATGATCGGTTTGAGGGCTAATTGGATCTTTTTCTGCTTCCTCAGTCTTGTTTGATTCCATGTCCTGAGATTGGCATCTGTTTGGGCTTAATCTCTCAAGTACAATGGCTCCTTTTTATTATATTCTGGCTGTCTCCAGACGATTTTAATTGGCGTAAGAACTCCTTTGACTGAAGTGATTAAAAACCACCTCTTCATATACCACGATGACGGTTTCCTTACTTTAGCATTTTATTTTTTTACCACCATACGAATTTATCAAGCTGTGAAAGGGCCTCTGGTAGTGGAGGGGTTGAGGGGGATCAGAACAGCGTTTTATAGTGTGGAGCGTGGACAAGGAAAACTGACTTGTTGTGGGAGTGAGGGGGAAAGTTACATGGTATGCGTTTGTTTTAATGTGTCCGCGCTGTCGCTCCCAATCAAAATCCAACCCGTTTTGGGTGTGGGTATGGGTATGGATGTATCGGTGGGAAAGTTATTTGATATGCATTTGTTTTAATTTCTCTGACCCCGCCTTGAAAGGTATTGCAAAGATAATGCAATACCTTTCATAGACAGCTGGGACCGGTTTTATGGACGAAGTGCCTTGTATAGTTGGGATGGGACTCATCTTAGCAGGCAAGGAGTTACTGTTTTAGCTGGAATGATAGATAGGGAGTTGGAGGGATTTTTTCGAGATTGAGAAGTAGGTGTACAGGAAGATGCAGCAACTACAGTCAGAAATCATTATTACCATGTTTGGATAGATGCATCGATACTTGCAAAATTAAGAACAAAAGTTCAACCAATAGTGTAGATACATCCACTCAGGCACCTCAAATTGAGCAGGCGATGATAGATGATAGAACAAGCGATGATAGAAGGGCGATAAGCGATAGTACAAAAAAATTGTTATATTAGTAAAGTAAAGAGTTTCCCAGTTAGTAATAAAATAAATAACAGTAAATGCCAAGGTAAAGGCATAACTACTCGTAATAATCTGAAAGTGTACTACACAAACAGCCGGAGTTTACGTAATAAAATGGATGAACTGAGGGCTTTAATTTGTACAGAGAAAATAGACATTGCCGTTATTAGTGAAACTTGGATGAATACAGACACTCGAGAATTTTTAGCAGAATATCAGATAAAAGGCTATAATATTTTTGTGTCAAACCGTCAGGGAAGAAAGGGGGGAGGGGTAGCTATTTATGTAAAGGATTCATTAAACTGTTACAATAAAGCAGACATTAAAGTAAATAGGGACACAGAAAGTGTCTGGGTTGAAATTAGTAACAATAGGGAGAAATTAGTCTTAGGAGCAATTTACAGATCTCCAAAATTAAGTAGAGCTGATAGTAAATACCTCTGGGAGGAAATTAGGAAAGCATCACAGTCCAGCTTAGTAATAATTGTTGGGGACCTTAATCTGCCAAGGATAGATTGGAGAAATCAGACAGGAGATGCAGAGTCAGAGGAATTTCTAGAGGTAGTACAGGATAATTTCCTTTATCAGTATATCAGGGAGCCCACCAGAGGTAATAATATACTAGATTTGGTTTTAGCTAATAAAGAAAATATCATTAGCGATATAGAGGTTGGTGGACGACTTGGTAATAGCGATCATGAAGAAATTAAGTTCAAATTTATTTGGGATGTCTGTTCCACTGAAAATACCTCCACCGTTCCTAATTTTCGTCTAGGAGATTTCGATGGCTTAAGAGCTTATTTTCGAACGGTATTCCACAGGGAGATTAGCTATTTGAGGGAATGTCAGGTTAGTGGGGATCCCCAGGTCATAGGTCAGGCGCAGGAAGCACGTGGGGATGTCCGTCAGGTGTCTGTGAGGGGGGAGGTGGTAGATAGGAATGTAGTCCAGGTGACGGAAATTAACTCAGCTCCAGTACCAAACAGACGTTCGACCAGTGAGAAGTATAACGAGTTAATAAATATAATATACGGAGGCCAAGATAGATATATTCCTTCAAAACCGTTTAGAACTAACAATTCAGAACCAAGATGGTTAAACAACAGATTAAAATCTCTCATAGGCCAAAGGAAAGGAATATATAGAAAAATAAAACGTGGAGAGGAACACTTACGTAACCGGTACACAATTTTAAATAGAGAAGTAAAGAGGGAGATAAGAAAAGCAAAGAGAAGTTATGAAATTAAGGTTGCCAGTGAATCAAAAGAAAACCCCAAGGGTTTTTATCAAATGTACCGAACGAAAAATAAAGACAGGATAGGACCACTCAGAACAGAATCAGGTGACATTACCAGTGAAGATAAAGAAATGTGCTCCATCCTAAATAATTATTTCATATCAGTATTCACCAAGGAAAATCTAAGCCTGGTCCCTCAAGCAGCAAATATTTACCATGAGAATACGGAAAATATTCTTAGTAAAATAACCATTAGTAAGGAGGACGTATTGAAAGAAATTAACAAGTTAAAACCTCAAAAATCGCCAGGTCCGGACGATATATATGCAAAAATTATAAAAGAAACCAAAGAAGAATTATGTCAGCCACTTTTAACGTTATTTAATGACTCTTTAAGTTCAGGAGAAGTTCCAGAGGCGTGGAAAACCGCAAACGTAGTGCCCATCTTTAAAAAGGGTGATAAATCAGCTGCGTCGAATTATCGTCCGATAAGTCTAACGTCAATAGTAGGAAAAATGTTAGAGTCAATTTTGGCAAATAAGATTAGAGAACACTTAGAAAAATTTAATCTTATAAGCGAAAGTCAGCACGGATTCAGGCAAGGACGATCCTGCCTCACAAATTTGTTGTCATTCTACTCGGAGGTCTATGAGGCAGTAGATAGCGATAAAGCTTATGATGTTATTTATCTGGACTTTAGTAAAGCTTTTGATAGAGTCCCACACGAAAGGTTAGTTAGAAAGGTTCGAGCACACGGTATAGACGGCGATATCTTAAAATGGATAGAATCCTGGCTGAAAGGACGAAAGCAGAGAGTATTAATAAATGGAACTAAGTCGGACTGGGGATTAGTAACTAGCGGTGTACCACAGGGTTCAGTACTCGGTCCCTTATTATTTATCATATATATAAATGATCTAGACTTAGGAGTCAATAGCAGAATCAGCAAATTTGCCGACGATACAAAAATAGGGCGTATCATTAACTCGACTGACGATTGCCATTACTTACAAAAGACCTCGATACATTGTCCAAATGGTCTAAAACTTGGCAAATGGAATTTAACGTTGAAAAATGTAAAGTACTTAACGTAGGCAAGACCATTGGAGATACTAAATACAGCTTAGATAACAAAGAAATTAGCAAATCGGAATGCGAGAGAGATCTAGGAGTTATGATTAGTAACGACCTTAAACCAAGGCAACAGTGCATTAATGCGAGAAATAAAGCAAATAGGGTCCTAGGATTTATTTCGAGAAGCGTGAGCAATAGATCATCTAAAGTAATACTGAAACTTTATCTAGCATTAGTAAGGCCACATTTAGACTACGCAGTACAATTTTGGTGTCCTTACTATAGAATGGATATTAATTCGTTAGAAAATGTACAGAGAAGAATGACTAAAATGATACATGACGTCCGGAACCTGTCATATGAAGACAGACTGAAAAGACTAAATCTGCATTCGCTAGAGAGGCGTAGAGTAAGGGGAGACTTAATTGAGGTTTTTAAGTGGATGAATGGTATAAATAAGGGAGATATTAGCAAGGTACTTAAAGTGAGCATACAGGATAGAACTAGAAATAATGGTTTCAAACTAGAAAAATTCCGTTTCAGAAAGGAAATCGGTAGAAATTGGTTTGGTAATAGAGTAGTAGACGAATGGAATAAGCTACCTAGTAAAGTAGTTGCTGCCTCTTCCATTGAGAGTTTCAAGCATAGGCTAGATAAGCATATGACAAATAAGGGATGGATATAGAATAAAGAAAATATTATAACCAATACTAATTCAAAAATAAATTTTCTTTTCAGGTTACACTATGATAGTCTCTATTCTCCTTTCACACTTTCCTGTAAAATGTCCACGCCAGTTTTTCTATACGGCGTGGTGTTCTTTCTGACTTTTTCCTGCCGGCTTCGGCTGGAGGGTTTGGAGGGCGGGGGAGAGCCTTCTTCTTTGCTATCCTTATCTCATTCTAGTAGTTCAGTTACTCTTCTAGGAGCTGCCTAGCATGGGCCAACCGGCCTACTGCAGTTATCCTCTCTTCTTATGTTCTTATGTTCTTATGTAAGTTATTTTGAGTGTGTTAGTTGTAGTGGGTTTGGGTGTGGT
>NC_137008.1:57422174-57447174 GCF_032717465.1 Coenobita brevimanus
AGCGAGGAGACATAATATTAGTGACCTACTATGACGACATAACCTCTCTCCTTGACCGAGTGACTGTGGATGAGGGTGTGTGATTGTTTATGGTATGGAGGGCTGAGAGAGCTGTCACTGGTAGCCAAGGAAGGTGGGCGGTTGTGGCGGAGTGGAGTGGGGTGGGGTGGGAAGGTGGATAGATGTGCATGTGGTCGGGTGGGTGGATGTGGGTGTGGTATGAAGGGTGGATGGCTGTGGTGTGGTAGGGTGGTGTCCTCACTGGCAGCCTTTCAGTTGCAGGTGTGACCATGGTGCCACTAGCCCCTGCTGGCCAACCTCCACTCACCTCACCTTACCTCCATCTCACCCTCCACCCACGTGCAATATTCATCAGTATTTACAAATGTCCTAAACACTGCTGTTAAGGAAGAATTAAGATGGATACACTGTGTTTACACAGTTAACAAATTACACATACAGCTACACATTTTTGTATTATTATATGTATGTACATGTCTATACGTAAGTATATGTAATATATAGTGTATTTTATATAAAATGCTCTTAGCCTACATAAACACCATCCTCTCTTAGCAACACGATACTGCTGGCATGGGTGTGCGCCCGTGTGTGCAGGTCTCAGGTACATCAGCCCCTAGTGGGAGTGCCAGTGCCAAGGCTCCGCTGCGTAGTGCCCCACGCGAACACACACGCCTTGCATGTCATAAACTTTGTACCCACAACACCTCTGAATCCCGTCATAACGTGTACCGCCATCAGTCATAGCTCATTGTTGGGGCTGTTGCTTTGTTGTTATGGCTGAAGGAAGCACGCGGGGTATAATTTATCTGTGAATATGGCCAACAACAGACGATTTTATTCGCCACTGGTAAACCCCCCGAAGTTTGTGGGTTAAAATGGGTGGTGTTAGTTTGCATTATGTTCGCACCGTGTTGGTCCATATGTCTTTCCTTTAATACAGTATGTTCGCTCCGGGTTGGTCCTTGTCTTTCCTTTAATATGTTCGCACCGTGTTGGCCCATATGGATGACACATACAGGAACAGTTAGTACAGCTGTACCACTTTCCTGTAAACCGCTCTCACTACCCCTTCTCTTTACTTATTCGTACTTGTCTAGCATGTGCAAAGATTAGCTCTTCGTATCAGTCTCTGAGAAAATCCGTCCTTTACAGTTTGTGTGCGTCTTTGTTGTTATTTTTCCCCCTACGCACACCGGTTAATGTGTGAATTGGTTCTTTTCGGGAAATGGCCTCATCAGCGAAAAGATTAACTTCAGACAGAGGACTTTTTTTTTTTTTTTTTTCCCGGCTACCTAAAGGAAAACATACAATTTGGGAGAAACCCTTATTAGAGGTGAAATTTATGAACGGCACGTAACCAGGCCTGATTGTAAAGTCTGTCAGGAGGTGAATAAAGTTGTCCAGGGATGATGAGAATGAAGTGGAAAATACGTCATCGGATTTGAAGGGATATATTCGGATTTGGAAAGAAGAAGGAAATAGAGAAATACTTTGAACTGGTTGTATTGTTGGGAAAGAAACTTTTTGGAGGTCCTATTGTTGAAGCCACCTTTCACAGGATGCGGCGTCAGGCAATAGACAGATAGATAGATAGCTACAGCCAGACAGACAGACAGATACCGTTGCTAAAGATAGAGCTTTGAACAGAGGATCATAAGGCGATACTTGAACGAAGGAATAACAGATAAAGAACGGGCTAGGGTAATGGTGATAACGGAGGACAAAAAGAGAAGTGGGATGGAAGGTGAAGTGGAGGAGAGGAAACGGGAAGAAGAGAATGTAGAGTGGAATGGAAGGTGGAAGAGTAATGAAAAGAGAATATCTGTTGGAGTGGAGAAGAGTAGGGAATGAAAGAAGAACGAAAAAGAAATCCTAGAGTGGATGGAGTGGTAAGTGGAAGAGTAGGGAATGAAAGAAGAGGAAAAAAGAAATAGTAGAGTGGATAGTGGAAGAGTGATGAATAAAGAATGTGGAGTGGAACGAGGAAGAGTACTCAGATGGAGAATAGATAACGGAATGAAGGTGAAAGTCAAGGGAAAGAAATAATAGATGGTCATTGGCGAACAGAAATATATCTTAGAGTGGGAGGAGGAGGAGGAAGAGAAGAGGAAGAAGGAAAAGGAGAAGGGAACAGGAAAGAGAAAGAAAAGTAGCCAATGTCACTGAGTACTAGAATGATATATAGTATAGTAGAAAATGAAATAAAATAGAACGGAATCATAAGATTAATGAAAGATGAATTTTTTTTTCTTTTGCGTTGTTTTGATTCGTTTCTCTCTCTCTCCTTGAGCGCGCGCGGGCTTGGTGTGTATAGGGGTTGGAGGAGAGGGAGGGAGGGAGAGATGGACGCTGTGATTTGTGGTACAGACGACAGCCGTGCAAGGCCGCCCAGCTAATTGCACTTGGCGCGATTCATGACAGTTGTTGTAGCCTAGGAACTGTGGCCGTGATTGTACTTGCCTCACATAACTGATCACCGTCCCCAACATAGTTATAGACTGCTTGTTTTAGCTCCCGGATGTTTATGTACCTCCTAGGAACTGTTGCGATTATTTCAGTTGCTCTTCTGAATGCCGACACTCGCATAGTTATACACATTTGGTTTTATCACGTGGTTGGTTACCCACTGCCTAGGAACTGTCGGGATTATTTTATTGTTGCCGTGCTCTTTTGATTGCTGACACTCGCAGAACTATATATTGTTGGTTTTAACTCGTACTGCTTGTGCCAAATTGCGATGTAGCTTAGAAACTATTCGGATTAGTTTTCTTCCTTTATTTATTTGTTCGTTTGTTTGTCACTAACGTTATTAAATACTGCTGGTTTTAACTTGGATTATTCTATACTGTTTTCTTGTCATAGGATATACTGGTTGTTTTAATATGGGACTGGTTATAAAAGATAGTGTTTTAACTTGTTAGGATGTTTGTGCCCTTCTTGGTTGATTGCTCACACTCACATGAATATTGTTTTTCTCTCTCTCTTTTTTTTTTTTTTCTTGCTCGTGGGTTCTTTTATATATTACTTGTTCTGACTCGTGGTTGGCTATATTGCTTGTTCTAATTTGGGATGTAGTCAAACACCTTGGGATTATTATGCTTTCGTTCATTATTGCTTGCTTTCACTTATAATTATGTACTGCCCATTTTATTACGTGTTTACTTGCTGTCACGTGACTATACATTGTTTGTTCTAAGAGTCGTTATCTAGGTGGCATGGGAGACTTTGCAGCACCTATTCCTTAGCGATTTATCTTTTTTTCTATGCAAGGAAGAACGAACCAAAAGCCATACACCTGAAAATTATTGTGCAGATTATATATAGTTTTTTAATATAGAAATAATTTGCATCAATAACATAAAAGCTGATATCGATACTGAGATGTTATGTGCTTAATGAATCGCTAAGGAAAATAATTTACAGTATAGCCAAGGTCAGTTAGAATACGGTCCCATCTCTTGATTGTTTGCTGCCACGAAGTTTTGTCTGTTTAACTTATCATTACTTCTACACTGCTCGCCGTAAAAACGTGATTATTTATATACTCAGATCATCCTGTATTGCATGATCTAGCTTGTGATGTGTTGATATGGCTCAGTCGTATATTGTTCTAAGTTGCTGTGAAGTTATATGCCCGAGCCTAATATATCAGTCGAGAATTATTTCCACAACGCGAATATAGATGTTTTATTGTTTTTTACTTGTTTTACTTTTTATTTTATACTTTATTCGTTTTATTTTACCTTTCAGTGCCACCCCAGCTCTTGATAGATGAAATCGTAAAACAGCACTTTGGGATGGACACATAACGCCGGTGAGTACAAGACAACAAAAACTAACAGCAAAGTTAATGAAACCTGCATTTTTACCTACTGGATCTGTAGCTTGGGATCTGAGTAAAAGTTTGCCTGATGTTTCGGTGTGTCTTGTTAATTAAAATGGGCTAAATCTTTTGGTTGATACAATATTTTAATGATGATTGCGTTAATGTGTGATGGGATTTGATAGAGGCTGCGGTTGATGAAGTAGGACATGTAGTACAGTATTTTATATATCGCTGGTCTAATGCCCTCCGAAATTGTTGTTCAGCAAAAGTAACATGCATACTGGATGTGGATCTTTAATTGTGTGTTCGTCTCCCGATTAACGTATCTGTTGAGTTTGGGGTTTGAACCAGAACCGTGGCGGACATGCCAAGAGGATGCTGTTAGTATGACCTTTCACGTGCTTGCTTATCTTTCCACCCTTTTAGCTCATACCGATGACGGATAAATACCAGCTCGTAATTACAGCACTCCTACTTTCATATCTCTACAGACGCCCCTTCAAGCTTCGTATTTCGCTACCACTAGGAAGGGTTGTTTCTGGTTGTCACTCCATATTCGGGCTGTATGATTGGAAATGGTTGGAGGTTGCCTGTGACCCCCATTCCACACCCACACCCACTTCCCCCCGTTCCCACTACACACACACTCAATTTGCTGATACCATTGCCCACCGTCGCCCACACCCACGCCCACTGCCACCCACACATACTCCCTCCCTCAACCCTCGCCCTCACACACCTTTAACAACTCACACCCACCCCTCCCTCGAAGCCACACCCATACCAGCGCCAACACCCACACACACACGCTCACTGTTACCCACACCTCCACACTTACCGCCCCTCACAACCCACCCACCCACCCATTATCAGTCACACCCACGCCCCCATACCACCGATGCCCACGATCATTGTCACCCCTCATCCCCAACACTCACCGTCCCTCACTCCCCACACCTACACCCACCTACATCACCCACACCCACTCCCTGTACCCACCCACACCCATACCACTTACTGTCACTCAGAGAACACTTGATAAGGCTTGGGAATGAGCTCTGGCTGCGGGTGATGATGTCAGGCTACGATGATGTCATACTACGGTGATGAGGGTTGGGATGAAGGGTTATGGTGATGTTAGTGGTAGTTGTCACTGTGGTTATTTCAGGTTGATGTCATGCTATTGTGATGATTAGAATGAAAGATTGTGTTGATGCCAGTGACGTAATAGGTAGTGATGGAAAGTTGAAAGTGATGTCAGGCTGTGGTGAAGTCGTGCATTTGTGGTGGTGGTTAGGATGTCAGCTTGTTTTGTTAGTGGTGTAACTGGAAGGTGCGATGGTGGTGATGTCAGTGGAAGAGAAAGTGGTGATGTCATAAAATAGTTTCGGTGGTGTGGTGATGTCAGCAGTAGAGTTAGAGCGGAAGGGAGGCATTGTTGGTGGTGATGTCAGTGGTGAAGGATGGAATGAAGAGTAGGATGGAATGTGGAATGAGAGAGAGTGAGAGAGAACGTAGTTGTTTATGTTTGTGTGTGTGTGTGTGTGTGTGTGTAGTGAAAATGATATCGAATGTAAATCCAGAGTACAGATCCTAGTAACAGCCTGAATCTAACCTGCCACCAAATTGCCCGCAGCCTACCATTTTGTGGGTCTGACGTTGTATATTTTCCTGTCTGTCTGTCAAGCAATCAGTCCATCTTTTCCATTCGTTTAACCAGGTCTATCTATATACCTGTCCATCTGTATTTAGCTCTGTGCACTGTATATCTACCGAACTATCCATCTATCTGTCTGTATAAGGCAGTCTGTATATGTATCTCTGTATCTGTCTCTGTCTTTCAGTATTTGTGTGTGTCTATTTGTGTCTGTTTGTCTGTGTGTGTGTGTGTGTCTGTCTGTCTCACTGCATGCCTACCTGCCTGCGTACCCATCACTCAATCAATCATTCAATCAATCAGTCTGTCAGTCAAATAGCTATCTGTTTATCTGTCTCCATCTGTCGCTCGAGACCCGGTCCTTGAGGTCACCCGACCCCCCCAAAAAAAAAAAATAAATAAATAAAAAGATCGCCATTAGAAATTTTTTATATCTTATCATCGCGCGGTTTTTGTTTGGTCGCATTTGGCACGATACTTTTTTTTTTTTTTTTTTTTTTTTCCAGGAGATAGTGATCTGTGGACACCAGGTCGACACGTTGTAGCTGGTGTGTTTGTGTGTGTGTGTGTGTGTGTGTGTGTGTGTGTGAGAGAGAGAGAGAGAGAGCGCTGATGGGTATATAAATGCAGGATATCTTACGAGGTATATGAGTAAAAAATGTTCCATGAACGTATTCAGTTATCACTCATTACGGAGCCACAATTACTAAAAATCTTATTTGTTAAATAATAAAGGAGACAGTTTTCGCTCATAAAGTCATAGCGGATCGAAATTGAACCTATGTTGATATAGCATTTTCAACTTCTAATTAGCTCTAGAATATCCTCGAATTAAAAAAAAAAAATCCCACAAGACATCCTGTATGTTTCGGCCATTGGATAGAAAATGTGTAAAGAAATTTTTTAGTAGAGATATCGAACCAGGTAGCAGAGATATTCGGTGGGTAAAGAATCATTTGGCCGCTAAGTAAATACAGTACTATTCGGGCCAGAGTGAGTCATTGTTTACTAAGTACTTATTCAGGGGTCAGGTAACGGGAAGGAATTATTCAGCAGAAATGGAATTATTCGCCAGGTGATGAGATGCATGTCATGGAACGGGCCTAGGGGAGTGAGGGGTGAGTGGGGGAAGGGGGGAGAGAAAGAGAGGGTGAAGATCTGGGGGTGAGGAAGTGAGTGTGTGTGGGCGATGAGGTGTGGAAGGAGGAGCATGAGTGTGGAATGAGAGGGTGTGTGGGCTTGGATGTGGAATGAGGTGGGTGGGTGGAGTGAGGAGGTGAAGTAGGGTTGGGTGGGGGAGTCAGGAGGTGAAATAGGGATGGTGTGTGGGTGAGCTGGACTGGAGATAGGGAGTGAGTACTCGTAGGTGGGAAAGAAGGATAGATAGGAGGGTGTCTGGGTGTTGGGTAAGAGTGGAGTGTGGATGGGAGATAATGTGGAGGAGGAGAGTGCTGGTAAAGTGAGGAAGAAGAATGGTTGTATGGGTAGGAACGGAGGTGTATAGGGGAGGAGTGGGGATGGGTAGTAGGGAGTTGGGAGAAGGGTGGCTAAGGGAGGAGAGTGGGGATGGGTGGTAGGGAGGGAGAAGAGTGGATGGGATGGTGAAGAGCGGTTGAGTGGGTGAGAAGTGCAAGGTATAAGATGGTTGAGGGGGCGTAGTCAGCACAACGCGGCAACAGCGTAAGACACAAGACAAAAACCCAGTACAAACAAACAGCTCCGCACCGCACCGCATTGCACAGCACAATACACAACACAGTACCTGCAACGCACCACAATACAGCATAACAGAGTCTTGAAAAACTTGAATCGACAAACTGTAGCTTATAAACTATAGTGCCGATAGGGCTTAATTTCTGTCCACCCCTTCAAAATCATTACCTAAAGCCATCAGTATTACCTCATTCAGTCTCATGAACCTAAAGAAACCTTAAAGGCTTGAACAGTCGTATCTTGCAAACCATTGCATCTATGAGGTTGATTTTTGGCGCACGTCTTCAGAGGCATGACTTAAGCGATCTGTATAGACCTGAAGTGGTATGAAAGGGCCTGAAGAACATATATTGACTGAAATTGACCTATACTGATCTGTCTGGCTATTAACACGACTGAACATAATGGCTAGAATGGATTTAAGATGACTTGAACGGATGTGAATGTACCTTACTGGACCTGATGTTGTTAATGAGCGTAGTTAGACCTAATATGATAAAACTGAACCGGAACCGATTGGAGGTGCCATTACCTACTCTCTCGCCCGATTGAATATACAGTCCCTGATGTGATCTAACTGGAACTCGGCGGCCGTATAAACTGACCTGAATGTATCCGAGTGTGACGGAGTAGGTGTGAAGGGCCTGATAAGATGTGGAGTGAATCTGATCAGTCTGATTAGTCCTTGAACTAACCAGAGCTGATGTGGGCGGGCCGGAATGGACGGAAAAGCATATATGAACCGTAATTCCTTCAGCCGAATCATGCAATTTTTATATCTTGATATTTCCAGACGACTCTTATTCAGCTTGGGAGAGGCTTTTTGAACTAGAGGTGTTAATGTAGCCTTCATTAACTCCCTCTCCACCAGGTATCGCCCCCTAAGCTGAGGAGAATCTAGTGGAAGGGTTAATGAAGAAGCGTGAATTGACCAGCTGGAGCTGATGGAGCTTAAATTGCCTTGGAATGATCATAATGAACGAGCATCGACCAGACATGACAAATTGACAGACATGAATATGAGGTGTTCTGACGGGATCAAAACGTAGCTGAAAAAAACTTAAAAAAAAAAGATGTATTATTTACCTGATGTAATCTCAGTGGACCTTATGTGACCTGACTGAGCCGGAGTGAATGTGAAGAATCAAAATGGGTATGAGATAGCTTGAATTAAACATCGAATTGCTCGGCTGGTAATTAGGTCACTCAGGAAATAGTAGACTGTTTCCACTCTTGTTGTTTACGGCTTTAGTGCAAGGTGATGGTTATGTCGGCGATATACCACGTGAAGGTTGTTCCAATATCCCTTTAGGACAATATGCGGAGACCAGGAAGGAGGGAAAACTGAGCACGTTGTCAAACAGCCTAGGAAGCTTGACAGCCAAACCTAAAGTAGCCAAACGTAGGCTAGCCCACCCTAGCCCGATCTAAACCTTGCTTGACTTAGCCTAACCTAGTGTTATCTAAGTTTGCCTAATCTAACCTTAGAACCTAAGGTGACATTATGTAATTTGGGAGCTGCCAGCGAATGCCTTTCTTCCTTTTCTTTCCATTGCGTTGATTTGTTTAAACAAGGCTAAGTTAGATCAAGGTAGGTTAGATTAGACTGGTCTGGGTTATGATAACTAGACTACGCTGGCCTAGGTTAGGTTAAGACAGTTTAGGTTTGGCCTGATCCTTTAGTTCAGTTATGCAACGTACTCAATTTTTCCTTCGCCCTCTTGTATGTGTACCTATCAGACAGGTCAGTAGGAAGGAGTTCGAGGTCATGATACTGGCATGACGCAGGTACTCGGTCAAAGAACGCTCTTTTTTTTTTTTCCCATGAAGTTCCCGCTACATCACTGAGGCTAAGTGTATGAAGACGCGTTCACATGGTTGCCAGTGTGTGTGCAGGTGTGGACCCATCTTGCATACAAATGAACCTGCTCACGTGGCTCGGCGTGTGGGGGTCATTGAGGTCCGGAGTCTGTTTAGCATAGCAGAATTTTCGAATCTCTTGAACAATAATTTTCATCATATGGCTTTGTTAATAATCCCCTGTATGCCATTTATGCAGTCTATTACAATAATGTAAACTTAAAAATATAATATACCAGAGTCATAAGATGAATTGTGCAGAATAAATCGCTAAGGAAGAGGTATATACAAGAAAACCTGCCTAGTCTACGAGAATACGATCCTTGTCCTCACTGAGTGGCCCACCATCCCACACGAAACTTCATGCTCGCTGAGTGAATTGTTTTGTTGCGGTGGAGAGGGTGAGGCTGTGGTCTTCCTAGCAGACCTCGTCGCATCATTTCTTCAGCGACTTATTTTCGCTATTAAACTTTAAATATCCTCCTTTGTGATACTGTTATTAATGTATGTTGATATTTAAAAGAAGTAAATAACAACGCAACAGTATGGAAAACAAATCGCTAAGTAAATGCTGCTGCGACGTCTCTGAGTCCTTGTATTAGGTGACCTCTTTTAAAGTTTGTTCTTACCCCTTCTAGACGATGTTATTCAATCTTCCAAACGATTTTACTCATTTCAGGCGAGACTTAGAAGTGGAGGGGTTAGGTACAGCATTAATAAACCCCTTCAGTACGAGAGACAGTTAAATAAAATCGTCAGGTAGCGACAAGAATGAACAATGGCGTCACGGCATTGAAGGGGGTTAGCCCAAACCAAGGAGAATAGGGCGGTGTTGAAAGACCGGGAAGAGAGGATGGGCGAACCTGGTGGGGCCTCACTGGGGAAAACACACACACACACACACACGAAGGACATGAATAACCCTTTCAGCCCCGCCACGTTGTGCTGGAGAGAGACGCCTTCTTGTGATGGCACTGATATAAACGAGCTGCCCCACTGCTCGGGTTACACAAACGTTCCCGCACTCTCTCTCTAAAGAAGAATGGTGGACTGCAGGGGGAGGGCACCTACAGCCTGAAGTCTACCGGGTTCACGTTCAGATGTGCCTGGGGTTGTAATTACTACTTTAAGCCTAGTCACGTCTTTTAATTATTTTTCTAGGTGATGTGAAGATTTCCTCCCCCCCCCCCGACTCATGGGTTATACTCCCTCTTGGGATGGTATCCTGCGTTTCTTTTTTTTTTTAAGTATAGTAACATAGTCTGGCGTAAGGTAGAAATAAAATACAATGTAGATCATTCATAGCTGAGGCATTAAGTGTATTCAGTGAAGCCCGGTTCGCTCTTGCATGTTATAAGGTTAGAGAGAGAGAGAGAGAGAGAGAGAGAGCAGGGAAGTCGATAGGATGCTGTCAGAGAGAGAGAGAGAGAGAGAGAGAGAGCAGGGAAGTCGATAGGATGCTGTCAGAGAGAGAGAGAGAGAGAGAGAGAGAGAGAGAGCAGGAATGTCGACGAGGAATTTAATAGGAGAGAGAGAGAGAGAGAGAGAGAGAGAGAGAGAGAGAGAGAGAGAGAGAGAGAGAGAGCAGGAATGTCGACGAGGAATTTAATAGGAGAGAATGTCGTCAGAGAGAGAGAGAGAGAGAGAGAGAGAGAGAGAGAGAGAGAGCAGGAATGTCGACGAGGAATTTAATAGGAGAGAATGTCGTCAGAGAGAGAGAGAGAGAATCTTCTTGTGGATTATCTTCTGTTGACCAGTAGTCTTAATATCGCTTCTCACACTCAAGCGCTACTTTACTTCTATTATTATTATATATTTATTATTATTATTATTATTATTATTATTATTATTATTATTAGCATTATTGTTATTATTAATTGGTGGTAGGTGGGGGTCCTCACCATCCACTTACTCGATATATTGCTGCTTTGGGTGTCTGTCCTTTCCTCTCTTCCTTCCTTTCTTTTCTGTCTTTCCTTCATTCTTTCCTCTTCTTTCTGCCTGCGGGTGACTTTACACTCCCTCTTCTGTCTTTCTTTCCTTCACTCTTCCCTCTTCCTTCTGCCTATGAGTAACGCTACAGTGAGTGACAAGCGAAGTGGTTTCCTGTACACCAGGAAACCATTTACTACGTTGGGTGGTAACAATATAACCAAATTACGGCGCCTGCTGGTTTAGTGGGTAATTAAGGCGCTCCAGTCGGATTGAGCCTGTATAGGTTTATCTCCGAGGGATGGTTGGGGTTTGTGGGTCACTTAATGCCACTCAGGGATGAGTTAGGCTGGTCACTCTCATCTGTCACGACCAATTTGCGTAGCCCCGGGCTCCTACGCACCTCATGGGGCAACGTAGGATTCGATGATGGATGGATGATTATATTATTATTATTATTATTATTATTATAATTATTATTGCTATTATTATTATTATCATCATCATCATCATCATCTCTATACCTGTACCGAAGATCCAACTTGCGACACGCCAACTGAGGGGTGATTCTCTGCAGCCCTCGCACTGTCTTTGTCTGGCTACACCAAGGCCATCACATTCACATCCGCCGTTGTGTTATCAGTGAGGGGTATTGTGACGCGTCGGTTGGGCCATGTGGAGGAGTAGTATACATGGTTTGTCGGATTCAGATACATAAACTGTTCATTGTAGCTGCTGGGACTGAAGCCCCGATCAGACAGTCCCCGGCACACTAGTTTGTCTATTCCACTATACAGTAACCTAACCTAACGTTGAAAAGATCTAACCTAGCCAGAACAAAACCAAACTTGCTAGTATAACCCAAAAAAATCTAACCTAACCAAACTAAATAAGCTTCCTAGCCTTACCCCTCCCCTCAGGAAAAAAAAAAAAAAAATGGCCTGACATGACTGGACCAAACACAGCCAAACCAACCAGACCAATCCAAACCAAATCAAACCAAATCATAACATAGCGAAATAGAATGTAAGCTAACCACATCACGTCATATTACTTAATGTGATTACACCAGCGCCATGTGTTGTCTCTGTGTCGAACTTAAGGAGATGTAATTCTATCCTGCAGGAGGGAGGCGTGAAGGCGATAGAATATTCCTGCTTCGTTCGTCTTGCTCATTCTTGACCTTGGCCTGTCACTCCAAGGGTATATGCTTGTCAGGAAATAAGATCTCTGAAGTATATTGGAACATATTAAAGGATATTCTTGACTTTGTAGCGTATTTTGTAAACCACATTTTCCTTTATATTAATGGGGTAGCTTGTTGTTGAAAGGACAGGGGAGGGGAGGTGGGCGGATGTTAGGGGAGAGGGGAGGGGAGGGTGAGGAGGAGAGAGAAAAGGGGGAGGTGTGAGGGAGTACAATGGAGTACAAAAGAAAGCACACAGCATCAGACCTGTTGGTCCTTTCTAGGCTGTTTGGTATAGGGAGAGTTATAAGTAACAATCCTGTTAGTTAAAGACAAATACCCTATATAGAAAATCTAAATGGGGACACGTGTGAGGGTGAACAAGATAGATATGGGAGTGGAGGAGTAGTAGGTGTGAATGTGGCGGTGGGATAAGGGAGTGGAGGAGCAGTAGGTGTGAATGTGGCGGTGGGATAAGGTGCAGGTATGAGGCAAGTGGGGGGTGGAAGGGCAGATACATATATGGGATGCAGTATGAGGGTGGATATGCAACGTGGAGGGGGGGAGAATGATAGCAGGTGTGAGTGAAGAGAGAGAGAGAGAGAGAGAGAGAGAGAGAGAGAGAGAGACAGACAGACAGACAGACAGACAGACAGACAGAGAGACAGTACAGGAACACCATCATGGAATTTACATATGGATATCGTCAGAGAGAGAGAGAGAGAGAGAGAGAGAGAGAGAGAGAGAGAGAGAGAGAGAGAGAGTGGAACGCCGACGTGGGATTCAGTGGGAAAGGATGTCGTCAGAGAGAGAGAGAGAGAGAGAGAGAGACAGAGAAACAGGTGTGTAGGAGCAATTAACACCCATCCCTGCATCTGGCCTCAGCGTGAGCCTGCAACACAATCACCCACCTCCTCGCCCACACCCTTACTTCACATCGCTCTCTCGCCTCGCCCACATTTTTAACATTTTACCGTCTGCACTTTACAGTAGGTTTTCGTTTCTTTCTGGCTACCCACGTACGATTTTATTCATCTAAGAGAATCAGTGTGTAGGTATTTGTATATTCCATCCCCTGCTATGTTTATTTAATTTATATTAACCCTACACAACTAAAGGACCTGATATTAGGATAATCTCTCTCTCTCTCTCTCTCTCTCTCTCTCTCTCTCTCTCTCTCACACACACACACACACACACACACACACACACACACACACACACACACACACACACACACACACACACACACACACACACACACACACACACACACACACACACACACACACACTACCTAAAAAAAACTGCACATAAAAAAGTCTTACACCCTGATGGCTTCTAATTCTAAATAAGTATAAAGTGATATTACAGTTTGCACATGAACCACTTGCATTCTGGTGTGTTGGAAATTAGTGGCCTCTCGTTGCCCAGGCTTTCTGATCACTCTCTACATCCTCCCACAGCTTACTCCCGGCCTTCTAATTAAGTGTATACTGATGTCCTCTTTGTCTCAGTAACTTACAAATCCCACGCCAGGCACTTATATTGTTTGCATTTGCGAATATATTGGATTTTCTCTTGAGTGACAAGGTTTTCAGCTCACACATCATGCATACATACTCGTACTTTGATTGCATTGTAAGTGGGGAGTATTTTCATTTTGCCACCTACTCTTTGATAGATCACATCTTAGACTCCCCAACAACCACTTTCTTGCCATTTAGTTAACACCTCAATACGATGACTTTTTTTTTTTTTGCTACCTTAGGACGATATTACCCAACTTACCAAACATCTCTCACGTATAACAGGTTAATGAAGACAGTATATTACCCTTCCAATTAAGAGTCTATCCTAAATCCAGTAAAATTGTCCGAAGGTGGTAACAGTATAATGAAAAGTACGTCACTGGACTGAAGGGGTTAAGTATAAAGTGGCATCTCTCAGCGACCATACTTACACATCATACTCCACACTCACAACCCCTTTTGAATGAGAATAAGATGTTTCTCTGAGCCTGAATAACATACAGATCGCCCAGTTGTCACTTACAATCTGGTGTTTTGTTAAGTGTAAAGTGGTTTCTCCATGCAACTTACAACAGTCACACCCCAGACTCTCTCACAGCTCCTTGCCCTCTAAAGTGAATGCAGGTCAGGTTGGTTGTGTTGTTTGGGTGTTCTGATCACGACTGCAGCTGGCCAGAGATCTTGAGTAAACAGTGTCCATGTCTTTGTGTATGTATGTATGTATATATGTGTGTGTATATATGAATGTATGTATGTATAAATGTATAAATGTGTGTATGAATGTATGTATGTATTGGTGTGTGTATATATGAATGTATGTATGTATGAATGTATGTATGTATTGGTGTGTGTATATATGAATGTATGTATGTATGAATGTATGTATGTATGTATGAATGTATGTATGAATGTATGTGTTCGTATTCATCTATGTCTGTTAGCCTTCCTGATCACGACGAGCTATTTCTGTTCATCTCATTATCTGTCTCTGTACCTATCTATCTATCTGTCTGGCTATGTTCAGGGGAGGTCTCGTAGTGAAAGGGTTAAACCTGACGAGATTCCTTGATAGCGAAGAATGATAATATTTGGAGTTATAAGGGAACTGTCTGAGGGAATAACACTTTTTTTCTCTCTTTTTTTCTGTAGCATAAGGTCATTGGAAAGATAAAGGGTTGAGAGGTGTGTGATTATGATAATGGCAGTGTGTTATTATTTTCTCTTTATTTTTATTTTTATTGTTTTTGTTTCTCTGAAGACCAGGTTGAAGGAAGGCGTGTGAATTTTTTAATATTGTTTTTGTGTTCTTATTGTTTTGGTGATGGTGATGGTGGTGGTGATGGTGGTGGTGGTGTTGTTCTGGTGTGACTGTGGTTGCCTTTGTGACTTATTTTATTGTTCGTGTTTCTGTTGTCGTCCTAGTTAAAGCCGATGGACTGCAGAAATTCGGACACTTAGCCGGGCGATCCCACAGATATGCTGGAGGATTAAAAGAGTTGTGAGAATGAAGGTTGTAATCCAAGTGGCTTTGTAGATTTTGTAAAACCTCATTCTGGGCGATTCATTCTGTACTTTACATTTCAGTATGCTGTTGTATGGTATATCTGGAAATTATATCGACATTAAAAAGATATAATAAAGCACAAGAGCATGTTTAAGGTGTTGTTTGCAGAATAAATCGCCGAGGAAGACGTGCTACAAAGCTTCCTGTGTCACCTATAGAATGTCCCTGTTTGGAGATCGTATAGATAATGAGATATATGCGTCTGAATACAAAGGTTGACGTGGCAGACTGAATCAGGAAAATGCTGGCCCAAACTCGAATCGCTGTCATGTGAAGTTGAGGTGGATGTCCAGACGGAGATAGTGGATAAGTGGGTGGGGGTGGGGATGGGTTGGGGAGAACTGATACGGGTACTGATAAGGAATTGCTTGTGGAAATAGAAGGTGAGTCTGGGGCATACGCAGTCAGGGTTGAGGGTAGAAGATAAACTGATAGGAGTATTTTTTTTTTCTTTTTTCTTTTTAACCTGATGAAGATCCCCAACCACCTTCAGCTCAGTTGATGACAAAGTGTAGTCATGTGAGATTAAGGGGACGATATGACAATTAAATAGGGAGGTGGCTCAGTTCCGTTTGATAAAATGAAACCAACTTTAAAAGAACGTGCATATGGAAATCCCTAGGCAAGTGCAGTCAGGGTTGAGAGTGTGAGATTAACTGATAAGTTGAATTAATAAAGAATTGCTTGTGGAAATTGACTGCACTCTGTGGAGTAGTACAAAGAGTGGTATGGATGGGAGATAAACTATTAAGAATACTAAAGTGTACTCGTTTGTATAAATTAATTGGGGCATTTGGAATAGCACAAAAGTAGCAGAAGGGAAGGGGGATGGTAATGTGAAGCGTTTGTGGAAATAGAGTCGGGGCGAGTGCAGTCACGTTTGGAGGTGGGCGATTAACAGATAAGAAATAGATTGTGGGAGTAGATTGTGTTGGAATATAACTGATAAAAATGACTAATAAGAAACTGTCTACTGAAACAGACTATGAAAAAAAAAAAAAAAAAAAGCTGCTCTGCATGGGAGGTGGGCCATCATCCCTTTCCTGGTGGTGTCTTCTCAGGTACTTAATTCAAAGCAACCCCAGACGATTTTGTTCAGGTGAGAGTGAGTCCCAGGAGCATGCGAGCGTTAATGCTGCCACTAATAACCTTCTCATCGTCGGGGAAAATAACGAAGCATTGTATTATAGCCAACGCGAGACGATTTTTGTTTAGCAGAAAATTGAGTAGAAGTTCACAGTAGCATCTGGAACAAGCAGAAAACGGAAGAAAGGAAGGATGATTGGTTGGAAGATTGGTAGGATGAATTTTGTTGAGAGTGGGACATGCACGTGATAAGGTGGGATGTTAAAAGAAACACTTGTTGCAGTAGCGAATGAAGCATGAGGTAAGAACGTAACTGGGGAAGGTGGGTGGAACTGACATGGCGGTGAATTTCTTATGAGGATAGAATGTGGAGTCTGGGGCTGGCAGGGTCAAGGCAGGGGGTGTGGGATGGAATGACAAAGTGGAATGATGTGAAACTATTTGTGGGAGTAACATATGGAGACTGAGACAAGGAGAACATTGAGGAGTAGGGGTATATTGGATTAGAGGGGGACTAATCGGGTGGTGAATTTGCTTGTAGGTTTATATTGTGGAGTCGGGGGCAAGTAAGGTTAGGGCTGGAGGTGTTATGTAGAAAATAACATTCAGCTCCCCAAATGTAACATCATCATCACGGAGCCTACCTGTACAGCAATATTCTGTCACTGTTAAACGTTTCAACCTCTCTACCTTCTTGACCAAACAACTACGCTTCCTACTAACCATCCTGTTAGAGAGAGAGAGAGAGAGAGAGAGAGAGAGAGAGAGAGAGAGAGAGAGAGAGAGAGAGAGTACTTCAAGGGAAAGGCGATTGATACTGTGAATTACTGTGAAAACAGGTTGTGGAGTATGATGCAAACTGAGTCAGAGTTGAGGGTGGAAGGTATACTGATAAGGTGAGTGATAAGGGGTTTGTTGTGGAAACGGTGCGTGGCCTCTGAGCGGAAGTACGGATGGGGAGGGATGGGGTATTTAATGAAAGGTATGACAGGTTGAATTGCTTGTAAAACTGAGGATAGAGGGATAGGGGATTGATTGAAGGGTGTGATAGGATTAATTGCGTATAAAACTAAGGATTGAGGGATGGGGGATTAATTACATCCGTCAACAAAGTTGGAGGAGGTTATGTATTCACCTATGTTTGTCTGTTTGTTTGTCCACTTAATAGCTCCGAATAGTTCTCAGTGAATTTTCAATGAAATTTTGTGGAAGGGTGGGCCATGGCCCATGAAACGATTAAATTTGGGGGCGCATCTGGATCCGGATCCGGAGTATACCGCACAATGTCTCCCAAAGTTCTCAGTGAATTTCAGTGAAATTTTTTGAAAGTGTGGGCCATGGGTCAAGAAAGAATTCATTAAATTTGGAGGCGGATCCGGTTCCCATGTATCCCACACAATATCTCTAAAAGTTCTTAATGAATTTCTATAAAATTTTGTAGAAAAGTGGGCCATGGGTCAAGGAACAATTGATTAAATTTGGGGGCGGATCCTGATCCTCTGTATTCCACACAAAATCGGCACGGATCCAGATCTGAATCCTTTTTAATGGCTGTGGCATCGGCGGAGGTATGCGCTTTCTGAATGCTGTCTAGTTGAAGATTGTGATTGGATGAATTGTTTGTGGAACTGAGGATAGAGGGATGAGGGATGGGTTTGAAGGGTGTGATAGAATGAATCACTTGTGAGAGTAGCTTGTGGAGTCTGAGGCGAGCACAAAACTGATGCATTCGAAACAGCGATGACAGTAGCCTAAAGTTACTTATTTTAAAATAATAATCTTTCAGTTTAGGAGAGATCGCCTGTAGCGAAAGAATAAAAAAAAAAAAAAAATCAGTCCCGTTGCTACGAGAGGCCTCCGGTTAGCTATAAAATCGCCTGGTGAAGCGCCATCGTCTTGAGAGCGTTAACCTTTACCCCTGCACCGCTGTAATGTACTAATATATTAAACCCATTCAGTCCGTTGACGTATTTTATATCAGTGCTAACACCAGACGATTTTGTTTTCAGTGTAGTTTATCAAGCTCAAGGGGTTAGAGATAACAAGCATTAAGCCTTCACCAACAGGGGGTTCTCATAAGTTATATAAAATCGTATGTAGAATGCAAGAAAAAAAAAAGTAATCCCAACGAAAGGTTTAAAACGACTATGTAAATTAGAGACGAATTCCACTCACGGATTTTTTTTTTTTTTTTTCCCTAAGAGGTCAGCTGGCGTACCCCCGGGCAGATCAGGAACCGGTTTGGGAATCACTGGCCCGTATTCTCGGCGGTTAAGCAGGTCCCCAAACTCCTCATCCTTGCCAGTTTATTCCTGTATTTACCTTGTTGATAGTTATTTGTTGTTATGCAGGGTTTGTTGGTAATAAAAAAAAACAAATAACATACAAGAAAATGATAAGGAGAAGTATGGAAAGTGAATAACTAAGAATACTAGGGTCGATTTGTTTTCACCTGGCTTAATAATCATTGGAGCCTTGGCATTTTGCGCGTGCATAGTCATGATTGTAGTTATTTTCACTGTTTTCGCATATGATGACCCTTGACCCCTGACCTGGCCAATGTAGCACGGGTGTACAATAGAAAGTTGTAGTATTAGTCAGTGTCTGTAAGCGTGTGAACTGCTGGGGAACTATAGGGGGGCATTTTTGAAAACGGTTACCGGTTGCTAGGGACGCTGAGGCAAATCTTCGTAGGGTTGGCACTCGAAAACTAGAGGAGAGAGGGAAAAAATTGATGGCATACTTCCGATAGGGAATGAACTCAAGATTACACCTAAAGAAGTCAGAGGTTTCTTCGCCCATTAGTAATGCTTCTGCGGCTCAAAACGTGAAAAAGTACGAAAAAAGCGGGTTTTCGGCCGTTACTAGGCAACGAGTAGGTGCCTAGCAACCAAAACCTTGCGGACACTACCAGATCATAGGCTGGTCATTGTATCCAAGTTTGGGCGGAACCGTTGAATTCTGAAGGGTAGAAGTGCCTACAACATTGAAACAAAAAAGAAAGAATAAAAGAAAGAAAGGAAGAAAGAAAACGCGACTAACAATAAGGGCAGCATGGAGCTGCCAGTACTTTAACGTCAGCTGGAAAGAAATGAAAACGTGAGGGGGTTATGTATGTTATTGCTGAGGTAATCCTTGTTCATTCACGGAAACAGATGAGAATAGGGCTGCGAGGGATGTAAGATTAGGAGAGAGAGAGAGAGAGAGAGAGAGAGAGAGAGAGAGAGAGAGATTACTACATCCTGTGTCACTTAGGAATGGATAGTATTTATAGACTCTTAATCAGTTTTTACCATAAACATCCGTAGAATTTAGATATGAGTTATTTGATCTGTTTTCGTATTTTCAGCTTATTATTCACACTAACTTGCTTGTGAAGTGTATGGTACGTGGATAAGCTGAAATAAAAATAAATAAATAAGTAAACAGACCAATACATTACTGAAGCTTAAGATGCTTTAGGAATGTGGCCACAGTCCTGTCTCGGCTAACTCTTTGATTACACCTAACACCTGGATTGTATTGTCCTCTCTCTCTCTCTCTCTCACACACACACACACACACACACACACACACACACACACACACACACACACACACACACACACACACACACACACACACACACACACACACACACACACACACACACACACACACACACACACACACACACACACACACACACACACACACACACAGTGACAGGAGCCTTGCTATGAATTGTCGCCGAGAATCATAATAAGGTGACGTATAAGAGTGACAGGAGAGATGGGGTAGGTTGGACCGGGGCAGAGCTGGGGAGAGAGCAGGAGATGACAGGGTAGACCAGAGCAGGGCAAGACGAGCCAGATCAGGGTAGGGGAAGGGCAGGGAACGGCAGGGCAGGCCACGACAAGGAAGGACAAACCGGGAGAGGCCAAGATAGGGCAGGGCTAGATGGATTAGGACAGGATTAGATGGACTGAGAAGGGAAGAAGAGGCCAGGATAGACTAGGAGAGAGTAGGGGTGCGAAGGACTGAGCAGTGTATACTGTATAATACGACAAGGGTGATAGATTAGCTAGTGTCCAGACTAGTACTTGGTCTAAGGATAGAGAGTTTTGACCTCCTCATTATGAGTACATATTTAATATTGTGCTCCCGCTACCAGCGGATGACTTTCATTCCCAACCAAGGGTAACATTCAGGGGAGTTAGATAGAGGCACCAGGCATTCACTGTCATAACCACGCTTTGTCGTATGAAAGTGTGGAGTAAGACTGCCCATTCACGATTATTTGTCTCATGTCTGAGTTGTACCACCCCTCACCCAGCGACTCTCGGAGACATGGAACACATACTGGTATGCCTATGGGAGCTAAGGAACCCTCTTCCCCCATTTTTTTTCTTTTTTCTTTTTTTTTTAATGCGCGGAGCCAATGTGGTAAGTGGGGACGCCTAGCATGCATCCCCTTGCTCGTTATAGCGCAACTTTTAGGTGGCCGTATACTGAGTATCACACTAAATCAATTCCTGCACTCCAGGAAGCAGTGTTCTATGTTTGATGGTAACTATATAACCAACAACTGGATTTCATGTGGTCAAATGGTTAAGGAGCTCCAACCGAGGACGGCCGATAAGGGTGCAGTTCAAGGGATAGGTGAAGTTTATTGCTTACAGTATATACTATGCTCAGGGTACCCTTGCCGTAAATGTGTGAACAGCGTAGCCCAGCCCCAGGTCCTTGTGTTTCTGATGGGTTAACACAGGATTAATAATGAATGGATGAATATCGCCATTGTGAGCACGAGTGATTTTGGTCTGACCACACAGAACTTATTCTAATTCAACCCAGCAGTAAGCCAGGTTTATTTTTAATTGTTCATAGCTGTTTGTCTGCCCGTCTTTATTTTTGAAGTTTACGTTTTTTTCTTTTATAAAAAAAAAAAAAATGGCGGGAGCAGTGTTTGAAGTGGGGTTGTCTCGGCCGATGTGACCCGAAGTGTGAGTTTACCTATTTCAGTCTGTGAGTGTGTGTTTCAGTCTAGTATCGCCAATATCAACATTATATCAAGACAGCCGAAGCAGTCACTGATAACCAACATGCTTCGCTGCGTATCCAAACGTTTACAGGCCACAGCAGGCTCAAGAAAGCTATCGCACTCGTACCAAACAGGAACCATTCGGTGCAAACGGGTCCATCTTATGAACTGTACAGAACGCTATTAATTGGTTTAATATTACATTTTACAGACACTGTTTTCCCCGTGATTACATTTTGTTTATAAACGTGAGCATCTGAGTTAGATAATATTCTTGCTCCCCTTAAAAAAAAAAAAAAAAAAAAAAAAACGTAAATTCCCGTCTGTGCTCACTAACACCTCGTCCATATTTATTTATTTATTTTTCCTTGTGGAACGTGTAACCCTTTCACTACGACAGGGTTCCCCGCTGGACCCTCCCCATTAAGACAATACTCGTACTTACTGAAGGTGTTAATAGAGTTTCAGACCGCATCACTCCAGTGAGTTACCTGTCCTGAACGAGATTGTCAGGCGGTAAGATTATTTTAAAATATGGTACTGAAAGGTTTAATATTCCTTTGTCTGTCTTCCTTGCTATAAAAAAATATATAATATATAATTGATTTCTGCCTCTGGTGCGTTACTGTTTTGTCCACTGTTTACAGACCCGTAATATCAAGACAATACAAATTAGGTAACAGTTTTTGGCTGTGCACTCCACTCTTGAGGGACTACGGTTTTGCCCTGTTGGCTCCTTGCATCGGTGACAGTTGTTTTTAGTTTATTCTTTTTGCAACCGCCATACGATTTTATTAAGCTTGGAAAGTATCTGTAGTAGTGAAGGGGTTCTGATGGGTAAATTTAACCCCTCCAATTCGAAAAGGCGTCAGCTAAATCAAATTGTCTGGGGATAGCAAGAATAAATAAAAGATGACTCGGTTATCGATGACTTTTGGGGCGTGCAGCAGTTCGTGAGCGGATGTCCTTCCTGGCGTCACACTATGGGCCAAGGACAGGATGTAACGCTGGATCCCTCAGTAGGTATCACGGTCCTTTACTTGGCTCATCTTTTTGTCCTTTTGCTGTTTATTTCACGTAGCTCGGTGGCAGACGAAGGCAGTACTTTCGTTCTACATCCTTTCCATAGCACTTCTTCATGACTGATATCATATCCGAGTGTTATTTCGTGTTACAAAGGTAGAGTAAGAAGGGCGTAGCGTGCGATGTAACTCACTAGACCACAGTAACGTGCAGATGGCCGTATATTGGTGACGTAAGGAGATTAGCATACACCTCTTCATTACCAGCATGTTACCGCCTTGCATAATTATATTCAGCGTTAATATTCTTTTATTTGTGAAAACTATAAAAGTTACCTTATACATATTAAGAAACCTCAAACTATATCGCTAAAGACGGGGTGCCAAGGACGTTCCTACGTCCACGAGAATACGAGACATACACTTTAGTCGGTTTGTTTTATTATGACATCCGTAACTCGTTTTCAGAGTAGTAAGTGTGAAAGCTAAATCTGACTAGTGACCAAGGAGATTCATCGCTACCATAAAACCAAGGTTCATCGAATTTCACGTAATCATGACTTAGTATTCAAGTTGCGAGTTTCCCAGTTCCGTCTAATGAGGACTAGTAGGACAGAGTGCCAGGGATCCTCCTAAACCCACGAGAATACAGTAAAGCAAAGTACAGCTTGTCCACCGTAACTCAGAGATTTTCGTCCTCTTCCAGCTTCTTTCACTTTGCCGTGTGGCAGAATAAGACAATACTACGGCTCTACATCCATTCCACAGCACTTATTCGTGATCAGCACTACATTCAGTCTTTAATCTCTTGTCACAGATCGGTATTCAAGATGGAGAGATGGCAGTGTTAGATCCAACTAAGATGGACGAAGTACGAGGGAGGCTACTAAGACCACAGCCCCCTAAGCTACAGTGGCTTACGAAACAGAGTTGTGGATGTTTTCGGCCGTGCTGGGGGTTGGGCAGTTGTCGGGTGTAATAGTTCACGCCTGACTGGGTAACGGGGAGGGTGGGGAAGCTAGGGTGGAATATGATGTACAGGCGAGGTAGGGTGAGTGTTGGTGAAATAGGGTGAAGGAGAGTTAGGGTGAAGATTACTGGTAAGGAAGGGTGAGATGAATATGAGAAAGTTGGTTATGTATGTTGGAGGTTGTTGAAGTTGGGTGAGGATAAGATAGGGTGGGATAACGGTATGTGAGAGTGGGGTAGGTGCACTGGGGTAGATTAGAATTTATTAGGGTATGCCCGGCTTGGGTTTGGTGGGTTGGAAGAGCTGTTGAGGGGCAGGGAGGGCTGTTGAGGGGAGGGTTGAGCTGTTAAGGGGATGGGTGAGTTAGGGTGGCAACTGGGAGGCGACCAACCAAGCGAAAGGGATAATCGTGCGGGGTGATGCAACACTGTGGACCTGTTTCAATACCCTGAATTATGGCCTGTCCTCATCTTTTCTTTACCGTCACCCTCTTTCCATCCTGCCCTGTCGTGCCCTGGTCTGGTTTGTGTTTCTCTGGCCTGCCTCGTCATATCCTTCTTTACCTTGGACTTTGGTGGGTTAACTCTGTATTGTGGATGAACGTGATTTCAGATCCTGAGAGAACACGTACCCTGTTTTATGCTGCCCTGTCCTGTCCAGCCGTTGCATGTCTTGTATCTCCCTATTCTTCCTTCCTTCCCCTGCCCTGCCCTGCCCTGCCCTTCTTTGCTCTGTTTGGCCCTGTCCTGCTCTGCTCTTCTTTGCCGTGCTCTGTTTGGCCCTGTCCTGCTCTGCTCTTCTTTGCCGTGCTCTGTCTTGCCCTGCCCTGCCCTGCCCTGCCCTGCTCCTCCCCTGTCCTTCCATGTCTTGTATCTCCCTGTCCTTCCTTTCCCCGTTCTGTCCCGTCGTTTCCCGCCCCGCGCCGCCCAGCCCTTCATTTCAGTTGGACTCTGGCGTGTTAGGTTTAATCCGGTCCGTGTGCTACGTGATTGCAGTCCCGTCAACAAAACGCACGGCCAGTTTCTCAGTTGGGTCAGATTGCACAGCTGCCAACAAAAAAGAGGTCTCCCCATTCAGGGCCTCCCCTTCCCCCCACGCCACTCACCTCCCATTCCTCTTTGGTACCCTGACGTATCTAGGTGACATGGGAGGTTCCATTGCATCTCTTCATTAGTGATATTATTTGCATATTACTCCTTGGCACTCTCTTGTACGCTGCTTATATGATGTTAACATTGTCATAATATCCATCAATAACGTGCAAGAGGATGTCGAAGCGTCATGTGGAGAATAAATAGCTAAGGAAGAGGTGTTACGAAATTTCCAGGAACTCACCACATGCACCTGCAGTACTCTTTCTCGTCCTCCCATTTTTTTTTATTATTTTTTTTACCACATCACTCAAGGGATCATTTTCCAGATACAGTACAGAGAACCAAAGGATGGAAGCGTGCTGAAGTTGTCGTTTTAATTCAATAAAATGACTCTCTCTCTCTCTCTCTCTCTCTCTCTCTCTCTCTCTCTCTCTCTCTCTCTCTCTCTCTCTCTCTCTCTCTCAGTATGGGCAGATCAGCATGATATCCACAGATTACTAACGTTGTGAAA
>NC_137008.1:57449674-57474674 GCF_032717465.1 Coenobita brevimanus
ACAGCAAGACAACATGGCAATTCTGGCAGGCAACTGTATATTTTCAGCAGTTCTGCACGGTAACTCAACTCTACAGCTCTAGATGGCAACTACAGCAATACGGCAACTCTACACTGCAGTAAGGAAATTATGTACGTTATATAGCGCTCACGGCAGGTACACTGTGGTAGTTACGGCAAATCTACATGGCAGCTGTCCACTACAAGAAGGTAACTTAACACAGCTATAGCGTTTACAGCAACTCTGTACAGCTACACAGCCATTAACCTACACCGCGAAATCTGCAAGGCTTCACGACATGGACACAGCAACTCTGCCCAACTCTACTTGACAGCTGCACCGGGTAGCTGTGCTTGACAGCTCTACATGGCAGTTTTACGCAAGTACAGCATAGACAGGAATTTCTCTCAGCGACACCACACGGCACTTTTACACTACAGCGTTTATAGTGATTTTACACTCGAATTACAGCGTGTACAGCAATTTCTATTCGGCAATTGGACACCAGTACATCGTTCCCGACAAGTACAACGTGCACTCTCAACCCCGCGTACCTTGGCAACTCGGCACTCACCCCCCCAACCAACGGCTGTTCACGTGCACCAACCCTGCTAGCCGACTTTCTCGCTCTCGGTCTGTCGGGTCGGCTTCCGTCGGGGTGCTGGTATATCGGGTCCTTTCTAGTGCCTGTCAGGTCCCCTTTCTATCGGGTTGGTGTTAGCCGAACCTTTCTGATGCCTGCCGGATCCAGAGTGCTATAGGATCTGCCCGTCTGTCGGGGTTGTGCTATCGGGTCTTTTCTGATGTCTGCCAGCTGTCGGGTTCTGTTATCGGGTCGTCTCTGGTGCCTGTCGGAGAGGTGGTATCGGTCCCTCTTAGGTTCCTGTCGGAGTGGTGTTACCGGGCCGTTTCTAGTTCTCATCGGCTGTCGAGTTCTGTCAGGGTGGTATCAGGCCTGTCGGGTCGGATCGCCTATCGGGTTCCGTCGGGGTGATGCTGTCGGGTTATTTCAGCCGGCTATCGGGTCATTTCAGCCGGCTGTCGTTACAGGTGGGTATTGGGTCATTTCTATCGGGTCACTTCAGGCGGCTGTCGGATCATTTCACGTAGCTATAGGGGCATTTCAGGCTGGTGTCAGGCTATTCAAGCTGTTGTCGGGCAATTTCAAGCTATCGGGCCATTTCAGGCGGCTGTCGGCTTGTTTCTGTCGGCTATCGGATCACTTACAGAATATTATAGAGTCTTTTCATACGGCTGTCGGGTTCTTTGAGTTAGCTATCGGGGAGCTTGTTCGGCTCGTGTTAGACAGCTGTCGGAAATGGCCCTAATCCTGATAATCGGTTGTCTGTCATGTCTCGTAACCCGGCTGTCAGATAGTTGAGCGGCTGTCAGTTTAGATTTGTTTTTTTAATACGGCTAAAGTTTCCCGTCAGACTGTGATTTATCGGACACCCTAACCCTTTCATTCCGATAACTTGCTTCTAAATTTTATGTATTTATTTTTATCTATCTATCTATCTACTCCTTAATCCCGTTCGGGGTGGCCGCAAACAAATCGCCTCCACGTCGCCCTGTCCCCCGCCATTTCACTTGTTTATATATTTACTTGCATCGGTGACCAGACGATTTTATTCACTTGGACTTCGAACTGGCGATGGTGGAAAGGGACGCCTTCATGTGGTGGCACTGATATCACTAGATGCTCAGCTGCCTGGTTATACAAACGCCTCGACTACTGCAGTTCCCTGTACCCTGAAAGGAGCATGCTGGACTGAAGTAAACGGGTAGCATAAGCCTTCAGTCCACCGGGTGCACGTTTCATGTAAGTCTGGGGGCCATAATAACTACAACTTTAGAACGCCAGATGAGGAAATTTTGAGATGAGGGCGAGACGTAGGAGCCTGAGAGTTTTAAGAGCTTGCCAGATTTTAGTCGGAGAAGCATGAGCGTTAAAACCGGCACCATTGACACCATTAACCCTCCCATGATCGGGGAAAGTTTCATTTTATTCCAGCTAATGCCAGATGATGAAATTCAGGTTAGAGCGAGTCGTAAAAGCATGAGGGTATTTAGTTCTTGCCATTTTTTTTTTTTTCTCCTGCAAGAGTTCACTGTGCCAGACTTTACTTTTGTCAAACACCTTCGGTAATATACATACGTTTTTTTTATTCACTTTATTGTTGTTTTGATTGTCGTATTAATATGTATACTGTAATTTTCAGTGTGTCGAACTTATTTATTTTTGCAGCGACTTTCCTCGTGTATTAAATCTGATGAATCCATAAATACCAAGATAGTGAAATCACGCTAATATCAGATTTAGCTTTTGATGATGCTGGGTCGCCAAGGTAGTCCGAGCATCTGGTTTTCGATCATGCCGGATTTTCTAGTGGTTTGTGCGACTTTTTTATGGTTTTATTTTTTCATCTTTTTACTTGGTTTTCTTGTAAGTTTGGTAGTCCTGTCTTTTTTTTTTTTTTCGGTTTTGAGATCTGTTTGTATGGGTGTCATATTTTGTAGTGTAGTTAACTGTATAGGTCCTTGAATACCTAGCCGTCCTATTCCCCACTACTCGAAATAACTGGTCGTATCCAGCCCAGTCAGTCGATCTGCGGGTAGGGGGTCGGGGAGCACGTGATAGCGGGGCCCTTAACACGTGCATGTGGCGTGCCATGTTCCTCCACTCATCTCCCCCCCCCTTCTCTCTCTTTCTCTCTTCCCCACCTGCCCCTCCTCTCCCTTCCCCTCATCCTTCCTTCCCTCCCTCTCTACCATCCCCTCACCCTTCCTTCCCTTCCCCTTACCCTTCCTTCCCTCCCTCTCTCCTTTCCCCTCACCCTTCCTTCCCTTCCTCTTTACCTTCCCCACATCCTTCCTTCCCTCCTCCTCCTGTCCCATCCCCTCACCCTTCCTTCCCTTCCCCTTACCCTTCCTTCCCTCCCTCTCTCCTTTCCCCTCACCCTTCCTTCCCTTCCTCTTTACCTTCCCCACATCCTTCCTTCCCTCCTCCTCCTGTCCCATCACCTCACCCTTCCTTCCCTCCCTCTCTCCCATCCCCTCAGCCTTCCTTTCCTCCCTCTCCCCATTCTTTACCTCCCCCTTCTAACCGGTCTTCCCCTCTCCATCCATCCCCTCCCCCATTCCCTAATCCCCCCCATTTTTTTTTTTTCCTCTCCCATTTTCCTTAGCCCTCCTCGCTGTCCTGTGCCTGTCCCACCTCCGTTTCTTATCGCCTTCTTTTTTCCTGGCCTTTCCCTCCCCTTTTCCTCCTTCCCACCTCCCCTCAGGTCTGTTCCCCCGCTTCCACTCCCCTTTTCCCTGCTTCCTCCCACTGTCCTCAACCCCCTCCTCCCAGTTCCTTGCCTCCCCCTCCCATTCCTCCGCCTTGTCGCTGCCTGGGTTCATTCAGATGCTCCATATGTGTGTTGGGGAGCCGATGGTGCACTGGTTAGCACATCCAGCCTGTAACTGGAAAATCCTGGGTTCGACTGTCCGAACGGTCAGATTCATAGACAAAAATTTGCTTTCCTCTTGTCTCTGTTCGCCCCGAAGTACAATTGGACCCCTCGATATGAACTCAGTTGTTGGGTATCGTACTTTAGGGGAAGAGTGTGACTTAGGATACCGGTCATTGTCAACGTTAATAACCAATGTCCAGTCAATAGGTATTAATATAAACATTTTACTTGGTGTGTCGTCGCTCATCTGTCGTTCTCCGTACTTCTCCGTGTTTCTCCCTCCTTTCGTTCCCTGTTTGTGTGTGTCGCCAGATCTACTGTCTCTTGTCTCCGTATCATTTGTCGCTCCCTAGTCTTTCCTCCGTCACCACTGTCGTCCCTTCTGTCGCTCTCTGGGTCCGTTGTGTCGTTCCTCTCCTCCCCAGAACATAACTCTCGTCATTTGGCACTTGTTCCCCCGTGACGCCTTCCTCTGACCTCTCCTATGCTTCCTTCATCCTTCCATTCTTTTTCTTTCTTTCTTCCTTCCTTCCTTCCTTCGTTCATTCATTCATTCATTCATTCCTTTTAACCCTTATCCCTCACGTTGCCTTGCATACAAACACGCACATATCACACACACACACACACACACACACACGCACGCACGCACGCACGCACGCACGCACGCACGCACGCACGCACGCACGCACGCACGCACGCACGCACGCACGCACGCACACACACACACACACACACACGCACGCACGCACGCACGCGCGCGCATGAAAAGTGCTCTTGACGTCAATAATGAGATGCATCACAGGTGTCAAATATTGCCATACATGTGCGTCATCAGAGCCTCACCTGATAGGTATTACAAGCTCATTACAGGTTACAGGGCTAGGTTAAATCTTCGTTAATATTTACTTTACACTTTGGGCTTCCGAAATATGCTCATTTCACCTTAACTTGGCCCAGATTTTCCTTCCTTTGCAACTTATTTCTCATTACTCACCCGAAGAAGACGACCTGTGGCTCTGCGTCTGTCCTGTAGCACTTCTTCGTGACTAGCACCTCATTCTAGCATTAATCTCTTATTCCCGTTCCGCATTCAGAGTGGATAGAGGACAATTTTAGGCCAAGTTAAAGTAAAAGGAGTATGGTGGACGAGATTGCACCCCATCTGAGTCGGTGTTGTGTGTTACGTCAAGATCTCACAAGGATTTGATATTCTTAGCACGTTTGGGGTTCAGGAGTAACAAGATTCCAGCCCATTTGCTAACAGTCGATTAGTTTAGAAAGATTTTATTGGGGTTTTACATCCTTTATACGTCTCAGGTTTCTAAGTAGCCAGTGAGATATATTTTTGTACTAGTTAAGCAAGACATCAGTAGGTTTTGACATAGTATCAAGAAAAAGGAAATGGTGACTGACCTTTTCTTAGTAAATTTATCCGTCTCATTACACTGTGCAGGGTGTCCCGTGAGGAAATGGCAAAACTCTGGGAAGTGATAGATAAGGGAATTCTGTGTTTAAAAAATGCCGTATCAAAATTAGTTTATATCTGAACGACGGAGCTGCAATTACTGATGACCTTGTGGGTCGCTCATAATTCACTCATATGGATATCAGTAACTAACTCTGTAATGATGGAGATTTGGCCATATGTTGATACAGCGTTTTTGCTTAGAATTCCCTCATAATTTCCTCAAGTTATGCTTTTTCCTCCTGGGACACCCTATATATGACATTCTTTAAAACTGTGGGGTTCCTGTGTCATGAGGCGAAGTGACAACCCATTTGATCAGCGTTCATTCACTTAGCAGTATTTGTTCGGACAATATCGAGGCAGTTTAAAGGAAATCACTTGATTATTTTTGCTAGATCTCATAAAGTTTTGACGTTTGTTTTAAGAAATGAAGCTTAATTCCAAGCTCTGTGGTAAGAGTAGCTCATTCGCCTAAACTTGGTTGTTATTCTTCAGTTTAGTTAACTTCCCATATCTCAGTGGCAGAATAAGACAAGACCACGGCTCTTTCTCATATCTCCAAACACTTCTTTGTGACCACATTCTGTTGATAATTTCTTGTTACAACTGAGCATTCAGGATGAAGATATTTCAATTTTACGCCAAGTTAAAGTGAACTGAGTATAGTTAGGTAGATCTCTTAAGGCTGTGCACACTTTGGGAAGATAGTAAAGGAAATGTTGACCGATAAACTTTAACAAGATATCATTATTTACTTGGCAGAATTCAATAGGTTCTGACATGGTTTTCGAGAGACAGATTGTAGGTAAGTGAAAGATTGCAGCTGTACATTTTTAAAATGTAACATCCTTTACATTTAGGGCTCTGAACTCGTAGAGGAAATTTGAACCCTCTTGTATAATACTGGTTGGGTCTCATGCTGTTTTGACGGGGTTTTGAGGCGATGCAGAGACACTACTGATTGCAGCTGTACTCTCTGATAGTGTATTTTTGTACGGTGAACGGTGGCAGCTAGTCCCATGTTGCCCTCTTTGAGATGTAGGGGCCAGAGACTAGGGTACCATAATCCAGATGTACAGAGAGACATTTCTGACAGATATGGGAAAGTGGTGGAAGAAAACTCGAGTGCCTAGAGGCCAGTTTATTCCCGACTAGTTTGCCTGTGGGTATTCAGGGAATTTAAGGAGCCATAGGCGAAACTAGCCCGGAATAAACTCATCTTTTAGCACCCGTGTTTTCTTTCATCTTCTAACCAGAGTCGAGAAAATATGAGGGAAGGTGACTGTCTGACTTCCCAGGTGATGCATGATCGAAATTCCTTCAGTAGCCTCTTTGGGATTCGAACGTGAGCTGCTTGTTCCAGCGGGTCCCCATAGACCATTCGACCACTAGGTGTCAGAAAAAAGAAAGAAAAGAGAAAATGAAAATGAAAGTAAAAGAGAAGAGGACATAAATAATGATACTCAATATAAGCACAGGCTAAGGGTCAGTTTCATCGGTACAGTCAAATATATGCAAAATGTACGCAACAACTGTATGTTCAATTATACATAGCCTGTGGTTGGGTAGTGATGCATTAGTCGATGCAGCTTATCTGGCCTTCGAAAAGTGAATAAATGGCAGATACAGTAGGTAGATAGACTAAGAGACAGACAAATTTACGTAAGTACTGTAACCTTGCTTTCATTGCCTCTGGTAGTGTGAGCGAAACAGGCAGGGAGGAAGGGAAGTGAATGATGTAAAGATGTGTTTATTTATAACTACCTTAATATATATATATATAATATATATATATGTGTGTGTGTGTGTGTATACAAACACAATGATCCATGTATGTATGCACTGTCAGGGTCATAGGGATACATAGCTTGACACACGGTTACACAAGCTTGGGTATCAGATTCAGTAGCATGCGGTAGTGTGTGTGTGTGGTGGCGGGTAGTGATGTAATGGTGGTGTGTATTATTATAGCTACCACAGTGTATACATAGAGGTCAGGGTCTCTCTCTCGCTCTCTCTCTCTCTCTCTCTCTCTCTCTCACACACACACACACACACACACACACACACACACACACACGAAAACAAATGGAGGTCGCCATAGTGGGTCAGGGATGTGTGGTGGTGGGTCGGGTTGCCGTCACAAGTTGTACATACATAGATACATGCATGCATGCACTCACTTGTACAGTTGCAGTCACTATTTTATTCACACACACACACACACACACACACACACACACACACACACACACACACACACACACACACACACACACACACACACACACACACACACACACACACACACACACACACACACACACACACACACACACACACACACACACACACACACACACACACACACACACACACACACACATTCTTACCTATTTATCTTTTCTTCCCTTCCCCCTTTATCTGTCGTCCATCTTCCTCCACCATCATAGTCGTTGTGTTGCGTTAAGATGCCGACCAGCGTAACTTTCACCCTTCGGCTTTCCATTTCGCAGTCACGATTGGCAGTGATGTTGGTTGACTGTACCAGCCATTAACTCTGAACATTATTAGAACGGTTAACACAGAATCCTTTTTGAGTTCAATACCTCTCCAGTGAAGTTTACCGCTGTGGGGATTCTTTTCTATGTGATTAAAAAAAAAATATATCTCTGGAGGCGCCCCTTAAATGTACTGTCATGTTCAAAAGTTCACCGAAACTTGCACGTTGTGGCGACAGATGGTGTTGCATGAAATATTTTTCCTATAGCAATACAAGAAACAAGTTTCAAAAGTAAGGATACTCTTTAACGTTCAAGGAGGATTGAGTTACATGGACGGCAGGACACAATGCCGGCAGGAGATCCTTGTTGAAGTTTTGCTCTTGGCTGTACCATTGGAACCATGAATTCAGGGTACTGCCGGGACGGTGAGAGGTTAGCCCGTTGTACTCTGTCTTGACAACAGGTCATTGTACCGAACCTCCCCAACAACTCTGTGTAGAACCATCAACAAAGCTGCTTAAGACTTGACACATGAATCACGAGGAATAATTTCATATAATATTCTCGGACAACACTACTGATTGATTACAGTGGTATAGCTTGTATTTGTGTTGCAACTCTTTGAAATATATTTGGTATGCATATAATGTGCTGGGTGTGTATTCATTCACCTGTAATTCGCAGAACGTAGGCTATTAGTAGATTAAGATATCTAATAACTTGATCTAGTGTTTTCCAGTACTTCTGATGCAGCAGTTGAGCATCACATTAACGCGATAATATTTCACCAGACTGATATTGCAGACGTATACACAAATCAGTCTACTACGGTAATGAAGTAGGTCGTATTGTTCACCATGTAACAATTTATTAGATTTTACTAACAGCAGCAGCCTGTCCCCTGCCGTGTCCCATGGGAAGCCACGCATCCACTCACCCACCCACCCACAAACTCCACCCAACTCACTTTTCCTACCCACCCTGCCCGACCATCCATTCCACCTTGCTCATCAGTCCACCCACTTGGGCCGTCCACTCCACCTGCCCGTTTTCGACACAGACACACACAGATACATATCGTACAGAAATGATGACCATCAACTTCGTCTGCTTGTGACTCTAAACAGCTTTTATTAATAACTTTTCCTTCTACAATCGATACTTCTGAGATTTAAGTTTTCGACGCAGACACACAGATACATTTCGTACAGAAGTAATGACCATCGACTTCGTCTACCTGGCTGAATTTTCACCATCTGCCGAAACCGGTGAATGACAAAGAAAACAGCAAAACTAACACCATCTAGCGAAACTGGCTGCATCGTCCCAGGCTTTAGATAACAGCACCCCACCGCCTCTGGCAGTGTGGGGTTGCGTAGGGCGTGTAACTCAACCCAGGCAGCTGTTTAGAACTTGGGGGAGGGGGCGAGGAAATGGTGATGGTGGCGATGGTGGTGGTGATGGTGGTGGTTATGTTGCTGGTAGTGATGCTGGTGGTAGTAGTGTTAGTGATGATGTTTAGTGGTATTGGTGGCATTGGTGATGTTGATAATGGAGATGACGATAATGGTAAGGAGGAGAATTATGGTGATGATTGTGATGGTGATGGTGGTGGCAGTGATGAAGAGGGTGACGGCGACGTTGATGATGATGACAGTAATGATGGTAGTGATAGTGCTTATGATAGTGACGATAAATGATGTTGATGATGATTGTCCTTGTGCTGATCAGTAATATAGAAGTGGTAGTATTTTTTTTCCTACCTCGGACTATACCCTTTTCCCCTTAACCTGGCCTAGTTTTTCGTCTTTTTTCCAGCTAATTTCACGTAGCTCAGTGACAGAAAGACAACACTGTGCCTCTATATCCTTTCGTAAGTACTTCTGCATGACAGGCATCAAATTTTACTCTTAGTCTCTTGTTTCAGTTCAGTATTCGAAACGGAAAGACTTATTTTAGGCCAGGTTCAGGTAACTAGGGTATAGCGTTATCATCAAGTACTGTTATTGTATTGCCCACACGGCTATACATAACGTTATCTATTCTCAGTCTGCTATCGGAAGGGCGGGGCTTATCGCTGTTATCAGAGAGAGAGAGAGAGAGAGAGAGAGAGAGAGAGAGAGAGAGAGTGTGTGTGTGTGTGTGTGTGTGTGTGTGTGTGTGTGTGTGTGTGTGTGTGTGTGTGTGTGTGTGTGTGTGTGTCCCCAGTAACCCTTCCCTTCCACAGTACAAAATCATCCTAATAAATATACTACTGTACCACAACACTCATTATTTCATTTATCTTCAGCATTTATTTGGAAAGGGTGCGAGTTGGATAAATTAATGTTTAGAGAGGGGGTGAAATGTGGTGACTCTCTCTCTCTCTCTCTCTCTCCCTTTAGTGCAGTTTTCTCTTTCTTCCTCCCCCTCTCTCATCCCACCTACTCTCCTCCCGTCCTTCCTGCCCCACCCTCATCCCACACTTCCTCCCTTTTTCTCGTTCCACCCTTCCTCCCCCTCTCTCACCCCACCCTTTCTCCCCCTCTCTCACCCCACCCTTTCTCCCCCTCTCTCACCTCCCCGCTTATCCACCACTCTTCCCTACCCCTTCCCTCGCCTCTCGACCAGGATAGATATATATAAACACACAAGTCGCTCTCACTTTCATTCCCCCCAAAAGACCCTGAGGCTGTGTGTGTTTTATCTCCACAATAAATACTTCTGGCAGCATGTGGGTACAAGTAAACACGGGAAAGCACACAGCAGTAAATTGAATAAAAACACTGGTTGATGTTTGGATTCGTATTATGCGATTGAAAGTAAAGTTCTTTTGGAAAATTCTAACTCGTCCAATATCAGTCATCTAACTTGAGTAAAATCATATGGCGGTATATAATAAGGAAAGACGTATTGACTGTGATAAAGGCTAGTTTAAATTACTCCTATTCCTCTCAGTGCCTTAGGTTCTTTCAAGCTAAATAAAATGGTCAAGCCGCGGCGAGAATAAATTGGAAAAGAATCTTTAGGTTGATTTTGGTCATCTGCCCTCCCCCCAAAGAGAAGTGTTGTCCTGCTGTGAACCTCATAATGGAGTGTTACAGTCACAGGGATTTATTAGATACTAGGTAAACAACGAAACGCCTTCAGTGCAGATGGCGCTTTACTGGGACTGGCTGCACCTAGGACTGACTACATCACTACATACTTATTTCTGTTTACATTCCACTACACAATGGCCATGTGTTCTGTGTGTGGGGGATGGGAGGTGGTGGTGGTGGCATAGTTTATACTGAAGTCGTATCACACCCGACCAGTTCGGAAGCAGACTTCATAGCAAGTATGCCATATCGAATCCCTTTGCTGACTGCGCAGTAATATCCTGTGTTTTAATAATTTTTCATAGATATATAGTTTGCTTCATTAACATACATGAGGATGTTTAAGCACTTCACTCCGATGACGCATTTTGTATTCTTACTACCACCAGACGATTTTACTCAGCCTTGGACAGATTTTTCGAACTGGAGGCGGTAGGTATAGTCTTCAATGACGCCTTCACTACTGGAAGTCTGTCCTAAGTTGAGTATAATCCCTAGGCGATGGCAAAAATAAAGTATAAAAGAACGGATAGTGGGGCTGAAGGGGTAAATATTAAGGAGAGTTGAATGTAAATATTTCCGGCAATATCGTAACTCCTCTTCCTTTGGGATTTATTCTGCTCTTTATACTTTAGTGTCATATTGAATTTTTTTTACGTAAACATTGTCGATATTAAAGTGATGTAAATCTCAGAAATTGTTAGTGTAATTTGCTGCTTTAAATCTCTCTCTCTCTCTCTCTCTCTCTCTCTAAAACACACACACACACACACACACACACACACACACACACACACACACACACACACACACACACACACACACACACACACACACACACACACACACACACACACACACACACACACACACACACACACACACACACACACACACACACACACACACACACACACACACACACACACACACACACACACACACACACACACACACACACACACACACACACACACACACACACACACACACACACACACACACACACACACACACACACACACACACACACACACACACACACACACACACACACACACACACACACACACACACACACACACACACACACACACACACACACACACACACACACACACACACACACACACACACACACACACACACACACACACACACACACACACACACACACACACACACACACACACACACACACACACACACACACACACACACACACACACACACAAACACACACACACACACACACACACACACACACACACACACACACACACACACACACACACACACACACACACACACACACACACACACACACACACACACACACAAGGTTATAAACAGACTCTTGTGTCTGCCGGATGTTTTGGCTGACTCGTATACGTTCTCATGTTTTCCGAGGCCTGCTTGTGACAGACTGTGGCGTGTTTCATCGCAGAGAATAAAAGATTAACACAAAAGTGAAAATGTATGAAAACGGAACTGACGAGAGAACATGAGGAAGACCATATGGACACCACACGGTAGGCGTCGGATCTTTACGATTGATATTACACCCTTGTTCGGATGTCAGATATACCGTAGCCTGATATAGCTCTTTCCACCAGATGTCTCTTGTGTTGTAATTTTTTTTAAAGTTAACGAGTGAAATGCACGTGTAGTTCACTGAAAAGCCAACTAATATAGTGTCTTAAGCCCTTCACTACAGAGATATAACTTGAATAAAGTCGTTTGTTATTAGCGTGTTTATATATATATATATATATATATATATATATATATATATATATATATATATATATATATATATATATATATATATATATATATACGGTATATAGATAGATAGATAAACAGATACATACACACACACACACACACACACACACACACACACACACACTTTATTTAGGTCTGATGATATGCCATCAGCCTGAATATCTCGGCACTGAGTATAACAAGGCATAATCGAAACCTATAGAGGAACATATCTCGGGTCTCATTCATCTGGCTTGTACGTAATAATAACCTTCAACACTTTGGTCGAAATAATCTCACCCAACACTCTTTCCGCATCATTCACCATGTCAAAATAATAAACATTTTATCTTGTAACCTTACAGGGGAAGTGGTGGTTTAGTGAACAGGGTTGTGGTGTGGCTGTTTGATCTCGGATGCTGCCAGGAAGAGATGAGGATTTGAATTTCGTTAACACTACAATCAAATATCTTTCATAAAAGTCACCACGACAAGTCATAAAAACACTCCTGCAAGTACCCTCACACCAGTTCTGCTTGTCATGTTTTTAGCGTATTGCTATAAAAAGGATGTGTATTTAGTGTCAAAGTGTTGACTTGTGAAGGCTGTTTATACATGGTAGGACCGTACTCTCTCCACTTTAAGAGACCGTAGTACACCTTGTTTACGTATTTTTATCACATATGGCACGTTAATGTACCCTTGTTTGCTATAATGCATTGTATATAGATATAAAAGCACTTGAATAACCTGCTGACGAATGTAAAGTAAATTGGTAGGAAGCTAGGGACTAGTGGGTCTTTCAGTGCGAGAGACCTTCCCTTAGTTGAAAGAAATCGTATGGAATTAAGAAAACTTAAAAAAATGTCACGGGATTCCAGATGGTAATGGGATGAGGCAGATTAGCGTGGATGGATTCCCGTGTTGAGGTGGAGCCAAGAACGTTCAAGGCTTCAGTGAGGGAGTGGAGGTGTGGCATGTTTACGTTGGACACTTTTTGTGATAGTTTTGCTTTTAAATTTTCATGATTTTGGTTCTACAAGCGACTGTAGTAAGTGTACGTGAAGCGCGTCTGGATAAGTGTGAGCAGACGGAGCTGACGGGGCCCAGATTCCTGGGGCATGGATGGTTTATAAATAAATGTGCCCCCGCATTACACTGAGCTTGATTTTGATAGTTCTCCCAGTTTCGTATTTTGTCTCTTCTTGTTTATTGCCACTTGTTTTCTGGATCATCTCCTTCTTTTCATGAATGTGAAAAAAGGTGGTGATGATGGTGAAAATGATTTGGTTAGAATGATGATGATGATGATGATGACGGCGATATGCACGTATTGTAAAGAATGTAAATATTCTTTTGACCTTGGTAACTGCCACGTGAACCAGATGCCGTACCGTATGTAATTGTTACAGCCCGAGGATTTAGTGTTTTACTATATCCCACTGACCCTCATACGATTTCAAGGGAAATGTTTCATACTGAAGGGGTTAATGAAGGCTGGCTATGTCTGGTGGCAAGAGGAAAATATTTTTTAAATGCGTCCTCCAAGTAAAGGCATTAGTTTATTTTCGTCTTACACAGTCCTTCGATTTTATTGAATAGCCTTTTGCCACAAGAGCTGCCTCCGCTGTTGTTGTAGTTATTGTTGTTGGCTCTGTGTGCTTCCTTCTTTCACTTATTTTTGCTCTTTAGTTGTGCATTCCCATTAGTGTGTGTGTGTGTGTGTGTGTGTGTGTGTGTGAGATATCCCATTAGACTGCAGGTTTGGGGTGTATGGGATATTGCTGGAAGAGTACTTAACGTACTGCCTTTCGTCTGTCGGCTCATAGTCGCGAAGCATATAGCTCCGAACCGCCGGGTTAATCCATGTATTAATTTTTGAAAATGCATAGTTTCGTGCACTTTAAAGGATCTACTGTAGACCCCAGTGGGATATATACACTTATACTCGTGTGTGTGTGAAAGTGAGTGTGTGTAAGTGAGTGTGTGTTTGTATGCGTTCGTATGCGCGCATGCATGCATGCCGGTGATTATGTGTGTGTACGTGAGTGAGTGTCTGAGTGCACATGCCAGCTGGCATCTAGATTGTAAACACGCAATTTTAACTCCCTCAAAAACACTCGCTACCTTCAGGTCGGATTGCTGCCTCTGAGCCTTCCCTTTCAGAATACTCTTTATTGCACACTTGGAACACCCGCGAACACTTTCTCACGGCCACTTTAACGCCATGAATACACTTGGCTGTGTAATTTTGACAAACATTCGGCAATTTTGTTTTGTTGAAAAGAGTCGTAGTTTCAAAAATTTAAACTTTTCATCCACATGACATCGTTTGTTTAATTTTTGTGCCCTTCTTTCGATTTTTTCTTCAAATTAGGAAGAATTGTTTTTAACTGGAGTGGTTAGATACATCTTTCATTAACCCCTTCATTATGCCATTTCACAGAGTTTAATTAACTGAACCGAAAAGGACGTCATTTGAAGGGTTGAATGCTTTGAACTCGATTGTTTTGGTGAGGCTTCCACAGGGTTATCTTGTTCTGTTGAAGGAAGTCCTGGAAGTCAAATGATAAGAAATAGAAATAGTTGGATCTGTCTGTCTGTCTGTCTCTATATATACATCTTTTTCTGTCTGTATATCTGTCTCATTGTCTGTCAGTTTGTCTGTCTCTCTATGTCAGTTATCTATAGCCTGTCTTCATCCCGGAAAGGGTGGCTACAAACCAATCGCCCTCATGCCACTCTGTCCTTCGTCACCAAGCTGCCCTTTCCCCAGCTCACATCCCTGTCTCATATACCTCTCAACCCCATTTCTTCATCTCATCCTCTGTCTTCCACTCCCCTTCTTCCCCTGCGCTTGACTCATACTTTTTCTTAGTCAGTCTCTCATTCTCAGTTCTCTCCAGTATGGTTAATGTGATTGATTTTAGGTATTCTATTGAAACTAATTCCAGGAGGTGATAGTAGAGTGGAGAGAGAGAGAGAGAGAGATGGAGAGAGAGAGAGAGAGAGAGAGAGAGAGAGAGAGAGAGAGAGATGAGGTATGTGACTTCTCATGACACCCCATATCCACTTCACAGCTGGAGCAACTGTAGTAGTGATTCTGTCCGTCTGTCACTCATTAACGATTTTCGGACGCGTGGTGCCTCACTTCCGTACACCTCACCACATCGCACCACACCACACAGAATCACCCTCCCACACCACAGCACAACACACTACATTTAACCACACCACACCACACCACACCTCACCACACCTCATCTCACCACATTACACTACACTACACTACACTACAGTGCATCTCACCACACCACACCACACCTCTTTCCACATCACACCACACCACACCTCTTTCCACATCACACCACACCACACCTCTTTCCACATCACACCACACCACACCACACCTCACCTCACCTCACCTCACCTCACCTCACCTCACCTCACCTCACCTCACCTCACCTCACCTCACCGCACACACCACACCGCACACACCACACCGCACACACCACACCACACCACACCACACCACACGAAGGGCATCAGCCGAAGGGCCCTGAAACTTCCCCATTAATTCACTTTACGTTGGCCCAGATTTTCGTCCTTTTGCAGCTTAATGTCACGTAACTTAGTGGCTTAAAAAAAAGGCAATGCCACGGCTCTACATCCCTTTCATTGCACTTCTTCGTGACTGGCAGTAGAGAGTAGCGTTAGTCTATTGCTGCAGCTAAGTATTCAAGATGAAGAGAGGGCAATTTTAGGCCAAGGGAGAATGAAAAGAGTGTGGCACTTTTCTACTTTAATTTGCTTCTACCAGGCAGTTGTATTTATCTTCGGAGGGGTTTGTGAAAGTGATAAAGAGGAGGATAAAGTTTGCGGGAATAAATTTCAAATGACCTCCGATACAGGAAGCGTCTGACTCAGGAGCTTGGCCACAGTTCTTGCATCTCCACATGAGTTTTATTCAAGGCTTCAGGTGAAAGGAGAGTCAGTGTGCATTCAATCTTCTCACTGCGATGACGCTTTTCATGTGTTTATTCTTGCTGTCTCCAGGCGAGTTTATCCAGTTTAGGGGGCACTTGTCGAATTCATAGCAGCTTGATAAAAAAAAAAAAGAAAAAAAAGAAAGAAAGAAAGAAAAAAGAGTCTACTGGTAAACCATTTCCGTGCCATGGAGACTCATAGGTAATTTGTTCAGACGATGTTATTGATAGAAATCCTCATGCAAAGTGTTTTCGTTGGTCAGCGTTGTTAATGTATTCAGGTAATAAATGATTGTATTCAGTTGAAGTATGTTCTGTAATCGTGCAAATGAGGTTAAAGAATGATTTGTGTGTCTTTGAGGGTGAATAGTAACAGTGCTGCCCCTCCATGCCTGTTTCAAAAAGCGACGTAAAGCTGTTGAGCCTGGTGACGTCTTTTGCCGTTTTATCTTGCCATACACGGACAGGTTTAGTCTGCACTGAGAGATTGTTGAACTGGAGGAGTTAGGTGTAACCTTTATTAACCCTTTCATTGTTAAGATTCTCCGCTGTAAGATAGTCTGGTACCAGGAAGAGTGAAAAAAAAAAAAATAGGGAAGGAGTTAAGCCCATTCACTATAGATTTGTTTATTATTTATTCTTCCTTCCGTCACGTGTTTTTATTCAGATTAAGACACTCGTCTCGTTGTGAAGGATTTTATGATTATTGTTTTTTACTAGTATAGCAGGAGTTGTCTTCCGTAAACTGGATGATATTATCTGGTGGTAAGGGAAAGATTGGAATAGACACCATGAGGAGTTTAGCCATGGTGCTTCTGGCTGGTTATTTACATACTGTCCTTGGTTGCGAGGCAGCTGCCTTACCCAGATTACCACAGTTACTTCTCCTAAGTGTTACCCAGGGCACTTATTTTACTAACCAACCCACAATGGATGGGTGGAATAGAGTTGAATGGTGTCAGTTGCCCGCACCAGAATTCAAATCTTGGTGTCAATGCAATGCTTGCCGCTTGGCCACCGCGGCTGTGGCAACAAGAGTGAAGTACGTAGTCACCATCTTCAGCCCTCTGAAGATTGAGACAACTCTTTGTATTTCAGCGAACACCAGATCATTATCCAGCTAAGATTAAGTCATGGGAGCCTGAGAATGGTAATAGACTACTGTCACTGTTAACCCTCTCGTGGTGGGGACCACTCTGTTATCTTATTCCAGCTGACGCAGGACGATTTTATTCAGCTTAGAGTGAATCACAGGAGCCTGTTAATGCTAACTAAGGAGAAAAAAAATGGTAATAATAATCCCATTTAGGAAAAAATAAAAACTTTCAACCAGTCCCATCTTTATCCGCTTCAGGGTGTAGGGTCCTGGGGCTTGGCTCCCATAGTCCAGTACATTTAAAGGTGGATGACCGGCCTACTTCCATTCGAGGCATTGTGTGATCGACAGCTTCCTTTTACCTTCTGTGGGTCAAACCTGTGTAAGGCCGTCACTCCGACAGGGGCGTTGGAACCACTAGACCGCAATAAAACCAGTGAGAGGAAACATGGTAGACTCTGCTAAAATTAACCAGGCGGCACCGCACAAGGTCGTTGGCAGCTAGAGGTGAGAGTGAAGGAGACGGGGGAGTCAAGGTGCTTTTTGTTACACATGCGGTGGTACACGCACACGACACACATGCAGTGTAAACACACACGACACACGTACATGCCCAAGCACACAGACATACATTCATGCATTCACGCACGCACACATCACATCACATCATTGCCCCTCTCTCTCTCTCTCTCTCTCTCTCTCTCTTTCTCGTTTAAACACAAAAAGAAGAGAAGCAAGAAAACGGACTAATCTGAGAGTATGAGGGTGAGAAAGAGGAGGGGAGATCTTGTTAGGGGGAAGTGCGGTGGACGTAGGTGGAGAGTGTAGTGGGTAGATATGAGTAAAACTGGGAGAGTTGTGTAAGTAAATTAAGAGAGAGAGAGAGGGGGGGGGAGGGAGGGAGGGAGGTAAGGCATTATTAGTACGAAAGCCAAAATGTGTGTACTAATTTATCAGCGAATATTTGTTGCATTAAGACTAACCTTTCAGCTCAAAAAGTGTTTGTGAGAGAGAGAGAGAGAGAGAGAGAGAGAGAGAGAGAGAGTGTGTGTGTGTGTGTGTGTGTGTGTGTGTGTGTGTGTGTGTGTGTGTGTGTGTGTGTTGTGTGTACTGTATGTAATTCTTTATTGTTTTAGTCAAAGATAACATACTGTCCAAATATTCAGGCATATATGTTTGCCGTTTCTGTGTCATTTTACTGTTAGTTCCATGCATGTTTAGACTTTTTTTAGTGTGTGTTACAAGTAAGTTGCAGTTTTAACCCACGAATACAATAATATTGGGAAAAAAGAATATTTGCGACTATACTCAACTTTTATAGGTTATGGTATTTTCCTGTATCATTTTCATGCTGCTCGTAAACTAGGCTAATATTACAGACAGGCCTTATCTCTCAGGGTGATTGTTTGCGTCAGTCCTCTGCGTGGTATCAGTCTACGTCCATGGTCAAGATTAGCTAAAGTCTGAACAAAATGAAGTCAGCACAAGTTGAAGTCTGCACACTCTGAACGCTGACGTCAGCATTGGGAAATTGGCTGCAGCTGCCCGTGACCATGTGCACTGTGGCATCGCAGGTATGGCTTAATAGTGTTCTTTTACTTGTAGACTCTCAGAACATGTGGAACTTTCGTCAGTATGGAAATTAACGCCTTATTATTTTTATTTATTTATTGTATTTGTTTATTTGAGCTCAGAATTATTATTCAGGAGACTTTCACTGATTCCTGTATTTTTCTAACCTAACCTAACCTAACGTAACCTGTCATGTCCAAACCTGACCTCACCTGGCCTAACCTAACCAAGAGAATATTGGTAACGCAGATGGCACTGCTTCGCTATGTGAAACATCAGTGGTGTCCTTCATCCGTGACCAAAACAGCTCTTCCCCCACATAGCATATATTAGGCGGGGAGGTGGATGTAAAGTCTTGAGAAATAAATATCAGTTTCTGCACATCAGTAATGTCCCCTGAGTAAGTTTAAAAAAAAAATCCGTATGGTAAAAACGTCGTAAAATTGGAGGCAGTAACCTATACTAACCCTAATATTTATTGGTCTTGTAGATAGTTTTCATAATTACCAAACGCTCTTCAACTAGGACATTTGTTTTGCAAATAATTATGTAATTTTTTTGAAGGGAGCATTACTATGTGGCCAACTTTTTTTTAAAGATATAAATGAAGTTGTTGGTTTTAAAATTATGTCAAGGTTAAGACTAAAGGACTGCTAAGACTAGGACCCGAGTCAGTCCCTTCAACACGATGACCTACTTTTCATTAAGGTACAACAAGACAAATTTATTCAGCTTCAGGAGGGATCTCTAGAGGTAAAGATGTTTAATGAAGTTTATATTTAACCCCTCGAGTTCGAAAAGTGTGTAAGCTGAATACAATCGTCTGGAGATAGCAGGTATAAACTTGAAAAATCATCATCGGCTTGAAGGGATTAAAGACGTTTTTTAATATTTATGTTTATACCAACAAGAAAGAACCAAAGTGTGAGAGCGTACAAAAGGAGGTTAATAAGTCGTAACTAGTGCAAGTAGTTGTGCTGTCCTTAACAACAGAGCTATTAAACTTTGAGGAACGTGACATGTATAACATTTCTAGATGCGGGAGTATTTTTAGACGAGGCTTGGTCATTTAGCCACACCGTAAGGCTTTTAACACGCAACTTACTTCACTCCATCAAAGCCCCCCCTATAGTGCTTCACTGTATCAAAACCCCATATGGTCCATCATCGATCTAGGACTTCATTACTTGCCATTTACTGAGGTTCACTTCTTAATGTAACTCGCCTTCAAGCTAGACACTTCTCACTGGGTCATGGCGATACTTAACATGTGAGACAGTAATAAACGTAGGATTAATTGTCTGTCCTAACCAAGATTATCATTTATTTATTTATTTGTTTATTTTTCAAGGAAAAGGAAGATTGGGCGCAAAAATCGTCGTATGATTCCTGTTCTTGCAGAAACGGTTCAGTAATTACGACCGGGAATTGATCATGCCTTCGTTTGTGTATCCGCGTCCGAATTTGATGTCTGCATGAGTGTTTTGAATTACTGGGCCATCGGGGTTGTTATTTTGGAGGCTGGATATTTTATTACTTTTAAATTTTTGACAGTGCAACCTTTGTTCAGGAGAGCTCTTTGTGTGTCTGAGTGTGTTTAAGTATACTGTTTGGGGGTTTATGGGTTTATAGTTGGAAGGGAAAGGATTGATAGATGGTATGGTGACAGTAGAATCGTGTTTTTTTTTTTTTCGTATAGTAAAGTGAAATGAAGATTTGTTAGAGATAATGATGATTGATTCTCTCTCTCTCTCTCTCACTCTCTCTCTCTCTCTCTCTCTCTCTCTCTCTCTCTCTCTCTCTCTCTCTCTCTCTCGCTCAGAATTCACGGAGAGCATACACCAGTGACAGTGGAATCACGATATTTTGAATGGCACAGAGAAATTATGAAGTTTTTGTTGACACAGATAATGAACATTTGTGTGTTATGACTTGAGGTGCAGGCCCACACTGTTGACAACTCTGCAGCATTGCCTCGTACCGTGGAAAGCGTTGGTGTGTGTACAGTGCGGGCAAAGAGATCAATCTGAGTAGGTTCACTTTTTAGGGCTTGTGGCACTAGATAGGGGACAGATTGATAGAAAAGTAGATAGAGAGATAGGTTGATAGATGTGGAGCCAGACAACGAGATAGATATAGATATAACAAGAAATAGACAAAAGACATATAGGTAGGTAGGTAATGGAGAGATAAACTCTTCTGTCAGCGTCTTGTCAGAAATACTTTATTCACAGTGCATACCGAAGATTTCACCTGTCTAAGTCATCCAAAAGCAGAGCACACATGGCAGTCTCTCTCCTTCCCTCTCACCCTTAATTTTTTTACCCCCTTCCCTTCCCTCTCCCTCACCCCATCTTTCCACCTCCACGCTTCTCTTCTCCTACCCCTTTCTTTCTACCCCTCCCCTCCTCCTTTTCCCACCCCCGTCTTTCCACCCCTCCCCTCCCCCCTCCACACCCTTCATTTCTTTACACCCCTTCCTCAGTGCCATCCACCCCCTCCCCTTCCTTCCTGCCTTCCACCCCCTCCCTCCCCTACTCCTCACCAGCACACTAGAAACACAGTAACACACATGACACCACTTCTCTTTCTTCCCGCATAGAAGTAAGGGAACGCATAATGTGTGTGTGTGTGTGTGTGTGTGTGTGTTTGTGTTTGTGTTTGTGTGCGTGTGTGTGTGCTTCTGCTTCCTGAATCATCGTCCTGGCACACCCACCCTTCATTATGCAGTAACCCTCCAGAACTGGATCAAACAATGATGAGTTGATTTTTGTTTACATTTTATCGTTCACCCAGTCATGTTCGCCTTTATCCTGATGTACACACACACACACACACACACACACACACACACACACACACACACACACACACACACACACACACACACACACACACACACACACACACACACACACACACACACACACACACACACACACACACACACACACACACACACACACACACACACACACACACACACACACACACACACACACACACACACACACACACACACACACACACACACACACACACACACACACACACACACACACACACACACACACACACACACACACACACACACACACACACACACACACACACACACACACACACACACACACACACACACACACACACACACACACACACACACACACACACACACACACACACACACACACACACACACACACACACACACACACACACACACACACACACACACACACACACACACACACACACACACACACACACACACACACACACACACACACACACACACACACACACACACACACACACACACACACACACACACACACACACACACACACACACACACACACACACACACACACACACACACACACACACACACACACACACAAAGGCATCGGTGGGCTAGGGGAAGCTGCTATCACGCACTTAGCTCCAGTTATCGTGTTATCATGGCACCCACCCTCACTGTTATTAGTACGCCTCGCACAACAACACATACATTGTCTCGTGTGGGGACCGCTCACAGGCCCTTGACAGTTTGGTATTGCTTCTCGTGCTTCATTCTTTGTGTATCTTTCTGTCCATCTGTCTGTCTTTCTGTCTATCAATCCATCTATCTATCTATCTCCATCCATCTGTCTGTCCATTTATGCATACATAAGAGCTGTCTATCAGTCTGTCTGCCTCGGTGCATGATGAAACTAATGGCTCCTTCCTGTCCCTTTGTCCCTCTCAAACTCGGTCTCTGCTCAATTTCCTGCCCCTTGCTGTTTTATAGTAACACTTCCTTGACCTCATTTTCTTCTGTTCTCCTTCACCTTATCATCCTCATCAGATAATGATGATGATAATTGAGGTAAATGCTAGCGCAGTGACAGGGACAGGCGGAAAATTAAAGGATTCAAAGATAGTTTTGGTGTGAAGGTGGATTTGGGAAAAACGGAAAATACGGTAATATCTTTATATGGTTCGGCCTATGGAGCGAATGGGGAGTTAGGAGACCGACGATGGGACGTGTTAACATTGGCTTAGGACTATTATTCAGTGTGATGGAATATTTCGTAACATCTCTTCCTAAGCGATTTATCCTGGCAATACACCTCACTATCATTTTTTTTTTTTTTTTTGCTAGTTTCAAATTATGTCTGTGTTAAAGCGATATAAATAACTTACAAGACAATGTTGAGGTGTACTGTGCCAAACAAATCGCTTAGGAAAAAAGGCTTAGGAGAATGTGGCCGTAAAAGTTGTATATCGTGGAAGGAGGGTTCGTTGCAAAGTAGGGACAGATGACCCAGGAGGTTCTGTAAGGAGGCCGCTCCCCACAGGATAAATATCTAGGAATTCTATTGTGCGTTTGTTCTAACCTGGCAAAGATCCCTAAGTCCTTACAGAGAGTTGATGGCCAAGTGTAGTCAGGTTGCTGGGTCGATTTGGCTAGTAACAAGAAGACTCATTCCTAGCTGATAACTGAGGCTTGTCAAATTTCATGCAGCTAAGAATTAATATTTAAGTCGTGGTTTTGGCCCAGTTCCATCAGTTGAAAAAGAAAAAAAAAAGAATTATGGGTTATGGAATAGCCACCGGATTTCTCACATCACCAGTAACATATATTTTTTTCAGCCTTTCCCTACTTTAATTAGATTTCTACTATTAGTTCTTTTTATTTGGATACCAGTTCGCTATTTTTTACTTGTACGTGGTCTTTTATTTTTAGTTACATACAGATTAGGACAAAACTGAATGTTATTTTTTAGGCCCCGTTTGGATATCAGTAAGTGTGGTTAGGCTTCTTCGAGCGTAGGTGATAAGAGATGTGTGTTATGAGCTGTTATCGGTGTGCTTATTGTATCTGTGTGCTCTTTACAATCTCTGGAGGCCTACAGTACACACTCACACACACCCTCACCTTCCCTCACTTTCACACTCTCCCACTGTCTCCCACTGTCTCTCACTGTCTCCCATTCACACACGTATTCCTCACCTTCCCCCATTTTCATACCCTCCCCATCTGTCATTCTCACGCCCTTCTTCACCTTCTCTCCCTTTGACACTTACCTCCTATCGCTCATTCCCGCACCCTCCCTCACCTTTCCCCACTCACACCCTAACTCACTCTAACACCCATTTCCCGTTTGCTGTCATCTTCCCTCACTCACACACTCTTTTCCGGACTCTCACAGTCACACTTTCCGTCACTCACACACCTTCCCTCACACACTCTTCCCCTATCTCTCACTCCTCCACCTTCCCCCCTCTCTCACACACACACCCTCCATCACTTTCACATCTCTCTTTCATAATTTTGCGCTCACCATCTCCCTGAATCTCACTTTCATACCCTTCCTCACTCACACCTTATCTCACTTTCACTCACACTTCCCTCACTCACACATACGCACAGTCCCGGCCAATAGTTCCTGTACACTTCCTTGGTTCCAAACTAACAAGGCGAGATAGCAACCCATGTTGATTATTACGAGTGACTATTTCAGCAAGATCTCATTAGGTTTTGACATGGCTGCGAGACGGTGTAAAAGAGATGTTGGCCGGAGCTGTACATACATAAACATACTTACTCATACATCTGTACATACACGTACACAGATAGACGTAATTTGAAAGTAAGGGTAAGGAAGGTAACGAAGAGTGTGTGAGAGAGAGAAGGGGAGGCAGGATGTGCGAAGAAAGTGAGAGTGTAAGACGTACCTGATGCGATATAAGAGGGTGACACAGCTGTAGGGACGCTGTTCTTTGGCACTGATCCATATAGTGCCTTGGGGAGAGAGAGAGAGAGAGAGAGAGAGAGAATGTGTGTGTGTGTGTGTGTGTGTGTGTGTCTGTCTGTCTGGGGTGTGAAAACGAGAATAATTTACACACACACACACACACACACACACACACACACAATGCACCATCCAGAGTCACACCAGTCCCCCCAAAACAATCAACACTAACCACCAAAACAATCAAGTCACTCCAATAAGCAAGCCATTAAAACCGAGCCACAAAAACAAGTTATTCTGGTGATTGTAGGTGATGTCCCGGGGA
>NC_137008.1:57479674-57499674 GCF_032717465.1 Coenobita brevimanus
ACCTTCCTCTCCCCTCTGTCACCACCCTCCTGGTCTCCGTCCCCCATCCATCATCTACCCCCACCTCCACGGCTAATCACCATTTTCTCTCTCTCTCTCTCTCTTACACACACACACACACACACACACACACACACACACACACACACACACACACACACACACACACACACACACACACACACACACACACACACACACACACACACACACACACACACACACACACACACACACACACACACACACACACACACACACACACACACACACACACACGTACGTACGTACGTACGTTCCCCTCCCCCTTTCGCCATCACCTCCCCTCCTCCCTCGCGCGCCTAACCCCCAGTAGCCGACCACGTGGCAGTCAGCTGACTGAGAGCCGCTTATGTTTACAAACAAGGTCCAGACGGGGAGGTCACCAGCCTCCCTCCCACCCTTCCTTCGTCCCATATCACCTTCCTTAGACTCCCCTTCCCCTCGCACACCACCTTCCCTCCCGCCCCATCTTACCAGTCAGAAATCCCTCCTTAAAAGCTCTGTCGCCACCCTGACTGACACTACCCTTCCTTATCACCCTCATTCCCTTCTCCCTTACTCACCTACGCATTTAGTTTGCTGCATATGACCAGCCTTACCTGTGCTCCTTCACCTTCCTAACAACACACCCTCACTCCCTCACGGCCGTCTGTTTTATCCTTGAGTGGTACTCGCATCAGCAACCTTTTTTTTTTTTTTTTATGGGAACAGCTTCGGTGACGTTGTTCCTGATCAGAGTGTGTTGTGAAGTACCGGTACATTTTAATTTTCTTTGCATGTTTACCATCCACGTCGTACACCCACCACCCATACACATCCATCACCCACATAACCCTCCATCCTCAAGCACTCCTCACCCACATATGCCCATCATCCACAAACACCCACTACCCACATATACCCACCACCCTCATACATCCGCCACCCACATACACCCACCACCCACATATACCCACCACCCACATACATCCACCTCCTGTATACACCCACCACCTGTATGCACCTAGCCACCCACATACACCCACCACCCACATACCCCGCAACACAAACACAAAGAGGATCCAAGCTATAACAACGAGGCATAACGAAGAAGGTATTAGTTCCAGCCGCTACCTTCAGTGCTAAGTGTTTTATACCTGGTGGCTTAATGAGTGACGAGGGATGGGGTGTTTGTGGGTCTTGTTGATGGTGTTGTTAATTAGTTTTTGTTGCTGTTGTGGTTGTTGGATAATTAATTTCTGTGAGGTTAGAGGAGAGTTAAAGACAAATTTTACACAGAATATAAGGCTGAGATGTCTGTAGAATAATGTTACGTATTTATGATGGTGGTAATTACGTAGTGCACCGCATACATTACATTGCGTGAACTGTACAGGTTAGGAGTACGGTCGCCTCAAAACACACACACACACACACACACACACACACACACACACACACACACACACACACACACACACACACACACACACACACACACCATAGTTAATAATAATAATAATAATAATAATAAAACATAAAACAACCATGAAGAGGGGCATGAGACAGTCTGGTGCAAAATTTGTTTAATGTTTCACCTCATCTGTTTCTCACCCTTCTTCTGGCACGTATTCGTAGGCTGAGAGAGGCTTGATGTGCACCCCCACCTATAGGTGGGTCCTGGATGTGCATCTCAGCCATAGACGATGCTCTTTGATACGATCCGTCAGAGAGGAGTGTGACGGACATGCCATAAAAATGAAGTAGTTGACCGTGGAATAGGTGAGCTTTTGTCCTTGGCTCTACAGGTGACATCAATAATCCTTTTACACATCTGGGGTTCAGAACAAGTGATGTGGGATTACTACCCTTAAGCTGGAAAATCACTGTGCAGGAAGATGTCATCTGGTTGTGACACGGCGTAAAAGAACTATTTGTCACATCTGTACTATCGCCAACACAAGGCCTGTCGTCTCCTCCTGCGTTTAGTAGCCTTGGACTTTGAAGTTTAGTCTGGTGAATTCAGAGCAACCGACACTGTTAACGCTGGTCCGTGGCCAAATAAAGTTATCAGTGACGTCTGCATGGCGCATCAGACACGACCCTTCTGATTGTAATTAACCTTAACCGCGCAAACAAGCCCTGTGTCCATCAAGCGTCTGGGTGGCAAGGGATGGGATTTTTACCGAACGTTGTCTCTGGGCCAGGAACCACTTATCCTCTGACTTCAACTCGCGGCTGAAAAAAGAAAAAAAGAATCGTCTCATGTAAACGTAAATAAAAACCTTGGGTGTATCAGTGATATAGGGAGGGTTACTCGAGATAGTTTTGGGTGCATGTGACTGCCAGGATTTCTTAGTTGAGTAAAAGGTTGTAGTTATAACCTCCATAAATACTCTGAACCCTTAGCCACAGCGAAAAAAAAAAATCTTAAGAACTACGGTTCGTCAGTTGCTCCTAGGCAGCAAGTGGCAAAATTTGTAGCATAAGACAGGAATAACAAAGAATAAGGCGTGTTCTTCATTTTATTCTTGATTCTTTCAGTCGATTTTTATTCCAGAAAAGGACTGAGTTTTCGAACATGAAAGGTTAGATATTGCATTCTCTAATCGTTTCACTATAAATCTCCCATGAGCTGAAAAAAAAATCATCCTGAGGTACCAAGAAGATGAGGAAAAAGAGTAGGTCAGGTGTGTGAAGAGGTAAGGCGCCAAAGTTGGATGACGTAGCAGAGCAGAGCAGGGCGTCTAAACCCCTTGAGTGTGGTGACGATTTATATTGTTTCCCACCACATTATTATATGCACATTAGGGTAGACCTCCCACAAGTGAAGGGAGAAAAACTGCACTGCTATAGACACGGAGGTATTTTGCTGCTGCTAACACTAGATGAGTTTGCTGGGGACACCTGCAAGTACAAGATTGGTTTTAGAGGTGTTTAGAAGTTTGTTCAAGCCAGACAAAATCCTTTAAACCTCTCACCTCATTTGATGGCCAAGTGTAGCCAGATTGTGTGATGGATCTGAATAGCGACCAGGGAGACTCATACTTATTTCTTATCAAAATAACATCGAATTTCTTAGATTTATGACGTATTATTTAGGATGCGAATGGCCAGTTCCGTTAGATGAAAACAGCCTACTAAAGCGCATCACCTGTCACTGTCATTGGCGCTGTCAGTGTCACTAGGTGGGGGGGAGGTGAGGAGTAGGTGTGTTTGGGGTAGGTAGCGGCACTGACACTCCCTCATAGATACACTGGCACTCTGTAACTCAAGGGCAAGGATCTCCATTAGCGGTATAAAATCGTTGAGCAGTAGTATCAGTATTACACACACACACACACACACACACACACACACACACACACACACACACACACACACACACACACACACACACACACATTCTCTCTCTCTCTCTCGTGCTATATCTCACTCCTGCCCACACTCGTATATAAGGAGCCTGATGGAACAAAGGGTATCAATCATGGTACACGAGAGAGAGAGAGAGAGAGAGAGAGAGAGAGAGAGAGAGAGAGTCGGTACATTATGGAGGGCGCTGAGTGGCGGGATGAGGGGTCCTTACTGATTAGGGACAGATATGTCAGAATGTGACAGGAGTGGAAGAGAGGAGAGGGACAGGATGATGATGATGAGGAGGAGGAGGAGGAGGAGGAGGATGAGGAGGAGGAGAAGGACGAGGAGGAGGACGAGGAAGATCATGATGATGAGGACGAGGAGGAGGAGGATGATGATGATGATGTTGATGATGATGAGGAGGAGGAGGAAGAGGATGATAATGATGATGATGAAGGTGAGGAGAAAGATAAAGGGGAGGAAGAGGAGAAGGTGGAGGAAAGAGATGAAGAGGATGAGAGAAGGGAAGGAGGGGAAAGAAAGGAGTAGGAGAAGAGGAAGGAAAAGAGTCAAAAGAAAGGAGAGGAGAGGCGAGGCAAGAAAAGAGAGGAGAGGAGAGGAGAGGAGTGGAATGGAAAGTAAGAAGGCAAGAACTCTAAACTAGTTCAAGAAGAAGAGGAGGAAATGAAAAAGAAAATAGAGGAGGAGGCGCAGAGGAAAAAACAGAAATAGAGGGGGAGGAAGAAGAAGAGAATGAGGGGAGAGGAAGGTGGGGAGGAAGTCCGTCTGTCAAAGCAGGAAGGGAGGAAATTGAGGGGGAAAGGGGGAGATTAACTCTGTGACCGCAGCGAAGTTCTCTTGGCAAAATAAAATCGTCTGTCATTAGGAGAGAGAGAGAGAGAGAGAGAGAGAGAATGGGTGGGGGACTTCTTTTGCTGTGGTGGATTTCTGTAAGGTAAATATAACAGTTTGGTTTTAGCTTGAATATAGAAATACAAGAGATGGTAACTTACGCCTTGATTGTGCCGTAAAATGTGATCGAGTGTTGGAATAAAACACAAAAGTTCTCAGTTCTGGGACAAAACATTGAAGTGGATGGATTTGACCATTTTGAGTTTTTGCCCATGTAATATTTTTCTTTTTTACTTGGGTAGTTGTATGCCTTTTCTTTAATTTTTATAGTATATATTTATTTGTTTTTTGTCGTGGTGTGGATCTCTGAGCATGGCAAAATCGTCATCTATTAAGATGGAAGAGGCGAGAATGGGCAGGGGGTTAGGGGAGGATGGTGGGGAGAGATAGGGAGAAAGGAAGGATGAGAATGAAGGATAGGAGGTATGGGAAGGAAAGAGGGGGAAAGGTATAAGGAGCAGTTGGGAGGAATGGAGGAGAGGAAGGGGAGAGAGGTAAGGAAGGATGGGAAAGGTAAAGAGAGAGGGAAGGAATGGTGAGAAAGTTGGGAAGGATAGGGAGGAAGGATGGAAGAGGTAAGGAGAGACAAGAGGATAGAGCCAGAGAGGGAAACCAGGAGGGAGGTAAGGAAGGGGAGTATCAAGCGGGGAAAACGGGAAGGAGTTGTATGAGAGGGAGGCAGGTGGAAGAGGGGGAAGAAAGGAGACAAGGAGGGAGGGATTATGCTGGGAGGAAAGACACTATACGGACTACTGAAGGACGGTGGAAGGAAAGGTAATAGAGGGAGAGAGAGGCCACGTTGATTAGACAGGGAATGCTAAAAGTACTGAACGAACACACCTTGTATTTACAAATTTTTGTTTACCCCTCATTCAAGCTGGCACCAGACTTTTTTTTAATATTATTATTATTGCAGTTATAAAGTTGAAGTCTTGTCAAGCGTTCCACTGCTATGAACATACTAGGGAAAAGGTAACGCCAAATTATTTGTTTTTCCTGTGCAGAGAAATCCTTGCAGTCAGATGGTTAAATGTTGTGGTATTTAGCATCTCCATTTTTGAGGATGAAACTTACTGAGGCTAACAACAGATGGTTTTGTTGTGCAGAGAAATCCGGGTTGATCCTCTTCAACGCTTGACGTCTTTTTATATTACATTTTTGCTATCTTCAGGCGATTGTATTTAACTTCGAAGGAACTTTTCGCGGTGAAGGGAGTAGTAGCGATCTCCATTAATCTTTTTTAATATGAAAAGTCTTCTGAAAGCTGAATAAAATCGTGATGTAGCAGTATGGATAACGCGAAAAGTACGTCATGGGATTGACGCTATTAACCTTTTGGCTGCTATGGTTTCTTTCGACTGAATAAAATCATCTGGTAGCCTCAGTTATGTTCCTAGTTGTACTTCCAATAGAGAAAATGTTAATCGAGTTTTTTTCTTTAGGACTTGCCAGGTTTCCTCGTTGGACGTAATCATCTGTAGTTAGCCTAAATAATATACCAAAGTGCACCAGAAATAGGGAAGGAGTTCATTATCATCATCGTTCAGACCTTTTTCCCTTTAGGGATGAACCTTTTTTTTCTCTTAGCTTGTTTTGGTTGTGCTTCGTGATTTTAGTCGGCTTAAGAGAGCCCCGAGTAGTGAAGTTAGCTAAGGATTTATCTGTTCAGCCATCAATCAGTCAGTCAGTAAATAAATCAGCCAGTCAGTCTATCTATCTGTCTGTGTTTGTGTATGTGTGTATCTTTTTATCTACCTCCATCCATCCAGTTTGAGACAGTATCGTAAGGTGAATGAAGTTGTCTGGGGATAGCAAGAATATCGTAGTGAAGGGAGTGAGAGGGTTAAAGGGGTAAGAGACAAGTGTTCGTTCTAGCAAAGGTTAACTCAGTAAAGACTCGCTCGTAAAAGGGCGTTGTATATGAGTCTGAGTTATGCTGAAAGTGGGTGAGGGGGAGGGAGGCAGGAGGGGACGGAGGTGGGTAAGGAGGAGCGTGAGAGGGAGGTAAATAAAGAAGGAAAAGAGGAAAGAGGGAGGCAGGATGAAAGACATGTGGAGAGGGAAGAGGAGAGGAAGGTAACCTGGGAGGGAGGGAAGATGCAAGGAAGAACGACACAAGAAAGACAGGTAGGGAAGGAGGGAGGTAGGCATGCATGACGAGGGAGGGAGGGAGCGAGCGAGAGAAAAACACAGGTGGGGAGGGAGGGAATAAGAAAGCAGACAGGGAGAGAATGAGGGAGGCAAGCGTTACAGGTAGAGGCAAGGAGGCAATCGAAAATAGGGAGGGAGGGAGAAAATGAAAAGGTATGGATATTAAAAAAAAGGGGGGGGGAGGGGAGAAACAGGTGGGCAGGAGGGAGGTAGGTGGGCAGGGGGGGAGGTAGGTGGGCAGGGAGGGAGAAAGGGAGCCAGGAAGGCAAGCGGGGAAGCATGCAGGGAGGGAAGGAGGAAGGCAAGCCGGGACAAAGGGAGACATGCTGGAATAATGGGGAGTACGGGGAGGGAGGCAGGGAGGGGGAGAAGGAGTCAGGCAGAAGGTTATACAGTCTGGGAGGATAGGGAGGGAGGGAGAGAGAGAGGGAAGGGAAGAAGGAAGGAAGGAGGGAGGGAGGGAAAGGAAGAAGGAAGAAAGAAAGGAGGGAGGGAGGGAGGGGTGGGTGGGAGGCAGGGAGGCATGCTAAATATTGGGGAGTAGGGGTAGGTAGGGAGGGAGGGAGGGAATGGAGGAGCCAGACAGATAGTTATACACAGTCAGGGAGAGGGGAGGGCGTCAGGCAGAGGGGGGAGAGAAAGAGGGGGGGCGTGGCAGAGGAGAGGGGAGAGAGGAATGGAGTGGCAGAGGAGAGGGGAGAGAAGAGAGGGGGGAGACGAGGGAGGGGAGAAGGGGAACAAGCAGAGAGGCGAGAGGGGGGACAGAAGGGGAAGGGAGACAGGGAAAGGGGGAGAAGGGAAGGTGAGGGAGGGGAGAGGAGGGCGTGGCAAGGGAGAGTGGAGGGAGGAAATTAGGCGGGGAGGGGGGTGGGGAAGTGAGGGTGGAGGGTGATGGATGGTGGTGAGGAGAGAGAGACGGGAGAGGAAGACAAGTAAAGAGGGGAACTGTGTGAGGGGGTGAGGGAGGGGAGAGGAGGGTGGAAAACATTCATAGAAGGGGAGAGAACCAGATGGGGAGTTAATAGGAGTAGGTGGGTGGGGAGGGGGGTATGTGGCTGGGGAAGAATGTTGAGGGTATATGGAGAGGGGTGGGGGTGAGCTGCGGTGGGGGTGGGGGGTAAGTGGGGGTGGGGAGAGGGGTAAGTGGGGGTGGGGATGGGGGGTACATGTCCACGTGATCACCTGCAAGCTCCCCGCCTGATCCACTACGCAACCACATCGCTTCTTCACGACAGTAACCTTCTTCCTTCTTACCTGTTTCTGCTCAGGTGTGATGTAGGTGTCGTGTGTGTGTGTGTGTGTGTGTGTGTGTGTGTGTGTGTGTGTGTGTGTGTGTGTGTGTGTGTGTGTGTGTGTGTGTGTGTGTGTGTGTGTGTGTGATAGTCATGTATTATTCAGGGGTTGTTCCCTCTGTCGTCAGTGTCCTCATATCTCCTGTCTCATTGGTAGCTCTCCTTGCCACAGCTTGGCCTTCCATGCCCGATATCCGTTACAGTCATCTTGTACCTATACATCAGTGTTCTCTTTCCTTATAAATACTGTCTTAATGTTCAGCGTGTGTGTGTGTGTGTGTGTGTGTGTGTGTGTGTGTGTGTGTGTGTGTGTGTGTGTGTGTGTGTGCATCACATGTTCGCTTCCTGTGGAGTTCCACGCATTGACTTGTACAGAGTTTCAGAGAGTTTACAGTAACTTGCAAAACATTGTTACTTCTGCAGAATGTAATTTTACTTACGAATCTCTCCCTACACTGCAGTATCCTTCCCCTCCATTACTCTTGTACCAGACATGGACTGGAGCGGGTCACCTCTCCAGTCACAGTGTCCATAGGCCTTACGAAGCAGTTGTGCTTTGGAATCCTTGTCTGCATGGTCAGAAAGTCTCTTGAACGCAGAACATAAATTGTCTGGGGATAGCAAGAATGTTTAAAAAGTCGTCAGATTGAAGGAGTTAGATCAAGGGCATTTTAGGTTCATTCAGGTTGTTTAACTTTCATTCACGCCCTTCATTTTGAATCAGTCAGATCATTAAGGTACATTAAGACCTTTACGTCACGGGTCCATCCAGTTCAGTTTTGACCCATTCATGTCCTTCACATCCAGTCCGGCTCGTCAGTCCAGGATCATTAGGTTCTGTCAGGACTACTTGGGTCCATTCTGGCTCGTCGGTGCCGCTCCAGATCTTTTCACGCCCATCACGTCCATTGGGTTAAATCGGATCACTTCAGGTCAGGTTCATTTAGGTCTAGTTATGTTCAGTTAGGCTTATTCAGGACAGTTTAGGCCTACTCATGTTCATTTAGATCTAGTTATGTTCAGGTAGGCTTATTCATGTCAATTTAGGTCCATTTAGGCTCGTTTAGGTCCATGCAGGTTTGTCTGATCGAATTAGGCTCAGGTGACTTCAGGTCAGTTCAGCGCCCTCTGAGTCCAGTAAGTCCATTCAGGATGTTTAGATCCACTTGGGCCGAATTTGTTCATCCTAGTTCCAGTCACATCCATGTAGGTTAACTTAAATGATGTCCAGTCACCATAGTCCATTTCGGCCATGTTAAGAACCAAGTAGATTTGTTCAGGATTATATTAGTCAGTTTTGGCTCTTCCAATCGGCAAATCATTTTATGTCAGCGAAGAAACGTTTTAGGTCATGGCTACGGTGCTCTGTGCCAAAAATCAGCCTTGTCAATGCAGTGGTTTCGGGGATTTGTCGATTTAGGTCGTTAGAGACTTTATCGGAAGGATTGTGTGGGTAGAGACGATTGGGCGGGATGGACTGGGATGATGGTAGATGGTGGAGCGCGATGGAGGAAGTATACTATGTGAATAATACGGTTTTATAGGTTGGCTGATGCGAAGAAGTCATCGTTAAAATATTCACCACATTAGAGCTTAAATGAGTGGGGTTGGTGGACAGGATGGGCTGGGCTGGAATGGCGGTGGGTGGTGCGTAATGTTGGGGGAACTACATGGTGTAAAGATGGGTGGGGTGAGCTGAAAGGAGTGGGTGGAGTGAGTGGGAGTGATGGTGGGTGATTGGGCAGGGCGAGGCGACCACACTCTTTAAAGGTAGGTGCTGTATGAGGCGTGGCTGTGGAAGTAGGAGCAGCCTTCTCGTACAGGTTCATTGTAAAGTGGATTAAGATTTAGAGGGTGAATATTGGATTTGTATGAATTTTGGCGTTGTTGGTGGGAACAGATTTTTCTTTAAAATTTCATGGGAGAGAGGTGTTTGAAAATGGTTGAGGTGAGTGTCGAAGGTTGGGCAAGACGGAGTGGAATGATGAATGGTGGGGCGAAGCAAGGGTCATACACCCTGTGAAGATGGGTGTTGTAGTCTGTATTGTGTAGGCGTAGTGATTTAAAGTTTTTCAAGCAGAAGAACAAAAGTAAACACATTTGTAGCGTATGCTGGCTTAACACAACTCATATAAAAAGGGTAAACACATTTGTAGCGTATGCTGGCTTAACACAACTCATATAAAAAGGGTCAGCATATATATATATATATATATATAATATTAATATCCGTCTGTCTGTCCGTCTGTCTGTATAGTCGTGATGTGTCTCGTACGTTGTCTAATATGTAATCAGTATGTAAAAGCAATATTCAGAACGTCCAGTGAAACGCACTCTTGAATGAGGATGTTAATACCTCCTTTACTCCTCCCTCTCTGTGCATTTCTCCTCTGTCCTGCCTGCCTCCCTTCCCCACCCCATCCCTGCTACAGCTGGTGGAGGGCAGCCTTGACGTGGAATGGTGATACTAGACTATTTGAATGGAGACCCCCCTCCCCCCCTTCCCTCTAGTAATGGTATGCATCATTGTGCATCCCATCACGGCCCCCCCCCCTCTGTGTGTGTGTGTGTGTGTGTGTGTGTGTGTGTGTGTGTGTGTGTGTGTGTGTGTGTGTGTGTGTGTGTGTGCGCGCCCTGCTTTTATGCACGGAGGTGTTGGCTCAATCGGTAGAGAGGTGGCCTGCAGTCCTAACGGACCCAGGTTCAAATCCCCGCTGGGGCAGGGAACAGTTTAAGGATTTGAATCTTATTAAATCAGGCTCTACTGATCTACCAGAAGACCCGCCGACATGTGGTAAAAATACCCCCGCTATACCAATACACCAGTCCTGTATGAGACTGCCCTAGCATGTATTCAATATGGACGGTGGGTGTTAGCGCCGAAGTGGTGACATGTAGAGGTGTATGGTATGTAGGAGGACTGCTGGGCCTTGATAGCAGGCTGTGAAGCCTATGCCAGAGTCGGACACATAAGAAAAAAAAAATGTTTTTACGTCTTGTCTGTCTGTCTCGACAGAGGATGCTCAAGGTTGTCGGCACTTGAATAACCTGTCACATTAACTGCCTCTCCCCCTGATATGCGTAGGTATGTGTGCTTGCATGCAGCATGTGTGCGTGCGTGTGTGCGCGTACCAAAAGTGTCTGGTGTTTGGGCTTGTCAGTGCCAACCTTGAGTTTTGCCCTGCTATTGGTTGTGTGTGTGTGTGTGTGTGTGTGTGTGTGTGTGTGTGTGTGTGTGTCTGTGTGTCTGTGTGTGTGTGTTCCTGCATTCATGTGTTTACGTCTTGTCTGTCTGTCTCTTACACAGAGGATGCTCAAGAATGTCGGGACGTGGATAATCTATCACATTAGCTGCCTCTCCCCTCCATATGCGTGTGTATGTGAGCGTGCATGCAGCACATGTGCGTGCGTGTGTGCGCGTACCACAAGTGTCTAGTGTTTGGGTGTGTGAGTGCCAACCTTGAGTCTTGCCCTGCTATTGGTGTGTGTGTGTGTGTGTGTGTGTGTGTGTGTGTGTGTGTGTGTGTGTGTGTGTGTGTGTGTGTGTGTGTGTGTGTGTGTGTGTGTGTGTGTGTGTGTGTGTGTGTGTGTGTGTGTGTGTGTGTGTACCTCAATGCTTGTACTAGGCAGGGGGGAGGGGAATGTGGGTAAAGGGGAGGGGCTTTACCTTCCCTTCCCTTGGCAAACTCTCCCTTCCTCACCCACCCTTTCTTTTACCCCCCCCCTCACTCTTCCCTCTTTTTCTCTCCCACTGGCTCTCTCCCTCCTCCTCCCGCCTACTCTTCCCTTCTTTCTCTCCCTCTTCTTTTCTCCCTCCTCCTCTCGCCCTCCATACCCCTCACTCCTGCCACAACACAACAATGCCACCAGCACATCAAAGGTCCCGCTGCCAAACTTGCCCTGCATACGAGCACAGATGGCCAAGCTGTTCCATCACCTGTGCTATTTATCCCTTCCTCCTAACCATCTACCCACCCACCCTTCCACCCTCCGTGGCCCACTCAGAGAATGCTTGGTCAATTTTGTTTATAATCTCTGCCACTGCTGTCGTCTCCTCTCTTCTCCTCTCCTCTCCTCACCTCTCCTCTCTTTTCTCTTCTCTTCTTACTCTGCTTCTCCGTTATTTTCCTTGTTCACAGCGCTGCCTTTGTGGGCTTGCTATAAGAATGCTTGAATCATTTTGTCTGTCGTTTGTGCCGTTCCTCACTTCTCGCCCCGCTTCACTCTGCTTTTCCATTATATTTGCCATCTTCCTTCTCATGGAAAAATGTGTGAATCATTTGTTAATAGTCTGTGCTGTTCCTCTCGTCTCCTCTTCTCTCTCCTATCCTCTCATTTCCAATCCTTTCCTGTCTCTGCTTTTCCCTCATCTGTGTCATGCCATCCCCTCCACCCACCTTACCCTCCGCGGCGTATTTTGTTCATAGTCTTGTCCTCAATTCTCTTCTCTTCTTAGTTCACCCTCCTCTTCCATCGTCTGTGTTCTCTCCTATTTACATTCACCCCTTCCTTCTGTCACTACAAGGATGCCTGGATTATCTTGTTTATAACTTTTACCATGCGTTTCTCTCCATAACTCGATATCGGGACCCTTAGCTCAGTGTTCTTAATCTTTACCATACCTCCCCTGTGTTTCTTCTGCTTGCTTTTGGAATGGTCGGCTGATTTTGTTTTTAATGTTTGTCTTTCCTTTGCTCTCCTCCGCTCGGTATAAGAACTCTGAGCTCGCCGTGGGAACCTTTTGCTCATGTCTGTCAGTATGCATCATTCTTTCCTCTCCTTGGCTCTTTATGGGACCACTTATTCTAGTTTCATTCTGCAGTATTCCTCCCCAGACTCATTCTTATGTCTTCTCATCTCCCTCTACTGTGTTACACGTGTCTTCTTTCCCCTCCCCCTTTCCTCTGCTCACTATGATAATGCATGGCCCATTGTGTTCGTAATCTGTATCATTGATCTCCTCTCCCCGCCTCAGTTCACTTTGTTTCTCCATCATCTGTGTTCTTTCCTCTTTCATCTCACTGTAGGTATACGTTCCATTTCTCTCCTCTCCTCACCTCAGCTAACTCTGCTCTTCCACACACAGATAAATAACAACCACCAACAAGAGGGTTTTATAAATGAGGTGTGGTAGGCTGTGTAGTAGGTGTGTCAGTGAATGGATCAGTGTTGGGGTGTATTAATGAGTGTATCAGTGTAGGGTTGTATCAGTGTGTGAGTGAGTTGGTGTAGTTGGCAGTGTATTGGGTGTATCTGAGTGTACCATTTTAGGAGTGTATCATTGTGTAAGTGAGGTGCTGTGGTTGGCAGTGAAGTGGGTGTATCAGTAAGTGTTCAGTGTAGGGATGTTGTATTATTGAAGGAATGTATCATTGTGTGACATGAGGTGATGTGGTTTGCAGAGAAGTTTGTGTATCAGTATGAGCGTGTATCAGTGTATAATTGAAGTGATGTGGTTGTCACGGTAGTGGGTAGGGCACAGCAACAACAACACAACCACAAATAGCAATAAAACTACAAGAAACACGAATAACGACAGCAAAACAGCCTCCCCACCACCACCACCAACAACAAACATACCAATAGCACCATCAAAACCTCATCACCACCACCACCACCACCACCACCAAGAGAGAGAGGTGTCAGTCGTCTGGTGCTGTTGGTGGTGTAGTGGTTAGAAGACACCACAGCACAAAAATTCCCCTTCTCCCCTCCCCGCCCAGGTGCTGTGAAGTGACTGACATTCCCAAACACTTCAAGGTTGCAGTCAAGGAATTCTGTAAATATTATCTGTTTATCGATTAGTGCAGGATATTTTTCATCTTAAGAGTTTCTGTACCTTAACGTCATTTATGTTATTCTTGCTCTCTTCTGGCCATTTTTTTTTTTTTGGTTTAGATTTTTTTCCCGAATTAGATATGTTTGTTTTTCGAATTGGATGTGTAAGATATATCCTTGGTTAACCCCTGCACGAACAGAAGTGACCTCAAGACTGCCGGGAATGAATCTTGTAAATATTATACGTCTGTCGGTTAGTGCAGAATATTTGTCATCTCAGGAATCCTATCAGCATTACTTTTCCTTTTGTTAGTGCAGGATATTTTGTCATTATTTTTCTCAGTTCGGTGTTGTCCTTTAGTGCGTTGTTCTTCCTTCCTTCAGACGACTATATTCAATTTCGAACAGTTTCCCAATAAGCCCTTTGTGCTTTGATCTTGCCGCTGCCAGACGATTCTTTTCAGCTTCAACCAACCATAATCGAAGTGGCATTTCAGGCTTCGTTGCACCTTTTTTCTAAACGATTTGTTATGCCAATCACGCCTTGATATTTTGTGTACCGATATAATTTGGTTTTGACGCTGAGGAGGATAAAACATGCAGAATCAGTCGTCGAAGAAGAGGTGTTGCGAAGCCTCCTGTACCACCTAGAATACGTCCGCAAGTGTCGCGGTTTGCCTTTTTAATTATCTCAGCACGATGACGTGAGATGGAGGGAGGGAGAGGGAGGGGGAGACCGAGGATGAGATGGAGGGATGGAGTGGAGAGGTATATGAGAGAGGAGGTTGTGAGTTGGGGGAAGGGCAGCGTAATGGCAGGGTACAGGGCGACTTGGAGGCGATTTGTTTGTGGCCACTCCTTTCGAGATTAAGGTATCTGGCCATAGTGACAGAGGATGACGTCATTTAGATTTTATTCTGGCTCTTCTAACGATTTTCTTCAGCTTGCGGCAGACTTCCGAAAAGAGTTAAATTATAGCCTTTGTTTACTGCTTTGCTAATAGACATTCTTCGTGACTTGATTAAAAAGATTCATTGTAAGTTTGTCATAGTGGGGTAGTAGCATAATAGCATAATTACTCATCGTGCTGCGAGAGTAATCTTCGTACGATAGTGTCTTAGTATAGTATTCTTGTTCCCACCAAACGCTTTTAGTCACCTTAAGGAAGCATTTATTGTACTGGAAGGGTTGATATCTTTACTGCATCCCAACGTCCCAAAGTCGCCACCACCACCACAACCATCACCGCCGCCGCCGCCATCATCATCTCATAGCCACCTGTTGGGTAGAGCCATTCCCTCCACTCGACGCATAAACCCTTGGCCCCCTGATATGATTAAAGGGGAAAAAAAAGTATGACGTCTCCTAGCTGAAGGAATGAAGTCATGACTGTGAAAAGTAGGGACCCACCATCCACTCATTTGATGTAATGCTACCTTTAGGTAAGTGCCCCAAGTGAAAACTATATGATTTCCTGCAAACCTTGAAACAGTTTCGTATGTTGGGTGATAATCATATAAACAACAGACGGCTGCATGGTGGTTTAGTGGGTTTAGACGTTCCAGCTGGATGTGGCCCTGATGGGTTTAAAGGGATGGTTGGAGTTTATTGTTTACAAAATGCCATTCAGGGTAAACCAACTGGTCACTCGCCGTCTGAATAGCCAAGCCCATGGCCCGAAGCTCCTGCTGAAGCAATAAAGCATGAAGTGGTAGCAGTAGAATGTGAATTTACAGTACATCACTGAGGAAGAGCTTGAGTTGGGAAGTTCCTGAGACCACTATATGCGATTTGTTTTCACCTGACGGAACTGGCCCATTTCCACAACTTGAACTTTAAGTCGTGATTGCATGAGATTCGATTAGGCCTAGCCATAGTTATGAGGGAGATTGAGTCTCCATGGTTAGTCAAAGCACCCCTCCAGTCTGACTATGCTTGGCCATCAGCGAAGCTGCAAGGGGTTAGAGGTCTCGTCAAGTTAGAACAGACTCGCCGTAAAACACGCATCCTTCGTCACCCTGCACACCGAGCTGCTGATTCAGTTCGTAATTATATTCTACAAACACCGACATTACCGTGCTTAAAATTGATGTCGACAAGTTTCATTAGTGGAAAATAAGGGGTGATCGAAGCAAAAAATTAGCCTCAAGATCAGTTTGACACGAATGGGTTCACTGGGTATGATATAGTGGAAGATAAGGGTGATCCAGTTGACAAATAAACCCTAAATACTGAGATAACCAAACTTAAATTTGTGTGTGGATGGATTTAACTTGAGGTAATGAGCTAAAGGTGATGTAGAGGAAAATAGGGGATGACAGCGTGTTTGTGGGGATGCAAGAGAATTTCTGTGTGCTGGACGCAGTGTGCAGCTGATTGGAAAGATGCGAGGTAAATGAGAGTGGGGCGGCTGTGTACTTTTTTTTCTTGGTTGGGGGGGGAGGGAAGATTTGAATAAGGAAAGGTCAGAAAAATATTGGCGTGGGTGAAGGTAGTGGATGAGGACAATGATGAGAGTCGGATGAGGACGAGGATAATATCCCCTGTGAAGTTAATCATTGTACAGTAGGTTGTGTGGTATGGGCACGGTGAAGGTTTACTCGTAAGTCGAAGTATTAACCCATTACCTCCGAAATACTTACTTCCAATTCTATATCGGCTGATGTCAGTCGATTTTACTGTGTCCAAGAGAAATAGAAGGCACCAGCAATTTTATATAACTATTATTATTATTGTTTGACCCGAAAATTAGGAATTGTTCTTTTCATTACGAGGGACGGTTTTATTAGTTAATTGGAACACCACACCGAAAAAGTTAAGCAAGAAAAAAAAGTAGAAGAAGGATGAAGGAAGGGCAGGTGTGGGTTTGTCGTACCTGTCGTGCGGGTCCACAGTTATTAAAGGTACACTAAAATAGAGAATGGTGAGTGGTGTCCCCCAGCACGGTGTCTTGACGTCATGCTTGTCTATCTTCAAGGTCTTCTCGACTTTTATGACGCACTTTTTTCGTTGTTATGATATGTCTCTTGTGTGTAGTTCTTTATTATGAAATCTGTCACGTAGCCTACTTATCTGATATAGATAAATAGATACATACATAGATAGACAGGTAGATAGATAGATAGATACGTAGATAGATAGATAGATAGGTAGATAGATAGATAGATAGACAGATAGATAGATATAGATAAACAGATAGATGGACATCAATGCCGAATCAGAAACTACGAAAATGGAATGGATTTTCAAGATGTATAAAAGCTTGTTAAAATATACATATTGGCCATGGAGAGAGAGAGAGAGAAAGAGCAGTGACCAACCACCTGGACGGTCACGTGGTATGGCAAGTGACTGAAAGCACCCACGCATCTACACATGCACGTACGTTCGTGCACACACATACGCACATGTACATATACATCCGTACATTGTAAGCACACACACACACACACACACACACACACACACACACACACACACACACACACACACACACACACACACACACACACACACACACACACACACACACACACACACACACACACACACAGCTTATGGCCAAATGAATTATATAACAGTTAGCAGTTACTGATGACTGGAGGTCCGTTCTTATCGTACTGTGTCGTTTCTTGTCTGGGATTTTTCTGTCGGTCTGTGTATTGCCAGACATCTTAATCTTGTAAGCCTGGGGTGGCCACAAACAAATCGCCTCCATGTCGCCCTGTCCGCCACCATTTCACTGCCCTGCTCCCAGTTCACACACCCCTATCTCAAATATCTCCACTGCATCCCTCCATCTCATCCTTGGCCTCCCCCCTCCACCTCACTCAAATACGCTCTCCTCGTCAGTCTGTCGCTCTCCATTCTCTCCACATGGCCAAACCAACTCAGTGTGTTTCTCCTAATGCTTCCTATCACATCCACATCCACACGATAACTCTCCTTCACTTCCTCATTTGTCAGTCTGTCTCTCCATGTGATTCCACATGCTTGTCTCAAATATCTCATTTTCACTGCCCTCACTCTTGACTTGTGTCCCTCCAACAAGGTCCAAGCTTTACTTCCACACATAAGAGTTGGTATCACAATACTGTCATGCAGTAACTCTTTCACTTTCATGCTCACTTCTCTGTTTCTTATCACCGCTTTCAAAGAACCAGCAACCTTTCTTCCTTGCTATATCCTTTCAAGCACTTCACCCTCTAAACTTCCATCGTTACTCATCACACTACCCAAGTACTCAAACGCACTCACATATTCATTTTCTTAATAATCACCTCGCATTATTTTACATTGGTGTCCCCCTTATTATATTTTTTCTGGACAGCCACCATTACCATTTTTCCCTTGTATCTTTGGGATTGACCTGAAGGCTAGGTACGGTAACGTGCGTCATAATTCTCTCCATGCTGTGCACGCATTTCGGTGTGTAGTATATTCTGTGGGCTAACACCAGATGGAATTGTTACAATAACGAGGATTTTTTTTTCATACATATATCCCGGTGTCAGTCATGGAGATTATCACTGTCGGTGTAAAAATGAGGAGGGTAGACATCCAACTCACTCAGCAGCATAGTAATAAAATGGTTATATACAGTGTCTGTTGACTCCTGTACAGATTATTTATTAAAACTTTTTTAATGGCCACTTCACAGTTACGCGAGAGAACCCTCCTGATCGCAATATAGTCGTTTGGAGACGGCAAGATTGAAACAAATGGCTTCATGACACTGTAGGGATTAATGAGAGTGTAGCCTTATCACCGTGAAACGTCCCATATAAGTTGAATTAATGATATGGCGATAGCAAAAAATAAATAAATAAATAAAGATAAAATAAAATAAACAGATAGATAAATTGTTTTCTCCCTAATGAAAATACTGACCATATTTTTTTCCAGGCTACTGAGAGAAACCTATACATAGAAGGGTTACTCAGTACTTTTAAGACTACGCCCCACACTTATCTTCAGTCCGTTGGCGTACTTTTTAATAATATTATTGCTGATTTTAGACGAATGTTTTTAAGATTCCGGAAGATGGCATTTAGTGAAGGGTTAATGAAGGCCCTATCCAACCCCTCCAGTTCGAAATATCTCCAAGAAGCAGAATATTAGTGTCTGAGATTAGTGAGAATGAATTATATGAGACCCTATGTACGGTGTGTGTGTGTGTGTGTGTGTGTGTGTGTGTGTGTGTGTGTGTGTGTGTGTGTGTGTGTGTGTGTGTGTGTGTGTGTGTGTGTGTGTGTACAGTATTATCGTACCGTTATGTGCAGTATGTATGTACCGTATAGATAGAGTGATACAGAAACGGAAGGTGAAGGTGATGATGAAATAGAGAAGGTGGTGAGAGTGTGTGGGTGAGGGTGAGGGTGTGGCGATATGCTATAGAGGCGAGGGGTCATTTCAAGGGTAAGGGGATAGAGAGAGGGGGGGGAGAGGGGGTGGTGCAGTAAAGGTGGTGGTGGAGGTGGTAAGCATGAGGATGAGGTGACTGTGGGTGGGGGTGAGGGTGAAATTGTGAGTGTGGGTGGAGGTGAGGGTGAGGTTGCGAGTGTGGGTGGGGGCGTGGATAAGAGTGAGGTTGTCAGTGTGGGTGGGGGTGGGGGTTAGGGTGTGTGTGGGGTGGTGGTGATTTGGAGACACAGTGAGGGGGTATAGAGGAAGCGGTCAGGGTACAGGGCGTGAGGTTAGGGTATACAGAGGGACGGGGATGACGTAATTGAGAGGGTGTTGAGGATAAGGGTGTGGGTGTGGGTGTGATGTGGAAAAAGAATTGATCATATGAAGGGTGAGGGAGTACAGAGAGGAGGTGAAGGATGATGCAATAATAAGCGTGGTGAGGGTGAGAGTTTGGTGTGGTGACAGCTATCTGATACACACACACACACACACACACACACACACACACACACACACACACACACACACACACACACACACACACACACACACACACACACACACACACACACACACACACACACACACACACACACACACACACACACACACTCGATCAGGAAACGCCCCCTATAGTCTGCGTCCTGGAGCAATGATGTCACGCCAGTTTTGTCACCCCTGGCCCTGTGTCTGCGTTACCCGTGTCTTCTTACCCATGCCTCTGCCTCTGCTTCACTCCTAAATTCTAAGCCTCTGCCTCTCCTCACCCCTGCCTCATCCTCTGCCTCACCCTATTTACCGTACCCCTGCCTCATCCTCTGCCTCACCCTATTTACCGTACCCCTTCCTCATCCTCTGCCTCACCCTATTTACCGTACCCCTGCCTCATCCTCTGCCTCACTCCTATTACTTTACCCCAGACTCCTGCCTGTTACGTTACCCCTGCTCCGTACTGTGCCTCACCCCTGTCTCATCCTGTGCCTCACCCCTGCCTCATCCTATTCCTCACCCATTGTCTCATCCTGTGCCTCACCCCTGCCTCATCCTGTGCCTCACCCCTGCCTTATCCTTTGCCTCACC
>NC_137008.1:57502174-57507174 GCF_032717465.1 Coenobita brevimanus
CAGAAGACAGAAGTGGGGAGAAGAACACGTAAACCCCAGCCAATAGTTTACAAGAAAGAAACAGACACCTCTAAAACCTCTTCCAACTGTTTACAGGAAAGAAAAACCTCTAATCCCATTCCGAAGATTCGAACTGTTGTACTTAAGGTTTGGACACCACTCCGACTCAAGTGCTCTACCGCCGCCTGACCACCAGAGAGTATGATTTGCATGATGTGCTTGTGGTGAAAGGGATAACAGTAATCGTGTCTTGAACTGTTGTACGACCTTGTAAAATTATGGTGTATCATCTCCAGCATTTCTTTTCCTACTGGCGTGATCCCGGAGGCTGTGAACTCCGCGTTGGGTTATGATGGAATATATCTGGCAACCCCCTTAGTACGACTTTTTTTTTTTTTTTTTTTTCATAGTTATACCCGCTGCCATTAGACCAATATACTTTTTTTAATTTCTGAGAGCTCTTTGATAGTGAAGGGGTAAATTGCAGCTGTATCTAACTACGCTAGTTTCAAGTCTCTCCTTAGCTGAGTAAAAAGAAAAAAAAAAATAGCAAGAATAAAACACAGAAGTGGTTATCGTAGTACAGGAGTTAATTTCTGTAAATTTCAGTATAATCCAGATAGACGTTTATTGGAGTGTTACGACCTGCTCACACCCAATACTTTGCCACCCGTATCCTTTTTGTTGACATCATCCACGTGTTACTGAACCCCCCGGTGGGACTTGCTGAAATTTATCTCTGTAAATCACCACATAATCCTGGTAGAGATTTATTCCAGCGTTAAGAGGCGTTCAAGCTGAGGCCTGAATCATCTGATACAGATTTCAGCGTACGAGTGTTTTTACGAGTACAATGAGAGTGGAACAATCTGAGACAGATTGTGTGATCATGTAGCCAGGGATTTAAAAACAAAAAAGAGAAATAAGAAAGAGAAAATGAAAAGTAATTCATGTCGTCTGGAAAGAAAAGAAAAAAAAATGCCTGTCGACTGCACAAGAATCACGGCACTAGCTAGCTCACATTTAGGTTCCCTTTTTGTAATGCTGGATGGATAGGGACAACAGGCAGGGTGGGGGGATAGGAATTATGGTCACCTCATTTCACTTGCTCACATTCCACTCTCTCACTGTCGCCTGTTTAAATGTCTGAGAGAGAAACACTGGTGCCTGAAAAGTAAAACACTCAAACGTGGTGTGCTTTTCCCGTTGTTTGGCCTTATCTGTGCTATCAGATTTGTGTTCGAATATTGGTATTGTTGTGACTTTGGAGATTTCGTAACACCATCCTTTGGGATATATTTTGTATAGCACCTTAGTTTTCTTAAATTTATCATTAATATTTTAATATCGACATAGTGTGCGTCAGTAACTTACAGGAGGATATTAATGTGCTGAGTAAATCGCTAGGGAAGAGGTATTAGGAGATCTCCAGATCCACTAATTATACGCCCCCATATGTTCAGTTACGAGCCCCTAAATGCACCCGAACTAAAGTTGGTCTCTGCCAGGTTTGTATCGAGCTGTTTGATATGAACAGTTTAATAATTAATATCCACAAGTTTTAAAAAGTTATTATTATATTTATTTTACTAATTTCAGATGATTATTTAAACGAGAGAGACCTCGAGTTGTATAGGTTATCATTATATCATTCTTTTAATCTTTAGCATTCGTCACTATTTGTGTGTTCGTTATTCTGAAAATAATCGTTTAGTAGCAACAAGAATACAACATAATTGATAGCATGGCATTAAATGGATGAAATCATATTGCAGATGGGACAGGGGCGGTTTGCAGTCCCACGTACCCAGGTGTCTCGTCAGCCACTCTAAATGACGCAGTGATATCATTACAAGGAGAACCTCAGACTGCAGTCCACCAGGCTTACGTCCAGTGATCCTGGGGTGTCATGCACTCCACACGGTGCTGTGCGAGCTTCATCGTACTTGCATTGCACGAAAGGTAGGCCAGTTAGCTGACTTAGAAGTTAGAACCCTTTTTTATATAACTTGATTAAGATCCCAAACTTTTAGTATCAGGTTCATTGATGGACAAATGGAATCAGATTGGAGGGTTGAATTTGACTAGCAACCAAGGAGACTCATTCCTAACTTGTTACCAAGGTTCATCGAATTTTATGTAACCACGATTCAACATTCAAGCTGTGACAGAAGCCCAGTTCCGTCATGTACAAGCACTTACCGACTTTTGTGAGTTTTCATATTACAGTTTTCTCATCCAGTCAACCTTACCTACAGTATAAACTGTGAGAGAGTGTACAACAAGCTTTCTGGGCATACGTAACATGTGTGTAGTTGACATTTCTTGGAGTTACTTAGACATCAACCTTCAGCTCGGTAATAGTTTTCAGGATCATACTGGTTAATACTGGATCTCTCACGGCAACACCATTTCCCCGAGAGAGAGAGAGAGAGAGAGAGAGAGAGAGAGAGAGAGAGATTCTTTAAGTTCCCCAGACCTCCAAACGTTCCTACCTCCTGAACGTATTTTAGACAGGGGATGTTGCAGTGCTCCCTTCTGAAGTGCTGATAGACAGGATTGTAAGCTTGTGATGATTTAAATGAAGGAAAGTATTGTTGGAGTCACCTGCTAAATCTGGCTGATGATAGTAAATGTGTGCCTTTACAGTGGCATAAGTCTTAACCCATTCATGATCTCGTCTTATCTAGTATTCTCCTCCAGCCAACATCAGGTCATTTTATTCAGCTAAGAGTGGGTCATGGGAGTCTGAGAGCGTTAATATTATCATCGTTAATTCTTCTTGCCCGAAACAGCTCAACAGTGTATTCCCATTGATGCCAGACTGTTCTATTTAGGCGAGAGTGAGTCATAGGAGCCTGAGTGAGGTAAACGGTTTAAACATGAGTCGGCATAACCATCAACCGACATAACCGTCAACTGGCAACTGTCATCAAAGCAACAATGGAAAGTTTCAGGGATTTTTCTACGTGAATTAACTGGGAAAAGATTGTGTAGTATGCGTTGCAGGAAATATAAGTTGAAGGGCTAGCCAACAGGTCCTGCCCATCGACCAGCGTCTGAGCGACACGTGACCTGTCTGTAATGCGGCAACCCTGACGTGGCCCTTCCTCCCTCCCTCCGCTCTCTCACACGAGGCTAACTCATTTCCCTGGGACATACTTTCCTCGGTTCAATAGGAGGTAAAGTAGCCACATCCTTACCCTTATATCTCATATCCCTGGTAATCCCTTCACAACGAGGCTCATCCACATCCCAGGGACTCAATGTAACTAAACCCTCACTTTTCCCATAGCCCCATTAACTCCTTCACTACAATGACACGTGACCAGTGTGTAATGAGTCAACCCTGACGTGGCCCTCACTCACCCACCCACTCCTGAGGTCACACGAGGATCACCTATACCCAGAGACATACCTTGGTTGGTACAGTAGTCAGGGTCAAAAGCTGGCCAGGTTGTCTACTACGTCTGGGGCATTTCCGTCACTTTCCTCCGTGACGCAATGTATTAGCTAGAGAGAATCATCTGTGGGCAAAGGAACATACCAAGCCCCTGTCAGCCTAGGAATATTAGCCACCATAGGACATTGAGTATTAGAAGTGGTGATAATATGATGCGAACTTTTCTCTCTCACTGTATAATAGCGTTGGAGCCCCACCCTTAAGTTGTGGTCATACGTCTTTACTCTTTTATTACCCCATTAATGATTGTTTACCTTTAAGTGTTGCAATGCAGAGTGGGCTGTTCTGCTCTGATGTGTTTATGTTCAGTATAAGCTGTAATCAGTTCAGGCAGAGGGGACACCATCAGTTAAGCAAAACTGTCTGATTGTAACCAGACGTGCACAAGACACTATGATGGTGAGAATTATTACAGGACTGTATTGAATGGTGATTAGGATGGAATATTTAACCCTTTCAGCCCGAGGATGTCGTCTTTATTATCTCCAGACGATTTTATTCGGTTTAGGGTAGACTTCGAATTGTATTGGCTGTAACTCCTTGACCCTCTCGCTTCTTGACGTCTATCCTAAGCTGAAAAAATAAATCGTCAAAAGATATGAAGAATAAACATTAAATGTACGTTATCTGTACCAGGGGGTTAATTTTGATGCAGAGACAAGACTATACATGACATTGAGGATATGATTGTAGTAAAATGGTGGGAAAAAAAAAAAAGTAGTACGTAGGCTGACGAGGTTCACGACACAAAGGGGAGTATTGGAGTTGGCAAAGGAGGCTATGAATCACCTCTTCCATACCTGTCAACTCGTTTTTTGCCTTTTACACCTGACCATCATTTTGTATGCCATCATTCTCACGTTAATATCAACATGGTATGCATCAGTAACATACAAAGGAATATTGAGGTGTAAAATGTAAAATAAATCGCTGACAGAGTGCTGTTCCGAAATATAAAACAACTGATTAGAACACGACCTTCTTCTCCACCTTTTCCTCCTCCTCCTCCTCCTCCTCCACGTGCAGCATGAAGTCACCAGAATCATCCAGTCCCTCCCATGCCATTCCTATCAAGGTAAGGAGGGTAGAGCCTGGCGCTGTGTGTGTGTGTGTGTGTGTGTGTGTGTGTGTGTGTGTGTGAGAGAGAGAGAGACAGGGGGGGGGAGGGGAGGGGAATCACACTGGACGAGAATACCACACATTACACCCCAAACTCTTCTTTCATCACCACACAGCCACTGGTCTGGGCTATTTCGGGTGGGGGGTGGGGAAAGTGAGTTATATTTGTGAAGTCTTGGGTAGGTTATGTGTATATGTGTGTGAGGGGTGGCTTTTATTTTGATTTCCTTATGGGATCTCTTATTTATTCTCTCTCTCTCTCTCTCTCTCTCTCTCTCTCTCTCTCTCTCTCTCTCTCTCTCTCTCTCTCAGGGGGGGCTATTTTTAGGCTTATTTTGCTGGATACTCAGACATGTTGGGTGGTTGTAGGATGACCATTTTGGAACTGTTTACGTCAGAGTTTTCAACTTTTTTCTTC